>NC_086447.1:384404310-384723060 GCF_028390025.1 Pseudophryne corroboree | reverse complement strand
GTGTAGCAGCATGCAGCTCTTCCAGCCACTTGGTAGGGAGGACCTCCACTGCCATGACTTCATAGTCATCCTCAGCAGCATTCATGTCAGTAGTTGAAAGGAAGGCTTGAGACAGAGCATCAGCAACGTACATTTCTTTGCCTCGCTTATATTTGACATCCAGGTTGTACCGCTGCAGCTTTAGCATCATGCCCATAATACGGCGGGAAGAAGCAGAGTGGATGGTCTTCTTCAGTATGGTGATGAGAGGCTGATGGTCGGTTTCCACCGTGACAGGACGGCCATAGATGATGTAATGGAAACGGTTGCAAGCGAACACCAGTGCCAACAGTTCTTTCTTAATTTGTGCATACCTGGTTTCAGTGTCAGTGAGAGCCCTGGAAGCAAAAGCCACTGGTCTGCGGTGTTGGAGGAACACGGCCCCTAGACCACTCTGTGAAGCGTCGGCAGAGAGGACTACCGGATCATGCACGTTGAAGTATTGCAGGACCAGTGGATTTGTCAGCATGATCTTCAATCGATCAATAGCATCCATGTGTGCATCCAGCCTGCACCATTCTGAGTCCTGTATTGCGGAACAAATTTAGACAGGTAGTTGGCCATCCCCAGGAAGCGCTGCAGTGCCTGTTGGTCAGCCGGAAGTGGCATTTGCTGAATAGCAGTGATCCGGTTTGACGCCTTGACTTGTGAGCACGTGGCCCACGTACGCCACTTCTGTAACTCTAAACTTGAATTCAGGGTTGAGCTTGAGGTTCAAAGCATGGGCCCATTCAAGTACCTGGTGCAGTCGCTGGTTGTGTTCTTCCTTAGTGCGGCCCCCCACCAGGATGATATGAACGCAGCAGTTCTTTGTTCCTATGTACTGGATTAATACAAAGACGTACAGTCTCATCCTTTTTTGATGCAGCCACCATGGTGGACACCCACTGTATTGCTTTCTCTATGGGGGCAATGACACCCAATTGAGTCATTCTGTGGATCTCTTTAATGATTTTGTCTTTCATTGCGATAGGAACCCTCTGGGGGGCACAGACAGTAGGTACAATAGAGTCATCCAGCCTCATATGATACACAACAGGAAGCTTGCCAAGTGTACTGCAATCAAATCCTGAAATTCTTTTATCTCTGGGACGGTCATCTGTATTGCGTGTACCTCAGGCCCCAATTTGATAAGGCCTAGCTTCATACTGTCAGGGAGGCCTAGCTGTGGTTTAACCTTTTGATCCATAATGTGGAATAACAAATCAGCACGGGTAAACTTTAGCTTTAAGCTATCAAGTTGATCTTGTCTTGTGGGTTTATCTGCGCTCCTGAATCTATTTTGACTATGGCCACCTTGTGCGTATGCTTTGTTCTCAGTTTGATAAATATTTTGCCCTTTTCATCCAAGTGGTCTACACTATCACAAACTGTCATGCGAACTGATTCGCACACTGGCTCCGTTTCAACCTGATTAATCCGCCGGGGTGAGCGGGTATAGCGCGACTCAGACTGTCGCTTTATGGAAGTTTGATCTTTGGAGCGGCAGCACCTTGCAAAATGATCCTATTTGCCACATGCAGTACATCATTTATCATATGCAGGGCAGCTTTGCTTGTCGGGAGGGTGCTGTGCCGCGCAGTTCCCACACGTGGATGATCAGCGCAATGGCCACCATGACTCACACCCCAGCATTCTTTCTTAGTTCCCTTGTGCCCTTTTCAGGCTGCTCATTTAACATGCAGATATTTATGGCAGTATCTAATGTGAGGCCCTTCTCCCGCAGCAGCTGGGCACATACCTTGTCGCTGCGTATGCCGCATAAGATTCTGTCACGGATGAGCTCCTCTGTGATATAAAAATGTTTAGATTCACTGCAGTGAGGTTGATGCCTGCAAACTATTATTAAAGAATGGAGAAACCAACATATGTTGGGATGTCTCTTGCAACTTACAGTAGTTGTAGATTAAGGGATGTAGTCACAATCCCGGCGGTCAGCATACTGATGTTGGGATCTCAGCTGCCAGAATGCCGGCAGGGGGCCAAGGGCTATTCCCACTCATGGGCAACCACAACACCCATAGAGTGGGAATAGAATCTGTAGTGAGTGCAGTGAGCAACTGAGCCCTCAGTGTGGTGAATGCAGTGAGCCCGCAAGGGGCTTTATAGCACGCGCCCCCCCTGCCAGCATTCTGGCTGCCGAGATCCCAAATCCAACCTGTAGATTAATATATGTTAGATTACAGAAAGTGAATGATACAAAAAACATATATGATGTTCGGCAATGTAATACATAGATGTGCAACTTATCAGACAAGGGGGTAAATATACAGTATATTTACTTTCAGGCTTCGGTCGTTATGTGTCTGGTCTCACTTCTCGTCCTGATCACAGAGAAGCGGGCCAGAGCATCAGCGCAATGTATTATCAGGTTACTTACTGATATGTGTATGCGCTATGTGCCCCTCTTGGGAGAACTCAGCCGCCTCTTTATTTCGGCATTTTCCCGTTGTCCTGCGCTTGCGCTCGAAGATTTTCCCATGGGGACTTGCGCGCCTGCATGTTGCACATGTACAAATATATTTTCTGGTCGCCGGACACCACAGACAAGTGGGAAGAGAGGGAGCACATTGTCACTCTGGGGATCCGAAGGAGGGAAGAGACCACACCAACCGCTACCTGCATGGCTAGCCAGTCATACATCAGGGCAATGCGCCCTGGTCGTTTACCGGCACAGTGACCATAGTACATATGGGAGGAGCGGTTTCAGGCTCACATAGCGTGCGCTGTAACCACTTCAGCCCGTATTGCAGGTTGATACATTTACTCTAAGTTACCAAATATATTAAGACTTAAAAAGTGATAAAGTGAAGAATGATAAAGAGTGATAAGTGACCAGCTGAAACAGCTTCCTAACTGCCATATAACAGGCTGTGTGGCTGTGTTTAAATAATGACAGTTACAGTAGGAGCTGATTAGCTGGTCATTTATCATTCTTTATCCATCTCCACTTTATCACTTTTGGGGCTTACATTTGGACCAAGGAATTTAAAGGGGTTTTTTTGCAAAATCACATTTTAAACAAAACAGCTGATGTTAGAGTCTAAAATGAACAAGGCTGCCACCTTCAAAAAATTTTTTCCCTACCAAATGCTTTTAAATAGAAGACCTAGACTCTTTGGTAATGCATGAAAAACCTCATTGCTTTGCAAAACAGTTTTACAGTCTAAGTTTGTGGACATTAAGTTATTAAAACTATAAAAATGTAAAATTTTAAAAACTGGCATTGATTTAATAATTTCCACACCTACAGTACTGCATGTACTGTAGATACAACTGAATTTAAGACTTACCATGTATAGCCCCATACTAAAGCCTAGCATGCACTTACTGTACATCTACTGTAGTACTGGAGCTCCTAGTACCTTATTTTTATGATACAAAAAAGAGTATTTTGCTAACATATATTATTAAGATATTACTCCATTAAGGTCAATGTTATATCACTGTGTATAGATGATAATTCGTGATTTGCTATCAACCGTTTTACGTCTCACAGTGTAGTTTTTCAAAATGAAATTGAGTTAAATAGCAAAGTAAAAAGCTTACACCCAGTAAATAGATGAAGACTTCTTTCTCGCTGAGGGTCACTACTTTGAGTTAACACCTAATAATTTGTCTGTGGAAGGACTATTATAAATACACTTTAAAATATAAATGTACTGCTGACTGGAAAATATCAGTATACTGGAAATTAAGGCAAAGTCCCTTCGGCTGCCAGATATATTATTACTATTATATTCATAGAAATGTTCTCTGCTTTTTTTTCAGTTATTATAAAAGAGTGGTTCATGGTGCGGACAAACAAGGTAAATGTGCAAGATGTATAAAATAAGTGTTGTAAATCATACTTTTGTAAAGTAGCGGTTCACAGGTTCTAATAACATGCCCAGTTCTATTCATGTCATATTGGCAATATATAGTACAATTAGGCAGCTTGTATGTTTCTCTGCATGAATATTTTATTGTTTTAATATTAATAATGAGAAAAGCAAACAGAATATTTTTTTACGTAAACATTCCATTCTGGAATGAAAATGCTGCCCACACACACTGCAGTGTTGTGGCTTATATAGGTAATGGCTACAGGGTCACAGTTTATGTGACACAAAATAGACCAAAATGCCCAATAGTAATGTGACTACAATGGATCTCATCATTATTGATCATTACTGTATTTGTGAGTGCAGAGTTATATTTGGCTTAACAGCCGGACCACCCCTAACAGTACGCTGAGCTTCATAGGCATAATCATCATCATCATCATCATCATCAACATCATTCTAATCATCAGAGTGCACTTGTACCAGCCTATACTACCACAAAAAATGCACCTACAAACATATTACATTTCCACCAAACTCACTTTAGCCTACAGTTATGTAATAGACCCTCACTGAACATTGCCTATGTGAATCGCTCCACCATAGAAGTGAATGAGAAGCATACAGGGGGGCCCTCTCACCGCACACTCTGCAATCATTTCATTAAACTCACCACTCCATTGGCCCAGCGCTGGCTGCAGACCTGCAAATATCACTCGGAAAATGTCAGCCGCTGCCATTTCCTGGTGATTTGCTCATGCGCAATAGAGTTATCCCCAGGACTGTAGCACGGCCACCATGTTCCTGGAGACCTGGGTATGCGCAGTAGACTCTAGTACAATGTCTACTGCGCTGCTGGAGAGGAGGGGGCACAATCGGAGTCTGCACAAGGGTCCCTTCCTCTCGTAAAGTGCCTCTGATGATGTATATTGAAATGCATGAAATGTAATATTTGTGAACTCTGGATTTTATTATTCTGATGACCTTTTTCTCTGTGCTGTTAATGATAATTCAATTTGAGAATGATGCTACACTAGTTAACCTATTTATTTTCCAGTTCAAACTTGCAATGCTTTTGTATTTCTGGAGAAACTCTCGGCCAGCGCAGCTCCTGCGGCTGGCCGGGAGTTGTTCTTAGCTGCTGCTGGCCGCAGTGGCTGCGTGAGATGTCACGCAGCCGCCACGGCCCGCCCTTCCAATGGTCCGGCCATGCCTGCGTTGGCCAGACCACGCCCAGTAAACGGCGGCTTAACGCTGCCGTTCAGCTCCCTCCCGCCCAGCGACCGCCTCTGTCTCAGAGGCGATTGCTAGGCAATGACGACTAAGCATTTCCGACCCGATCGATGCGCTGCGACAAACTGCAGCGAGCGATCGGGTCGGAATGACCCCCAATAAAGGAAAAAACAGACATTTGACACTCAGCATACTGAAAATTGGTGTACTGATCATACTTCTGTGGAACTTTACTCTGCCAAAGTTTTGCATTAAAACCTTACTTAAAGTGACTGCTCTGCAGAGGAACCTAATAGAGGCAGACATGGTAACAGGTTATAATGAAGGTGAGACTGTGTTGATACCATGTATACCCCTTTCCCCCAACAATTTTCCTTTTCAGTTCAAGTGTCTGCAGTTTCCTGTGTTTCTCTATAACAATCAACAAGTTGCAGGGGCAAATACACAGGTCTGCAGGCATAGATCTCAGGGCCAGCTGCTTTTCCCATGGTCAGCTTTACGTAACTTGCTCACAAGTTACTGTAGTAGCCCCAAGCATCATTTTGTCTTAATATGTGAAGGAAAACTGCAAAAATTGTTTACAAAGAAATAGAGATGAGCAGGTTCGGTTCGCCGACAACCGAACCCCCCCGAACTCCACGTGTCAAACACGGTTCCGAGCCTGGCTCGGTTATTCCCGCCTGACTTGGAAAACCCGAACGAGGCAAAATGTCATCATCCCGCTGTCGAATTCTCGCGAGATTCAGATTCCATATAAAGAGCCGCGCGCTGCCGCAATTTTCACTCGTGCATTGTAGAGAGAGCGGAGAGGACGTGGCTACATTCTCTCAGTGGAAAGCTCAATATCAATGCTCAGTATCAGTGCTTACTTATTGCTGCTCAGTAATACTAGTAGGGTGTCTCTCCTGCTCAGTGTCAGTTCTAGTATCCTCATCAGTGCTCAGTATCACTGCTCATTGTCTTGTGCTGCATTGTTGTGACCAGTATACTTCAGTACATTACTAATAGTCCAGTGCTGCATCTTGCTGCTCTGTGTCAGTTCTAGTATCCTCATCAGTGCTCAGTATCACTGCTCATTGTCTTGTGCTGCATTGTGGTGACCAGTATACTACAGTATATTACTAATAGTCCAGTGCTGCCTCTTGCTGCTTTGTGTCAGTTCTAGTATCCTCATCAGTGCTCAGTATACTACAGTACATTACTAATAGTCCAGTGTCTTGTGCTGCATCTTGCTGCTGTAGGGTGCTGTGTTAGTGTCCTGTCACTGTGCATAGGCATCATCATTCCAGTCACAGTGGTATCTGGGGGGTGACAATTTCAGAGAGGTGTAGTATGGTATGCCGGCGGCCGGGATCCCGGCGACCAGCATACCGCCGGCGGGAGCCTGACCGCCGGCATACCGACAGCATGGTGAGCGCAAATGAGCCACTTGCGGGCACGGTGGCACGCTATGCGCGCCACACTATTTATTCTCCCTCCAGGGGTGCCGTGGACCCCCACGAGAGAGAATATCTGTCGGCATGCCGGGTGTCGGGATTCCGGTGCCGGTATACTGTGCGCCGGGATCGCGACATTCAGCCTCCCTGAAGACCACCCTTCCAGAGGGCTTTTGTGCTGCTCACTAATACTAGTACAGTGTCTTGTGCTGCATCGTACTGCTCAGTGTCAGTTCTCCGTAGTATCATCAGTGCACAGTATCATCAGTGCTCAGTATAATCAGTGCTCAGTATAATCAGTGCGCTGTTAGACGTGTGCCCGTTGTCCGCCATTAGTGCAGTGGGATTTAGACAATTGATGAAGTTATTGTGTCCCCGGTACCAAATCCCATCTAGATTCCACTTCACTAGGCAGGCGAAAGCGAGATTTTGCTAATTAATTCCAGTGATTTATAATTATTAATTACAGTGATCTTGCCAATTAATTCCAGTGATTTATAATTATTATTCCAGTGATCTTGCCATTTAATTACAGTGATTTGGACGTATAATTACAGTGATTTTGCCAATTAATTCCAGTAATTTATAATTATTAATTACAGTGATCTTGCCATTTAATTCCAGTGATTTGGACGTATAATTCCAGTTGGAATTGTTTGTGTCGCTTGGCTTAATCATACAGCTACCTCATTGCACCTCTTCGACATCTTTGCATGAGCTGCTGTTTGGGGCCTAGTTTTTGAAAAGTGCCATCCTGTGTGACCTTGCCATATGAGTCATGGGGTACTGCTGTATTAGTCCTGGGGTACTGCCGTATAAGTCCACCAATTGCAGATATTTTTTAAAGTGACTGGAGCGTGCTGGAGATGCTGTCAGTGGACCGAACAATTGTGGCCCACTCTTGACATTCAGCCACTGCGTGACACTACTAGATGGGCCAGGTGGTCGTGTCGCTTAGCAACCTCGGTGCACCTTTTTTTCTTCTTTGTATCATGTGCTGTTAGGGGCCTTTTTTTGATATCTGCCCTCCTGTCTGACACTGCAGTGCCACTCCTAGATGGGCCAGGTGTTTGTGTCGCCCACTTGGGTCACTTAGCTTAGTCATCCAGCGACCTTGTTGCAAATTTTAGGACTAAAAATAATATTGTGAGGTGTTCAGAATAGACTGGAAATGAGTGGAAATTATGGTTATTGAGGTTAAAAATACTATAGGATCAAAATGACCCCCAAGTTCTATGATTTAAGCTGATTTTGAGGTTTTTTTGAAAAAAAAACACCCGAATCCAAAACGCACCTGAATCCGACAAAAATTCGAAAAAGAGGTTTTGCCAAAGTGCGTCCAAATCCAAAACATGACCGCAGAACCAAATCCAAAACCGAAACACAAAACCCGAAAAATGCCCGCTGCACATCTCTACAAAGAAATCTTGTGATGAATGTGTAGAATATAAATTATACATAACAATATTAGATAACACTACTGTCTTTGTATAAGTAGTTCCACCGGGCAATAACAGACATCCATACGAGTGAAGCCGCAGGCAATTGCTAGTTCTAGAATATAATGCTCTAAAGCTGTATTACCACTTCACATGTAGTAACAGTAGCAGCTACTTGAACACTCTTACCTCACAACGCAAAAGTTTTTAAGTGTAAAATCGTATAACATAAAGCAAAATAGTATCACTTTCTCACAGTGATGGGGCCATGAGTTACTGTAGATTTTGACCAAGTCACCATCTGTGTTGAGTTTCCATGTTTTCATCATGTTCAAGTCGGTGTATTTCAGGGTATCTAGTTTCCTTCCACAGTAATAAAACTTACAGACACAGTAGGTTAATTGGCTGCTGACACAATTGACCCTAACATAAATATGTGATAGAGAATTTAGATTGTAAGCTCCAATGGTAAATGGTATATTATTACTATTATAATAATAATAATAATAATAATAATATTAATAATAATAATAATTATTATTATTATTATTATTATTAAGTTTATTATATTTTATTTATTAGGGGGCACCACAAGAGTTCTGCAGCAAGTGTTAATGGACAAACACTTTCTATACAGCTTTTTGTAATATGCAAAGTATAATAAATATCTCAATTAGGTAACTCAAAAATTAATATAGCAGTGCTTTTTTTGTGTACCCAAGTTAAATGAGATGGAGAAAGGGTGAAAACAGTAATTCATCCAGCTCCTGAGAACATTACTGGAAGCATAAATAGAGGATGAGATTTGTTTTCAACTGTGCTTTTGTAAGTGTTGTTTTTATGCATTTAACCTACAGTATATACTATGTCTGATGCCTGACAGTGTAACACAGTATTATGCTAGCTTATTCTTAAAAATGAATACATTACAAAAAATAAAATCACATTTCGTATAATATTTAATACAGAAACTCAAATAATTATCTAATAAGTAAATACATAAATACAAAAAAAAGCTAAAACAGGGACTACAGGTGATCACAAGGTCTCCATCTTATAGAGAATGCATTGCGCATACCAACCTATCTTCACAAGCACAGGAAACAAGCTATTCCTGGTGGAACTAAGTTCTTTGGCTATACAGAGTTAAAGAAAGCAGGAATGACAGTATATCAATTCAAATATTCTTTATGATAATTCGAGATGAGTAGGTTCAGTTCCCTGAGAGTCGAACCGCCCCAAACATCATGTCCCGGGCCCGGAACCAAGTCCTGCTCGGGACATTCCACCAGATTCGGAAACCAGAATGAGGCAAAATGTCATCATCCTGCTGTAGGATTCTTGAGGGTTTTGGATTCCATATAAGGAGCTGCGTGCCGCCGCCATGTTCACTTAAGTCCTGGAGAGTGTAGCGAGAGGACGTGTCTCCTCAGTGTCTGTGCGAGAAAGTAGTGTGGCGTGTGGGGATGCAACCTGCTCTTTTGTGTCATTTCAAAGCTGACTTGTGCTGCATCAGTCCAGTGGTGGTGTCTTTTGCTGCATCAGTCCAGTCACAGTGGTGGTGTCCTGTGCTGCCATAAGTCCAGTGCTGCTGTAAAAGTCCAGTCCAGTGCAGTGGTGATGTCTTGTACTGCATCAGTCCAGTGGTGGTGTCCTATGCTGTCATAAGTCCAGTGGTACTGCTGTATAAGTCCAGTCCAGTGGTGCAGCCGTATAAGTCCAGGGGTACTGCCATATAAGTCCAGTTCAGTGGTGCAGCCATATAAGTCCAGGGTTTACTACCATACAAGCCCAGTCCAGTGGTGCAGCCGTATAAGTCCAGGGGTACTGCCATATAAGTCCAAGGGTAGTGCCTTATAAATCCAGGGGTACTGCTGTATAAATCCAGTCCAGTGGTGCAGCCGTGTAAGTACAGGGGCACTGCCGTATATGTCCAGTCCAGTGGTGCTGCCGTATAAGTCCAGTGGTGCTGAACTGTGCTGTATATTATTTACTCCAAATAAAGGGGTTATTAATATTTCATCAAAATCATTTTTACAGGGTTTGCCCTGTGTGGTGTAGGGGTATGCTCTCGTTTGCCACATAATGTTATATGACAACAGAAAAATAATGGAGAACAAAAATTTTGAGGCTAAAATAGGCAAGAACCACTTCCTTCTACTGCTGTTGTTGCTGCTGGGAGTCGATCATCCTCCCAGAGGGGAAGTCGGAAGACCACTTGTACTACTTCAACTAAGCAACTGACTTTCCAACAGTCCTTTGCGAGGAAGATGAAATATAACAACAGTCATCCTGATGCAAAGCGGATAATTGAGGCCTTGACAGCTATATTGGTGTTAGACAGGCGTCCAGTATTCGCCATTAGTGCAGTGGGATTTAGACAATTGATAGAAGTAGTGTGTCCCCAGTATTAAATCTAATCTCAATTCCACTTCACTAGGAAAGCGATTCAGGGACTGTTCAGGGACATTAAGAAAAGTGTCCTCTGTGTCCTGAAAAATACAGTTGTACCCAGTGTCCACTTAACCACGGACATGTGGACAAATGGAGCAGGGCAAACTAAGGACTACATGACTGTGACAGCCCACTGGGTAGATGTATTGCCTCCCACAGCAACAACAGTAGCGGCACCAGTAGCAGCATCTCACAAATGCCAACTCGTTCTTTGGCAAGTTACGCTGTGTATCACTGGTTTCTGTAGGAGGCACACCGCTGACAACCTCTTTCAAAAACTGAGGGACATCATCCCACAATGGCTTACCCCACTTAGACTCTCCAGGGGATTTGTGATATTGGACAACTCCACCAATATTGTGCATGCATTACATCTGGGCAAATTCCAGCACTTCCCATGTTTTGCAAATACAATTAATTTGGTGGTGCAGAATTTTTTGAAAAATGAAAGGGGCATGCAGGAGATGCTGTTGGTGGCCATAAAATTTGCGTGCCACTTTCGGCATTTTGCCACTGGGTGCCACTTCTAGATGGGCCAGGTGTTTGTGCTGCACACTTGTGCCGCTTAGCTTAGTCATCCAGCTACCTCACTGCAACTCTTTTTCTTCTTTGCATGATGAGCTATTTGGCAGGGATGTGCAGTCAGGGTAGGCAGGGGAGGTAGAGCCTCACCTGTCATACTCCACTGAAAAGAACAGATTTTCCCACTAAGTTATATCATATTTACAGTATTGTGTATATATAACACAGTCTGTGTTATAAATTATACAAATCTATCTTTTTTCCATTAGCGTATGTCAGGGAGAGGGGATATGAGGCGGCAATAGATATGCCCCCCATGGTGATCAGAAACTGCCTGGAGCTGCCGGGGTCATGCCGCAGTTAATAATACTGCATTGAATGTGGGGGCTGTGCCTACATACTCACATGAGTGGCGAGGCAGCAAATAAAGTAGCGGTGGCGGGTGACAGACAGTTCTCCAGCCAGACCAGGAAGTTTTGCCTGATTCAGCGCTGCAGCGTCTCCCTGCCTTGCACAGCTGAGCCGCTGCTTGTTGTATCCAGCCAGGAAGGTAAGCAGCTCTGCCATCGTTCAGTCCCCACCGGTTAACACCCAGACACACACTCTGTGCTGACAGTTGGAGGGCAAGGGGGTGCAGGGAGGCGGGCAGATGGAGGTTGGGAAGAGAGGGAAGGGGGGCGCTTACATGATATATGCAGTGCCTCCTTGGTTTTTATCTCACCGCACGTCATTGCTGCGCACAACTAAAATGCAGCACAGGTATGGATGGATAGTATACTTGACGTCACAGAGGTAGGTAGAGCAGTGGACTACTGTACCGTACTGCTATATATATATACTGGTGGTCACAGCAAAATTCTGCACTGTCCTCCTACTATATATACTGCGCCCAACTAAAATGCAGCACAGGTATGGATGGATAGTATACTTGATGACACAGAGGTAGGTAGAGCAGTGGACTACTGTACCATACTGCTATATATATACTGATGGTCACAACAACATTCTGCACTGTCCTCCTACTATATATACTGCGCACAACTAAAAATGCAGCACAGGTATGGATGGATAGTATACTTGATGACACAGAGGAAGGTAGAGCAGTGGACTACTGTACCGTACTGCTATATATATACTGGTGGTCACAGCAAAATTCTGCACTGTCCTCCTACTATATATACTGCGCACAACTAAAAATGCAGCACAGGTATGAATGGATAGTATATTTGACAACAGAGAGGTAGGTAGAGCAGTGGACTACTGTACCGTACTGCTATATATATACTGGTGGTTACAGCAAAATTCTGCACTGTACTACTATATATACTGCGCACAACTAAAAATGCAGCACAGGTATGGATGGATAGTATGCTTGACGACACAGAGGAAGGTAGAGCAGTGGACTACAGTACCGTACTGCTATATATATACTGGTGGTTACAGCAAAATTCTGCGCTGTCCTCCTACTATATATACTGCGCACAACTAAAATGCAGCACAGGTATGGATGGATAGTATATTTGACGACAGAGAGGTAGGTAGAGCAGTGGACTACTGTACCGTACTGCTATATATATATATTGGTGGTCACAGCAAAATTTGCACTGTCCTCCTACTATATATACTGCGCAAAACTAAAAATGCAGCATAGGTATGGCTGGATAGTATACTTGATGACACAGAGGAAGGTAGAGCAGTGGACTACTGTACCGTACTGCTATATATATACTGGTGGTCACAGCAAAATTCTGCACTGTCCTCCTACTATATATACTGCGCACAACTAAAATGCAGCACAGGTATAAATGGATAGTATGCTTTACAACACAGAGGAAGGAAGAGCAGAGGACTACTGTACCGTACTGCTATATATATATATATATATATATACTGGTGGTCACAGCAAAATTCTGCACTGTCCTCCTTCTATATATACTGCGCACAACTAAAATGCAGCACAAGTATGGATGGATAGTGTGAGGATATTGGGTTCAAAATCACTCAGTCACGGTGGTAGATGAAAATCCAACAGTGATTTATTAAACAGATTGGGTTATAAACAGCTCAGCACACTTCTGTGATCCAATTCTACACGACAATTCCCTCCTGGAGCTCCTGACAGAACATTACTTCTTAGTCAGTCTCCTGCCACTCTCCCAACTCTCTCTCAGAACCCTCCCACGTCCCCTGTTTGCTATTATCAAAACCTTTGTCTTTTCTACAATAAGGCAACACCCCCAGACAGTTTCAGATCAGACCTACTTTCACATGTCTAGGCATGTCCCCTAGGCCACAACAGATGTTACCTAAATTAACCTTACTTAATCTGATTGTGTGGCCTGGAATCCATTGTGTGGGGAAGAATGAGGGGGGGTTGTATGGCCTGACATCTGAGACTGGCTGTATCTACACAACAGCAAACACACAGGTTATCTGCGCAGTCATATGGGGGGAACATTATTTGACAAACTATAACCCAATAGCCAATACATTCATATATATACATCGAAACCATAACTGTACCCTTGTAACAATAACATCATACAATATAATACAATATTGCCTAGTATATAGCCAAAATACAAATCAACAATCAGTGTAGTCCATGGGTCAGACCAGGGCTAGGGAAGTAGCTGCGTGTCTTTTACCACTGTGTGACACAACGCGCCGGCTGTGTTGTCACAGATAGTATACTTGACTACACAGAGGTAGGTAGAGCAGTGGACTACTGTACCGTACTTCTATATATATATACTGGTGGTCACAGCAAAATTCTGCACTGTCCTCCTACTATATATACTGCGCACAACTAAAATGCAGCACAGGTATGGATGGATAGTATACTTGATGACACAGAGGAAGGTAGAGCAGTGGACTACTGTACCGTACTGCTATATATATACTGGTAGTCACAGCAAACTTCTGCACTGTCCTCCTACTATATATACTGCGCACAACTAAAATGCAGCACAGCTATGGATGGATAGTATACTTGACGACACAGAGGTAGATAGAGCAGTGGACTACTGTACCGTACTGCTAAATATATACTGGTGGTCACAGCAAAATTCTGCACTGTCCTCCTACTATATATACTGCGCACAACTAAAAATACAGCACAGGTATGGATGGATAGTATACTTGACGAAACAGAGGTAGGTAGAGCAGTGGACTACTGTACCGTACTGCTATATATATACTGGTGGTCACAGCAAAATTCTGCACTGTCCTCCTACTATATATACTGCGCACAACTAAAAATGCAGCACAGGTATGGATGGATAGTATACTTGACGACACAGAGGAAGGTAGAGCAGTGGACTACTGTACCATACTGCTATATATATACTGGTGGTCACAGCAAAATTCTGCACTGTCCTCCTACTATATATACTGCGCACAACTAAAAATGCAGCACAGGGATGGATGGATAGTATATTTGACGACAGAGAGGTAGGTAGAGCAGTGGACTACTGTACCGTACTGCTATATATATACTGGTGGTCACAGCAAAATTCTGCACTGTACTACTACTATATATACTGCGCACAACTAAAATGAAGCACAGGTATGGATCGATAGTATATTTGACGACATAGAGGTAGGTAGAGCAGTGGACTACTGTACCGTACTGCTATATATATATTGGTGGTCACAGCAAAATTCTGCACTGTCCTACTATATATACTGCACACAACTAAAAATGCAGCACAGGTATGGATGGATAGTATACTTGACGACACAGAGGAAGGTAGAGCAGTGGACTACTGTACCGTACTGCTATATATATACTGGTGGTCACAGCAAAATTTGAATTGTCCTCCTACAATATATACTGCGCACAACTAAAATGCAGCACAGATATGGATGGATAGTATACTTGACGACACAGAGGTAGGTAGAGCAGTGAACTACTGTACCGTACTGCTATATATATACTGGTGGTCACAGCAAAATTCTCCGCTGTCCTCCTACTATATATACTGCGCACAACTAATAATGCAGCACAGGTATGGATGGATAGTATACTTGATGACAAAGAGGTAGGTAGAGCAGTGGACTACTGTACCGAACTGCTATATATATACTGGTGGTCACAGCAAAATTCTGCACTGTCCTCCTACTATATATACTGCGCACAACTAAAATGCAGCACAGGTATGGATGGATAGTATACTTGACGACACAGAGGTAGGTAGAGCAGTGGACTACTGTACCGTACTGCTATATATATACTGGTGGTCACAGCAAAATTCTACACTGTCCTACTATATATACTACGCACAACTAAAATGCAGCACAGATATGGATGGATAGTACACTTGACAACACAGAGGTATGTAGAGCAGTGGACTACTGTACCGTACTGCTATATATATACTGGTGGTCACAGCAAAATTCTGCACTGTACTCCTACTATATATACTGCGCACAACTAAAAATGCAGCACAGGTATGGATGGATAGTATGCTTGACGACAGAGAGGTAGGTAGAGCAGTGGACTACTGTACCGTACTGCTATATATATACTGGTGGTCACAGCAAAATTCTACACTGTCCTACTATATATACTACGCACAACTAAAATGCAGCACAGATATGGATGGATAGTACACTTGACAACACAGAGGTAGGTAGAGCAGTGGACTACTGTACCGTACTGCTATATATATACTGGTGGTCACAGCAAAATTCTGCACTGTACTCCTACTATATATACTGCGCACAACTAAAAATGCAGCACAGGTATGGATGGATAGTATGCTTGACGACAGAGAGGAAGGTAGAGCAGTGTACTACTGTACCATACTGCTATCTATATACTGGTGGTCACAGCAAAATTTTGCACTGTCCTCCTACTATATATACTGCACACAACTAAAATGCAGCACAGGTATGGATGGATAGTATATTTAACGACAGAGAGGTAGGTAGAGCAGTGGACTACTGTACCGTACTGCTATATATATATATATATATATATATATATATATTTGTGGTCACAGCAAAATTCTGCACTGTCCTCCTACTATATATACTGCACACAACTAAAAATGCAGCACAGGTATGGCTGGATAGTATACTTGATGACACAGAGGAAGGTAGAGCAGTGGGCTACTGTACCGTACTGCTATATATATACTGGTGGTCACAGCAAAATTCTGCACTGTCCTCCTACTATATATACCGCGCGCACTAAAATGCAGCACAGGTATGGATGGATAGTATACTTGACAACACAGAGGAAGGTAGAGCAGTGGACTACTGTACCGTACTGCTATATATATACTGGTGGTCACAGCAAAATTCTGCACTGTACTCCTACTATATATACTGCGCACAACTAAAAATGCAGCACAGGTATGGATGGATAGTATGCTTGATGACACAGAGGAAGGTAGAGCAGTGGACTACTGTACCATACTGCTATATATATACTGGTGGTCACAGCAAAATTTTGCACTGTCCTCCTATTATATATACTGCACACAACTAAAATGCAGCACAGGTATGGATGGATAGTATATTTGACGACAGAGAGGTAGGTAGAGCAGTGGACTACTGTACCGTACTGCTATATATATATATATATATTTGTGGTCACAGCAAAATTCTGCACTGTCCTCCTACTATATATACTGCACACAACTAAAAATGCAGCACAGGTATGGCTGGATAGTATACTTGATGACACAGAGGAAGGTAGAGCAGTGGGCTACTGTACCGTACTGCTATATATATACTGGTGGTCACAGCAAAATTTGCACTGTCCTCCTACTATATATACTGTGCACAACTTAAATGCAGTACAGGGATGGATGGAAAGTTTACTTGACGACACAGAGGTAGGTAGAGCAGTGGACTACTGTACCGTACTGCTATATATATACTGGTGGTCACAGCAAAATTCTGCGCTGTCCTCCTACTATATATACTGCGCACAACTAAAATGCAGCACAGGTATGGATGGATAGTATACTTGACGACACAGACGTAGGTAGAGCAGTGGACTACTGTACCGAATTGCTAT
The DNA here is from genome assembly GCF_028390025.1 of Pseudophryne corroboree. Lineage (NCBI taxonomy): Eukaryota > Metazoa > Chordata > Amphibia > Anura > Myobatrachidae > Pseudophryne > Pseudophryne corroboree. The sequence goes on along the minus strand of NC_086447.1, from coordinate 384,706,082 downwards.
ATATGTACTGGTGGTCACAGCAAAATTCTGCACTGTCCTCCTACTATATATACTGCGCACAACTAAAATGCAGCACAGGTATGGATGGATAGTATACTTGACGACACAGACGTAGGTAGAGCAGTGGACTACTGTACCGTACTGCTATATATATACTGGTGGTCACAGCAAAATTCTGCACTGTACTACTATATATACAGCGCACAACTAAAAATGCAGCACAGGTATGGATGGATAGTATGCTTGACGACACAGAGGAAGCTAGAGCAGTGGACTACTGTACCGTACTGCTATACATATACTGGTGGTTACAGCAAAATTCTGCGCTGTCCTCCTACTATATATACTGCGCACAACTAAAATGCAGCACAGGTATGGATGGATAGTATATTTGACGACATAGAGGTAGGTAGAGCAGTGGACTACTGTACCGTACTGCTATATATATATTGGTGGCCACAGCAAAATTCTGCACTGTCCTCCTACAATATATACTGCGCACAACTAAAAATGCAGCACAGGTATGGCTGGATAGTATACTTGATGACACAGAGGAAGGTAGAGCAGTGGACTACTGTACCGTACTGCTATATATATGCTGGAGCTCACAACAAAATTCTGCACTGTCCTCCTACTATATATACAGCGCACAACTAAAATGCAGCACAGGTATGGATGGATAGTATACTTGACGACAGAGAGGTAGGTAGAGCAGTGGACTACTGTACCATACTGCTATATATATACTGGTGGTCACAGCAATATTCTGCACTGTCCTCCTACTATATATACTGCGCACAACTAAAAATGCAGCACAGGTATGGATGGATAGTATATTTGACGACATAGAGGTAGGTAGAGCAGTGGACTACTGTACCGTACTGCTATATATATATTGGTGGTCACAGCAAAATTCTGCACTGTCCTACTATATGTACTGCGCACAACTAAAAATGCAGCACAGGTATGGCTGGATAGTATACTTGATGACACAGAGGAAGGTAGAGCAGTCGACTACTGTACCATACTGCTATATATATATACTGGTGGTCACAGCAAAATTCTACACTGTCCTCCTACTATATATACAGCGCACAACTAAAAAGCAGCACAGCTATGGATGGATAGTATACTTAACGACACAGAGGTAGGTAGAGCAGTGGACTACTGTACCGTACTGTTATATATATACTGGTGGTCACAGCAAAATTCTGCGCTGTCCTCCTACTATATATACTGCGCACAACTAATAATGCAGCACAGGTATGGATGGATAGTATACTTGATGACAAAGAGGTACGTAGAGCAGTGAACTACTGTACCGAACTGCTATATATATATATATATATACTGGTGGTCACAGCAAAATTCTGCACTGTCCTCCTACTATATATACTGCGCACAACTAAAATGTAGCACAGGTATGGATGGATAGTATACTTGACGACACAGACGTAGGTAGAGCAGTGGACTACTGTACCGTACTGCTATATATATATACTGGTGGTCACAGCAAAATTCTACACTGTCCTCCTACTATATATACTGCGCACAACTAAAATGCAGCACAGGTATGGATGGATAGTATACTTGACGACACAGAGGTAGGTAGACCAGTGAACTACTGTAACGTACTGCTATATATATACTGGTGGTCACAGCAAAATTCTCCGCTGTCCTCCTACTATATATACTGCGCACAACTAAAAATGCAGCACAGGGATGGATGGATAGTATATTTGACGACAGAGAGGTAGGTAGAGCAGTGGACTACTGTACCGTACTGCTATATATATACTGGTGGTCACAGCAAAATTCTGCACTGTACTACTACTATATATACTGCGCACAACTAAAATGAAGCACAGGTATGGATCGATAGTATATTTGACGACATAGAGGTAGGTAGAGCAGTGGACTACTGTACCGTACTGCTATATATATATTGGTGGTCACAGCAAAATTCTGCACTGTCCTACTATATATACTGCACACAACTAAAAATGCAGCACAGGTATGGATGGATAGTATACTTGACGACACAGAGGAAGGTAGAGCAGTGGACTACTGTACCGTACTGCTATATATATACTGGTGGTCACAGCAAAATTCTGCACTGTACTACTACTATATATACTGCGCACAACTAAAATGAAGCACAGGTATGGATCGATAGTATATTTGACGACATAGAGGTAGGTAGAGCAGTGGACTACTGTACCGTACTGCTATATATATATTGGTGGTCACAGCAAAATTCTGCACTGTCCTACTATATATACTGCACACAACTAAAAATGCAGCACAGGTATGGATGGATAGTATACTTGACGACACAGAGGAAGGTAGAGCAGTGGACTACTGTACCGTACTGCTATATATATACTGGTGGTCACAGCAAAATTTGAATTGTCCTCCTACAATATATACTGCGCACAACTAAAATGCAGCACAGATATGGATGGATAGTATACTTGACGACACAGAGGTAGGTAGAGCAGTGAACTACTGTACCGTACTGCTATATATATACTGGTGGTCACAGCAAAATTCTCCGCTGTCCTCCTACTATATATACTGCGCACAACTAATAATGCAGCACAGGTATGGATGGATAGTATACTTGATGACAAAGAGGTAGGTAGAGCAGGGGACTACTGTACCGAACTGCTATATATATACTGGTGGTCACAGCAAAATTCTGCACTGTCCTCCTACTATATATACTGCGCACAACTAAAATGCAGCACAGGTATGGATGGATAGTATACTTGACGACACAGAGGTAGGTAGAGCAGTGGACTACTGTACCGTACTGCTATATATATACTGGTGGTCACAGCAAAATTCTACACTGTCCTACTATATATACTACGCACAACTAAAATGCAGCACAGATATGGATGGATAGTACACTTGACAACACAGAGGTATGTAGAGCAGTGGACTACTGTACCGTACTGCTATATATATACTGGTGGTCACAGCAAAATTCTGCACTGTACTCCTACTATATATACTGCGCACAACTAAAAATGCAGCACAGGTATGGATGGATAGTATGCTTGACGACAGAGAGGTAGGTAGAGCAGTGGACTACTGTACCGTACTGCTATATATATACTGGTGGTCACAGCAAAATTCTACACTGTCCTACTATATATACTACGCACAACTAAAATGCAGCACAGATATGGATGGATAGTACACTTGACAACACAGAGGTAGGTAGAGCAGTGGACTACTGTACCGTACTGCTATATATATACTGGTGGTCACAGCAAAATTCTGCACTGTACTCCTACTATATATACTGCGCACAACTAAAAATGCAGCACAGGTATGGATGGATAGTATGCTTGACGACAGAGAGGAAGGTAGAGCAGTGTACTACTGTACCATACTGCTATCTATATACTGGTGGTCACAGCAAAATTTTGCACTGTCCTCCTACTATATATACTGCACACAACTAAAATGCAGCACAGGTATGGATGGATAGTATATTTAACGACAGAGAGGTAGGTAGAGCAGTGGACTACTGTACCGTACTGCTATATATATATATATATATATATATATATATATATATATTTGTGGTCACAGCAAAATTCTGCACTGTCCTCCTACTATATATACTGCACACAACTAAAAATGCAGCACAGGTATGGCTGGATAGTATACTTGATGACACAGAGGAAGGTAGAGCAGTGGGCTACTGTACCGTACTGCTATATATATACTGGTGGTCACAGCAAAATTCTGCACTGTCCTCCTACTATATATACCGCGCGCACTAAAATGCAGCACAGGTATGGATGGATAGTATACTTGACAACACAGAGGAAGGTAGAGCAGTGGACTACTGTACCGTACTGCTATATATATACTGGTGGTCACAGCAAAATTCTGCACTGTACTCCTACTATATATACTGCGCACAACTAAAAATGCAGCACAGGTATGGATGGATAGTATGCTTGATGACACAGAGGAAGGTAGAGCAGTGGACTACTGTACCATACTGCTATATATATACTGGTGGTCACAGCAAAATTTTGCACTGTCCTCCTATTATATATACTGCACACAACTAAAATGCAGCACAGGTATGGATGGATAGTATATTTGACGACAGAGAGGTAGGTAGAGCAGTGGACTACTGTACCGTACTGCTATATATATATATATATATTTGTGGTCACAGCAAAATTCTGCACTGTCCTCCTACTATATATACTGCACACAACTAAAAATGCAGCACAGGTATGGCTGGATAGTATACTTGATGACACAGAGGAAGGTAGAGCAGTGGGCTACTGTACCGTACTGCTATATATATACTGGTGGTCACAGCAAAATTTGCACTGTCCTCCTACTATATATACTGTGCACAACTTAAATGCAGTACAGGGATGGATGGAAAGTTTACTTGACGACACAGAGGTAGGTAGAGCAGTGGACTACTGTACCGTACTGCTATATATATACTGGTGGTCACAGCAAAATTCTGCGCTGTCCTCCTACTATATATACTGCGCACAACTAAAATGCAGCACAGGTATGGATGGATAGTATACTTGACGACACAGACGTAGGTAGAGCAGTGGACTACTGTACCGAATTGCTATATATGTACTGGTGGTCACAGCAAAATTCTGCACTGTCCTCCTACTATATATACTGCGCACAACTAAAATGCAGCACAGGTATGGATGGATAGTATACTTGACGACACAGACGTAGGTAGAGCAGTGGACTACTGTACCGTACTGCTATATATATACTGGTGGTCACAGCAAAATTCTGCACTGTACTACTATATATACAGCGCACAACTAAAAATGCAGCACAGGTATGGATGGATAGTATGCTTGACGACACAGAGGAAGCTAGAGCAGTGGACTACTGTACCGTACTGCTATACATATACTGGTGGTTACAGCAAAATTCTGCGCTGTCCTCCTACTATATATACTGCGCACAACTAAAATGCAGCACAGGTATGGATGGATAGTATATTTGACGACATAGAGGTAGGTAGAGCAGTGGACTACTGTACCGTACTGCTATATATATATTGGTGGCCACAGCAAAATTCTGCACTGTCCTCCTACAATATATACTGCGCACAACTAAAAATGCAGCACAGGTATGGCTGGATAGTATACTTGATGACACAGAGGAAGGTAGAGCAGTGGACTACTGTACCGTACTGCTATATATATGCTGGAGCTCACAACAAAATTCTGCACTGTCCTCCTACTATATATACAGCGCACAACTAAAATGCAGCACAGGTATGGATGGATAGTATACTTGACGACAGAGAGGTAGGTAGAGCAGTGGACTACTGTACCATACTGCTATATATATACTGGTGGTCACAGCAATATTCTGCACTGTCCTCCTACTATATATACTGCGCACAACTAAAAATGCAGCACAGGTATGGATGGATAGTATATTTGACGACATAGAGGTAGGTAGAGCAGTGGACTACTGTACCGTACTGCTATATATATATTGGTGGTCACAGCAAAATTCTGCACTGTCCTACTATATGTACTGCGCACAACTAAAAATGCAGCACAGGTATGGCTGGATAGTATACTTGATGACACAGAGGAAGGTAGAGCAGTCGACTACTGTACCATACTGCTATATATATATACTGGTGGTCACAGCAAAATTCTACACTGTCCTCCTACTATATATACAGCGCACAACTAAAAAGCAGCACAGCTATGGATGGATAGTATACTTAACGACACAGAGGTAGGTAGAGCAGTGGACTACTGTACCGTACTGTTATATATATACTGGTGGTCACAGCAAAATTCTGCGCTGTCCTCCTACTATATATACTGCGCACAACTAATAATGCAGCACAGGTATGGATGGATAGTATACTTGATGACAAAGAGGTACGTAGAGCAGTGAACTACTGTACCGAACTGCTATATATATATATATATATACTGGTGGTCACAGCAAAATTCTGCACTGTCCTCCTACTATATATACTGCGCACAACTAAAATGTAGCACAGGTATGGATGGATAGTATACTTGACGACACAGACGTAGGTAGAGCAGTGGACTACTGTACCGTACTGCTATATATATATACTGGTGGTCACAGCAAAATTCTACACTGTCCTCCTACTATATATACTGCGCACAACTAAAATGCAGCACAGGTATGGATGGATAGTATACTTGACGACACAGAGGTAGGTAGACCAGTGAACTACTGTAACGTACTGCTATATATATACTGGTGGTCACAGCAAAATTCTCCGCTGTCCTCCTACTATATATACTGCGCACAACTAATAATGCTGTACAGGTATGGATGGATAGTATACTTGATGACAAAGAGGTAGGTAGAGCAGTGGACTACTGTACCGAACTGCTATATATATACTGGTGGTCACAGCAAAATTCTGCACTGTCCTCCTACTATATATACTGCGCACAACTAAAATGCAGCACAGGTATGGATGGATAGTATACTTGACGACACAGAGGTAGGTAGAGCAGTGGACTACTGTACCGTACTGCTATATATATACTGGTGGTCACAGCAAAATTCTACACTGTCCTACTATATATACTATGCACAACTAAAATGCAGCACAGATATGGATGGATAGTACACTTGACAACACAGAGGTAGGTAGAGCAGTGGACTACTGTACCGTACTGCTATATATATATTGGTGGTCACAGCAAAATTCTGCACTGTACTCCTACTATATATACTGCACACAACTAAAATGCAGCACAGGTATGGATGGATAGTATATTTGACGACAGAGAGGTAGGTAGAGCAGTGGACTACTGTACCGTACTGATATATATATATATATATATATATATTTGTGGTCACAGCAAAATTCTGCACTGTCCTCCTACTATATATACTGCACATAACTAAAAATGCAGCACAGGTATGGCTGGATAGTATACTTGATGACACAGAGGAAGGTAGAGCAGTGGGCTACTGTACCGTACTGCTATATATATACTGGTGGTCACAGCAAAATTCTGCACTGTCCTCCTACTATATATACTGCGCGCACTAAAATGCAGCACAGGTATGGATGGATAGTATACTTGACGACACAGAGGTAGGTAGAGCAGTGGACTACTGTACCGTACTGCTATATATATACTGGTGGTCACAGCAATATTCTGCACTGTCCTCCTACTAAATATACTGCGCACAACTAAAAATGCAGCACAGGTATGGATGGATAGTATACTTGACAACACAGAGGAAGGTAGAGCAGTGGACTACTGTACCATACTGCTATATATATACTGGTGGTCACAGCAAAATTTGCACTGTCCTCCTACTATATATACTGTGTACAACTTAAATGCAGCACAGGTATGGATGGATAGTATACTTGACGACACAGAGGTAGGTAGAGCAGTGGACTACTGTACCGTACTGCTATATATATACTGGTGGTCACAGCAAAATTCTGCGCTGTCCTCCTACTATATATACTGTGCACAACTAATAATGCAGCACAGGTATGGATGGATAGTATACTTGATGACAAAGAGGTAGGTAGAGCAGTGGACTACTGTACCGAATTGCTATATATGTACTGGTGGTCACAGCAAAATTCTGCACTGTCCTCCTACTATATATACTGCGCACAACTAAAATGCAGCACAGGTATGGATGGATAGTATACTTGACGACACAGACGTAGGTAGAGCAGTGGACTACTGTACCGTACTGCTATATATATACTGGTGGTCACAGCAAAATTCTGCACTGTACTACTATATATACTGCGCACAACTAAAAATGCAGCACAGGTATGGAAGGATAGTATGCTTGACGACACAGAGGAAGGTAGAGCAGTGGACTACTGTACCGTACTGCTATACATATACTGGTGGTTACAGCAAAATTCTGTGCTGTCCTCCTACTATATATACTGCGCACAACTAAAATGCAGCACAGGTATGGATGGATAGTATATTTGACGACATAGAGGTAGGTAGAGCAGTGGACTACTGTACCGTACTGCTATATATATATATTGGTGGTCACAGCAAAATTCTGCACTGTCCTCCTACAATATATACTGCGCACAACTAAAAATGCAGCACAGGTATGGCTGGATAGTATACTTGATGACACAGAGGAAGGTAGAGCAGTGGACTACTGTACCGTACTGCTATATATATACTGGTGGTCACAGCAAAATTCTGCACTGTCCTCCTACTATATATACAGCGCACAACCAAAATGCAGCACAGGTATGGATGGATAGTATACTTGATGACAGAGAGGTAGGTAGAGCAGTGGACTACTGTACCATACTGCTATATATATACTGGTGGTCACAGCAATATTCTGCACTGTCCTCCTACTATATATACTGCGCACAACTAAAAATGCAGCACAGGTATGGATGGATAGTATACCTGATGACACAGAGGAAGGTAGAGCAGTGGACTACTGTACCGTACTGCTATATATATACTGGTTGTCACAGCAAAATTCTGCACTGTCCTCCTACTATATATACAGCGCACAACTAAAATGCAGCACAGGTATGGATGGATAGTATACTTGACGACAGAGAGGTAGGTAGAGCAGTGGACTACTGTACCATACTGCTATATATATACTGGTGGTCACAGCAATATTCTGCACTGTCCTCCTACTATATATACTGCGCACAACTAAAAATGCAGCACAGGTATGGATGGATAGTATATTTGACGACATAGAGGTAGGTAGAGCAGTGGACTACTGTACCGTACTGCTATATATATATATTGGTGGTCACAGCAAAATTCTGCACTGTCCTCCTACTATATATACAGCGCACAACTAAAAAGCAGCACAGCTATGGATGGATAGTATACTTAACGACACAGAGGTAGGTAGAGCAGTGGACTACTGTACCGTACTGTTATATATATACTGGTGGTCACAGCAAAATTCTGCGCTGTCCTCCTACTATATATACTGCGCACAACTAATAATGCAGCACAGGTATGGATGGATAGTATACTTGATGACAAAGAGGTACGTAGAGCAGTGAACTACTGTACCGAACTGCTATATATATATATATATATACTGGTGGTCACAGCAAAATTCTGCACTGTCCTCCTACTATATATACTGCGCACAACTAAAATGTAGCACAGGTATGGATGGATAGTATACTTGACGACACAGACGTAGGTAGAGCAGTGGACTACTGTACCGTACTGCTATATATATATACTGGTGGTCACAGCAAAATTCTACACTGTCCTCCTACTATATATACTGCGCACAACTAAAATGCAGCACAGGTATGGATGGATAGTATACTTGACGACACAGAGGTAGGTAGACCAGTGAACTACTGTAACGTACTGCTATATATATACTGGTGGTCACAGCAAAATTCTCCGCTGTCCTCCTACTATATATACTGCGCACAACTAATAATGCTGTACAGGTATGGATGGATAGTATACTTGATGACAAAGAGGTAGGTAGAGCAGTGGACTACTGTACCGAACTGCTATATATATACTGGTTGTCACAGCAAAATTCTGCACTGTCCTCCTACTATATATACTGCGCACAACTAAAATGCAGCACAGGTATGGATGGATAGTATACTTGACGACACAGAGGTAGGTAGAGCAGTGGACTACTGTACCGTACTGCTATATATATACTGGTGGTCACAGCAAAATTCTACACTGTCCTACTATATATACTATGCACAACTAAAATGCAGCACAGATATGGATGGATAGTACACTTGACAACACAGAGGTAGGTAGAGCAGTGGACTACTGTACCGTACTGCTATATATATATTGGTGGTCACAGCAAAATTCTGCACTGTACTCCTACTATATATACTGCGCACAACTAAAAATGCAGCACACGTATGGATGGATAGTATGCTTGACGACACAGAGGAAGGTAGAGCAGTGGACTACTGTACCATACTGCTATATATATACTGGTGGTCACAGCAAACTTTTGCACTGTCCTCCTACTATATATACTGCACATAACTAAAAATGCAGCACAGGTATGGCTGGATAGTATACTTGATGACACAGAGGAAGGTAGAGCAGTGGGCTACTGTACCGTACTGCTATATATATATTGGTGGTCACAGCAAAATTCTGCACTGTCCTCCTACTATATATACTGCGCGCACTAAAATGCAGCACAGGTATGGATGGATAGTATACTTGACGACACAGAGGAAGGTAGAGCAGTGGACTACTGTACCGTACTGCTATATATATACTGGTGGTCACAGCAATATTCTGCACTGTCCTCCTACTAAATATACTGCGCACAACTAAAAATGCAGCACAGGTATGGATGGATAGTATACTTGACAACACAGAGGAAGGTAGAGCAGTGGACTACTGTACCATACTGCTATATATATACTGGTGGTCACAGCAAAATTTGCACTGTCCTCCTACTATATATACTGTGTACAACTTAAATGCAGCACAGGTATGGATGGATAGTATACTTGACGACACAGAGGTAGGTAGAGCAGTGGACTACTGTACCGTACTGCTATATATATACTGGTGGTCACAGCAAAATTCTGCGCTGTCCTCCTACTATATATACTGTGCACAACTAATAATGCAGCACAGGTATGGATGGATAGTATACTTGATGACAAAGAGGTAGGTAGAGCAGTGGACTACTGTACCGAATTGCTATATATGTACTGGTGGTCACAGCAAAATTCTGCACTGTCCTCCTACTATATATACTGCGCACAACTAAAATGCAGCACAGGTATGGATGGATAGTATACTTGACGACACAGACGTAGGTAGAGCAGTGGACTACTGTACCGTACTGCTATATATATACTGGTGGTCACAGCAAAATTCTGCACTGTACTACTATATATACTGCGCACAACTAAAAATGCAGCACAGGTATGGAAGGATAGTATGCTTGACGACACAGAGGAAGGTAGAGCAGTGGACTACTGTACCGTACTGCTATACATATACTGGTGGTTACAGCAAAATTCTGTGCTGTCCTCCTACTATATATACTGCGCACAACTAAAATGCAGCACAGGTATGGATGGATAGTATATTTGACGACATAGAGGTAGGTAGAGCAGTGGACTACTGTACCGTACTGCTATATATATATTGGTGGTCACAGCAAAATTCTGCACTGTCCTCCTACAATATATACTGCGCACAACTAAAAATGCAGCACAGGTATGGCTGGATAGTATACTTGATGACACAGAGGAAGGTAGAGCAGTGGATTACTGTACCGTACTGCTATATATATACTGGTGGTCACAGCAAAATTCTGCACTGTCCTCCTACTATATATACAGCGCACAACTAAAATGCAGCACAGGTATGGATGGATAGTATACTTGACGACAGAGAGGTAGGTAGAGCAGTGGACTACTGTACCATACTGCTATATATATACTGGTGGTCACAGCAATATTCTGCACTGTCCTCCTACTATATATACTGCGCACAACTAAAAATGCAGCACAGGTATGGATGGATAGTATACCTGATGACACAGAGGAAGGTAGAGCAGTGGACTACTGTACCGTACTGCTATATATATACTGGTGGTCACAGCAAAATTTGAATTGTCCTCCTACAATATATACTGCGCACAACTAAAATGCAGCACAGATATGGATGGATAGTATACTTGACGACACAGACGTAGGTAGAGCAGTGGACTACTGTACCGTACTGCTATATATATACTGGTGGTCACAGCAAAATTCTACACTGTCCTCCTACTATATATACTGCGCACAACTAAAATGCAGCACAGATATGGATGGATAGTACACTTGACAACACAGAGGTAGGTAGAGCAGTGGACTACTGTACCGTACTGCTATATATATACTGGTGGTCACAGCAAAATTCTGCACTGTCGTCCTACTATATATACTGCACACAACTAAAAATGCAGCACAGGTATGGCTGGATAGTATACTTGATGACACAGAGGAAGGTAGAGCAGTGGGCTACTTTACCGTGCTGCTATATATTTATACTGGTGGTCACAGCAAAATTCTGCACTGTCCTCTTACTATATATACCGCGCGCACTAAAATGCAGCACAGGTATGGATGGATAGTATACTTGACGACACAGAGGTAGGTAGAGCAGTGGACTACTGTACCGAACTGCTATATATATATACTGGTGGTCACAGCAAAATTCTGCACTGTCCTCCTACTATATATACTGCGCACAACTAAAATGCAGCACAGGTATGGATGGATAGTATACTTGACGACACAGACGTAGGTAGAGCAGTGGACTACTGTACCGTACTGCTATATATATACTGGTGGTCACAACAAAATTCTACACTGCCTTTCTACTATATATACTGCGCACTACTAAAATGCAGCACAGGTATGGATGGATAGTACACTTGACAACACAGAGGTAGGTAGAGCAGTGGACTACTGTACCGTACTGCTATATATATACTGGTGGTCACAGCAAAATTCTGCACTGTACTCCTACTATATATACTGCGCACAACTAAAAATGCAGCACAGGTATGGATGGATAGTATGCTTGACGACACAGAGGAAGGTAGAGCAGTGGACTACTGTACCGTACTGCTATATATATATATATATATAGTGGTGGTCACAGCAAAATTCTGCACTGTCCTCCTATATATACTGCGCACAATAAAAAATGCAGCATAGGTATGGATGGATAGTATACTTGACAACACAGAGGAAGGTAGAGCAGTGGACCACTGTACCATACTGCTACATATATATACTGGTGGTCACAGCAAAATTTGCACTGTCCTCCTACTATATATACTGTGCACAACTTAAATGCCGCACAGGTATGGATGGATAGTATACTTGACGACACAGAGGTAGGTAGAGCAGTGGACTACTGTACCGTACTGTTATATATATATACTGGTGGTCACAGCAAAATTCGGCACTGTCCTCCTACTATATATACTGTGCACAACTAAAATGCAGCACAGGTATGGATGGATAGTATACTTGATGACACAGATGTAGGTAGAGCAGTGGACTACTGTACCGTACTGCTATATATATATATACTGGTGGTCACAGCAAAATTCTGCACTGTCCTCCTACTATATATACTGCGCACAAATAAAATGCAGCACAGGTATGGATGGATAGTATACTTGACGAAACAGAGGTAGGTAGAGCAGTGGACTACTGTACCGTACTGCTATATATATACTGGTGGTCACAGCAAAATTCTGCACTGTCCTCCTACTATATATACTGCGCACAACTAAAAATGGAGCACAGGTATGGATGGATAGTATACTTGACGACACAGAGGAAGGTAGAGTAGTGGACTACTGTACAATACTGCTATATATACATATACTGGTGGTCACAGCAAAATTCTGCGCTGTCCTTTTACTATATATGCTGCGCACAACTAATAATGCAGCACAGGTATGTATGGATATTATACTTGATGACAAAGAGGTAGGTAGAGCAGTGGACTACTGTAGCGAACTGCTATATATATACTGGTGGTCACAGCAAAATTCTGCACTGTCCTCCTTCTATATATACTGCGCACAACTAAAATGCAGCACAGGTATGCATGGATAGTATACTTGACGACACAGACGTAGGTAGAGCAGTGGACTACTGTACTGTACTGCTATATATATACTGGTGGTCACAGCAAAATTCTACACTGTCCTCCTACTATATACACTGCGCACAACTAAAATGCAGCACAGGTATGGATGGATAGTACACTTGACAACACAGAGGTAGGTAGAGCAGTGGACTACTGTACCGTACTGCTATATATATACTGGTGGTCACAGCAAAATTCTGCACTGTACTCCTTCTATATATACTGCGCACAACTAAAAATGCAGCACAGGTATGGATGGATAGTATATTTGACGACATAGAGGTAGGTAGAGCAGTGGACTACTGTACCGTACTGCTATATATATATACTGGTGGTCACAGCAAAATTCTGCGCTGTCCTCCTACTATATATACTGCGCACAACTAAAATGCAGCACAGGTATGGATGGATAGTATATTTGATGACATAGAGGTAGGTAGAGCAGTGGACTACTGTACCGTACTGCTATATATATATTGGTGGTCACAGCAAAAGTCTGCACTGTCCTACCATATGTACTGCGCACAACTAAAAATGCAGCACAGGTATGGCTGGATAGTATACTTGATGACACAGAGGAAGGTAGAGCAGTCGACTACTGTACCGTACTGCTATATATATATACTGGTGGTCACAGCAAAATTCTGCACTGTCCTCCTACTATATATACAGCGCACAACTAAAATGCAGCACAGGTATGGATGGATAGTATACTTGACGACACAGAGGTAGGTAGAGCAGTGGACTACTGTACCGAACTGCTATATATATACTGGTGGTCACAGCAAAATTCTACACTGTCCTCCTACTATATATACAGCGCACAACTAAAAAGCAGCACAGCTATGGATGGATAGTATACTTAACGACACAGAGGTAGGTAGAGCAGTGGACTACTGTACCGTACTGTTATATATATACTGGTGGTCACAGCAAAATTCTGCGCTGTCCTCCTACTATATATACTGTGCACAACTAATAATGCAGCACAGGTATGGATGGATAGTATACTTGATGACAAAGAGGTAGGTAGAGCAGTGAACTACTGTACCGAACTGCTATATATATATACATATACTGGTGGTCACAGCAAAATTCTGCACTGTCCTCCTACTATATATACTGCGCACAACTAAAATGTAGCAGAGGTATGGATGGATAGTATACTTGACGACACAGACGTAGGTAGAGCAGTGGACTACTGTACCGTACTGCTATATATATACTGGTGGTCACAGCAAAATTTTACACTGTCCTCCTACTATATATACTGCACACAACTAAAATGCAGCACAGGTATGGATGGATAGTACACTTGACAACACAGAGGTAGGTAGAGCAGTGGACTACTGTACCGTACTGCTATATATATACTGGTGGTCACAGCAAAATTCTGCACTGTACTCCTACTATATATACTGCGCACAACTAAAAATGCAGCACAGGTATGGATGGATAGTATGCTTGACAACATAGAGGAAGGTAGAGCAGTGGACTACTGTACCATACTGCTATATATATACTGGTTGTCACAGCAAAATTCTGCGCTGTCTTCCTACTATATATACTGCGCACAACTAAAATGCAGCACAGGTATGGATGGATAGTATATTTGACGACCGAGAGGTAGGTAGAGCAGTGGACTACTGTACCGTACTGCTATATATATATATATATATATATACTGGTGGTCACAGCAAAATTCTGCACTGTCCTCCTACTATATATACAGCGCACAACTAAAATGCAGCACAGGTATGGATGGATAGTATACTTGAAGACACAGAGGTAGGTAGAGCAGTGGACTACTGTACCATACTGCTATATATATACTGGTGGTCACAGCAATATTCTGCACTGTCCTCCTACTATATATACTGCGCACAACTAAAAATGCAGCACAGGTATGGATGGATATTATACTTGACGACACAGAGGAAGGTAGAGCAGTGGACTGCTGTACCGTACTGCTATATATATACTGGTGGTCACAGCAAAATTTGCATTGTCCTCCTACTATATATACTGCACACAACTAAAAATGCAGCACAGGTATGGCTGGATAGTATACTTGATGACACAGAGGAAGGTAGAGCAGTGGACTACTGTACCGTACTGCTATATATATACTGGTGGTCACAGCAAAATTCTGCACTGTCCTCCTACTATATATACCGCGCACACTAAAATGCAGCACAGGTATGGATGGATAGTATACTTGACAACACAGAGGAAGGTAGAGCAGTGGACTACTGTACCATACTGCTATATATATACTGGTGGTCACAGCAAAATTTGCACTGTCCTCCTACTATATATACTGTGCACAACTAAAATGCAGCACAGGTTTGGATGGATAGTATACTTGACGACACAGAGGTAGGTAGAGCAGTGGACTACTGTACCGTACTGCTATATATATACTGGTGGTCACAGCAAAATTCTGCACTGTCCTCCTACTATATATACTGCGCACAACTAAAATGGAGCACAGGTATGGATGGATATTACACTTGATGACACAGAGGTAGGTAGAGCAGTGGACTACTGTACCGTACTTATATATATATATATATATATATACTGATGGTCACAGCAAAATTCTGCACTGTCCTCCTACTATATAAACTGCGCACAACTAAAATGCAGCACAGGTATGGATGGATAGTAAACTTGATGACACAGATGTAGGTAGAGCAGTGGACTACTGTACCGTACTGCTATATATATACTGGTAGTCACAGCAAAATTCTGCACTGTCCTCCTACTATATATACTGCGCACAACTAAAATGCAGCACAGCTATGGATGGATAGTATACTTGACGACACAGAGGTAGGTAGAGCAATGGACTACTGTACCGTACTGCTATATATATATATACTAGTGGTCACAGTAAAATTCTGCACTGTCCTCCTACTATATTTACTGCGCACAACTTAAATGCAGCACAGGTATGGATGGATAGTATACTTGACGAAACAGAGGTAGTTAGAGCAATGGACTACTGTACCGTACTGCTATATATATATATATACTGGTGGTCACAGCAAAATTCTGCGCTGTCCTCCTACTATATATACTGCGCACAACTAAAAATGCAGCACAGGTATGGATGGATAGTATACTTAATGACACAGAGGAAGGTAGAGCAGTGGACTACTGTACCATACTGCTATATATATACTGGTGGTCACAGCAAAATTCTGCACTGTCCTCCTACTATATATACTGCGCACAACTAAAAATGCAGCATAGGTATGGATGGATAGTATACTTGACGACACAGAGGAAGGTAGAGCAGTGGACTACTGTACCGTACTGCTATATATATACTGGTGGTCACAGCAAAATTCTGCACTGTCCTCCTACTATATATACTGCGCACAACTAAAATGCAGCACAGGTATGGATGGATAGTATACTTGATGACATAGAGGTAGGTAGAGCAGTGGACTACTGTACCGTAGTGTAATATAATACTGGTGGTCAGCAAAATTCTGCACTGTCCTCCTACTATATACTACAATGCAGCACAGATATGGAGCGTTTTTCAAGCAGAGAACGTAGATATTTTCAGCACACTGAGCACAGATATTTGCAAGCACACGGAGTACAGATATTTGCAGCACACTGAGCACAGATATTTGCACCACACTGAACACAGAAACTGAGACAACGCTGCACGTCCTCTCGCTATCATCTCTAATGCACGAGTGAAAATGGCGGCGATGCGCGGCTCCTTATATAGAATACGAATCTCGCGAGAATCTGACCGCGGGATGATGACGTTCGGGCACGCTCGGGTTAACCGATCAAGGCGGTAGGATCCGAGTCTGCCTCGGACCCTTGTAAAATGGGTGAAGTTCGGGGGGGTTTGGATCTCGAGGAACCGAACCCGCTCATCACTAATTATCACATTACTGGACAAACTGTAAAACTAGGGACCAAAGCCTCCAAATTTGTACACCCTTCTCCATTTTCAGGGATTAAGATAATCTCAGATTTACTGCTAGGATGCAAATAAACTGGTGTATACCATAGGATCAAGATTGGATTTTTTCCCCTCCACGGAATCTGGAGATTTATTATGTGAAAATCTCCAGTGTTTCTTTTTTTTCCATTTTTTTATTGCATTTTTATTTATATATTTTGTGGCAGATGCCTAATTTCTGTTTTCACAGCTCCGAGTTACACGCAAATGAGCATACCTGTGTGTCTCAGTTACATGCATGTGAGCATACTTGTGTGTCTTATTTTATTCATATTTTTAAATAAAACAGCCCCTTAGATGTTTTAGCAGCCCCTCCTGAGCCTCCACAGCAGCTCTGAATTGGTCAAGTTGAGTTTGGGTGACTTCAGTACAGTACTAAGCAGGACTGTGCAGTGAATTTTTTGTTATTCAGCCTCTGCTCTATTGGAGCTTATCACTCTACAGTCGAAACTAGTATCATACTATAAGTAGGACTGTGGGAGGAAGCAATGCTAATCTCTGTGCCCACAGCATGCCTCAGCCTGGCAAGCCAGACATCTTCCTGGCTCTAAACCACCATGAGACTCCATACTGGGCCTAATACAGTAACTATTTGTTTCTCACAGGACCTCCTGGCCCATCTAGTGCTGCAGTGCAATTGAAAGCTGATGCAATGCAAGATCACTGAAACTCTGTTCGTCTAACACCGCAATGTCTTGCGATAACCCTACACAGCCCTTAGGAAAAGAACCCTGTACAACAAATGCGCATCTTGTAAATAAACATTCTCAAAATGTTGAACATTAATAATAATCAAAATTAAGGTTGACTAATTGGAGCCATTCATTTGGGTGAATCCCTAACATTAAATAATTGAGAAGAACCTCTCTCTAATGATCGAGCAGAAAATCTTTCTTTTACCTCTCCGGCAGTTGAGCTGGATCATGATTCTGTCTCTTCTGAGTCTGACTGACTTTGGCCACAAATGTGGTCTCATTGGCAAATACTTCATAAAAATTGCAATTTCCATTTCCACCTTTGTGGCTATGTTTTCACAATTCTGTTTGTGATGTTGAAGCTTGTTTCATATTCTACTCTAGGCTTTAATTTAAACCTAGGATCAAGTACAGTAGCACCCCTGGAATTATACGGCAGCACCCCTTGACTTATACAGCATAGGCAGCACCCCTGGAGAATTACACAGTACAGCAGACAGACAACAGCACCCCTGGACTTAAACAGCAGTGGGGCAGCACCCCTGGACTGATAGGGCAGAGGGGCAGCACCCTATATAGGGCAGCACCCCTGGAATGATATGGCAAAGAAATGATGTGCAAGATAGAATTGTCCTTGAGCCCTCCTACGCACCCTTATGTTGTATAAACAGGACATGCACACTTCAACAAACCAATCATTTCAACGACAGGGTCTGCCACATGACTGTGGCTGAAATGATTGGTTTCTTTGGGCACCCACCAAAAAAGAAGCAATTCATCTCTCCTTGCACAAACTGGCTCTATAGAGGCAAGATGTCATCCTCATCCTCCGAGTCCTCACCCCCTTCAGTATTTACAGTGCATCCTCATCCTCCCAGAGAAATAATTCCACACTGAACAGATGGATTTTTTTTATTTTGCCAAGGCATGGCTATGGGCTTTTTAATCCCATGGCTGACAACTGTTTCCACTGTTGCCTTATTCATACAAACCACATAATTATCAGAATCCTCATTGTCAACTTCCTCCTCAGTGCCAGCTACACAAATATCCTCCTCATACTGGTGTACTTCTACAGTGAAATCCTCAATCTCAATATCAGCAACTGGACTGGCGGTGCTCCTCCCAGCACTTGCAGGGGGTGTGCAAATGGTGGTAGAAGCCTCCTCTTTCCATACAGTCTTGGGAAGGTCAGGCCTAGACATCACAACCGAGTACACATTTGGACTCTCCTTGGGATTTGGGATATCTCTGAACGCACAGTTGTTTTTTCCTGTGCTTTAACAAGCTTTATTTTTTAAATTTTTTGAGAGAGGAGGGCTTCCATCATCATGAGAAGCTGAACCACCAGTCATGAACATAAGCCAAGGCCTTAGCCTTTCATTTTCACTTTGTGTCGTGAATGGCATATTGTCAATTTTATGTTTCTTATCAGATAATTTAATTTTTTTTGTTCAAAATTTTTGCTTCTTGGATTTTACATGCCCTCTATGACATTGGGCATCGGCCTTAGCAGACGACGTTGATGGAATTGCTTTGTCAATGTCATGACTGGTGGCAGCAGCAGCAGCTTCAGCACTAGTCCTAGGAACTGGAAGTAGTTCCTGATCTTCCACTATTTTTTCCACCAAATGTTTGTTCTCCATTTAACAGGACAGCACCCCTTTATTATTACAGCACACAGAACAGTGCCCCTTTATTTTCACAGCAGCCCTGTAATTTTACAGCATACAACACAGGACCAGTGTACTTTTATTTTAACAACAGCACCTCTGTATTTTTACAGCATATAGTACCAGTGTACTTTTATTTTAACTATAGTGCTTGATAATTATGACTCCTAAAATTATTAAATCAGGCGCTCTGATATAACAACAGCACTCCTGCATCTTTACAGCACACAGGGCCGGTGTACTTTTATTTTAACAACAGCACCCCTGTATTACTATAGCATACAGGACCAGTGTACTTTTATTTTAACAACAGCACCACTGTATTTTTACAGCATACATGACCAGTGTAATTTTATTTTAACAACAGCACCCCTGTGTATTTACAGCATACAGTACCAGTGTACTTTTATTTTAAAAACAGCAGCCCTGTATTTTTACAGCATACAGGAACAGTGTACTTTTATTTTAACAACAGCACCCCTGTATTTTTACAAGACAGGGCCAGTGTACCTTTATTTTAACAACAGCACCCCTGTATTTTTACATGACAGGGCCAGTGTACTTTTATTTTAACAACAGCACCCCTGTATTTTTACAACATGCAGAAATAGTGCACTTTTATTTTAACAACAGCTCCCCTTTATTATTACAGCATACAGTACCAGTGTACTTTTATTTTAACAACAGCACCCCTATATTTTTTACAGCATACAGGACCATTGTACTTTTATTTTAACAACAGCACCCCTGCATTTTAACAGCATACAGGACCAGTGTACTTTTATTTTAACACCACTCCTGTATTTTACAGCATACAGGGCCATTGTACTTTTATTTTAACAACAGCACCCCTGTATTTTTACAGCATAAAGGACCAGTGTACTTTTATTTTAACATCAGCACCCATGAATTTTTACAGCATACAAGACAGGGCCAGTGTACATTTATTTTCACTGCACCTCTGTATTTTTACAGCATACAAGACAGGGCCAGTGTACATTTATTTTAACAACAGCACCCCTGTGTATTTACAGCATACAGGACCAGTGTACTTTTATTTTAACAAATGCACCCCTGTATTTTTCAGAGAAGGGGGAGAGGAAAGAGAGACTCTGTGCTGGGGCACTCTTATGATTATTATTATTAGACAATAAAACTTAGCTTTTAATTTATTTTTACAAGACAGGACCAGTGTACTTTTATTTTAACAACAGCACATCTGAATTTTTACCGCATATAGTACCAGTGTACTTTTATTTTAACAACAGCACTCCTGCATCTTTACAGCACACAGGACCAGTGTACTTTTATTTTAACAACAGCACCCCTGTATTACTATTGCATACAGGACCAGTGTACTTTTATTTTAACAACAGTACCACTGTATTTTTACAGCATACATGACCAGTGTACTTTTATTTTAACAACACTCCTGTATTTTACAGCATACTGGGCCAGTGTACTTTTATTTTAACAACAACACCCCTGTATTTTTACAGCATAAAGGACCAGTGTACTTTTATTTTAACATCAGCACCCCTGAATTTTTACAGCATACAAGACAGGGCCAGTGTACATTTATTTTCACTGCTCCACTGTATTTTTACAGCATACAAGACAGGACCAGTGTACGTTTATTTTAACAGCACCCCTGAATTTTTACAGCATACAAGACAGGACCAGTGTATATTTATTTTCACTGCACCCCTGATATTTTATAGCTTACAAGACAGGGCCAGTGTACATTTATTTTAATAACAGCACACCTGAATTTTTACAGCATACAAGACAGGGCCAGCGTACATTTATTTTAACAGCAGCACCCCTGAAGTTTTAGAGCATACAAAAAAGGGCCATTAACCCATTATTTTCACTGCATACAGGTGGACAGTGCCCCTGCCCCCTGTACAACACAGTGACAGCCAGGACAGCAACACCCATGTACAGCTGCAGCACCCCTAACAGCACATGAAACACCAGTGACAGCCAGGGCAGCACCCCTAAAATCACAGGGACACCACAGTGACAGGAACAGCACCCCTAGAGAGCACACACTGACCCCACCCGATGCCACCACCCACAGAGAGACAGAGGTTTGTCTCCCTTACTCTCCAAGTCTGGAGTGAAAATGGCGGCAATGCACAGCTGTTTATATGGAATCCAAACCCTGCAAGAATCCGACAGCGGGATGATGATGTTTGCCTCCTTCTGGCTTCCGAGTCTGGCAGGAAGTCCTGAGATGGACTCGGTTCCCAACTCAGATCATGAAGTTCGGGAGGGTGGGGGGAGAACTGAACCCGCTTATCTCTAGTCAACAGATATGTTCAGGTGGCTGTGGTATCCAGGGCCCCTATTCTCTAATTGAGCTGGATCGAAACAGGTTACAGGTTGCTTGGCTGTGCTGCATTATTCACACCATTGTCTGAATGTAATTGCCTCTGTGTTCTATAGGTGCGGGACCTTTGTGTGAGTATGTCCATTTTTTAAAAACAGCAATCATTAACATGCTGCTGTGCTGTGTCCATTAGCTGCTGTGTTTTATCCATCCACTCAAGTGGCTGTGCTGTTTCCAGTGGCTGCTGTGCTGTGTGCATCCACTCAAGTGACTGCTGCTGTGCTGTGTCCATCCACTACATGTGTACAGTGGCTGCTGCTGTGTGCATCCACTCCCTGGGGTAAATTTACTAAGATGGGAGTTCTATTTAAGATGGGATGTTGCCCATAGCAACCAATCAGATTTCAGGTATTATCTTCTAGAAGGTGCTAGACAAATGAGAAGCAAAATCTGATTGGTTGCTATGGGCAACATCCCATCTTAAATAGAACTCCCATTTTAGTAAATTTACCCCCCTGTGTCCATCCAAGGGGTAGATACTGTATATCACCTTAAAAAGTGAGAAATAAGTTCCCAAAAAAAGAACACTCTCAAACTGTGTTTTCACAAATCCCTGAGGAGAGTCTAGGGGTGTCCACTTTAGCTATGTGTGAGTCTGACATTTCTCACACTGTAATCATAGAGAAGCCTCTTTCTACTCATTCCACAATTTCTGCACCATTTGCACATGTGGGGAGCAGTACAAGTAAAGATTTTGATGAGGACATAGTAGAAATTGAGGATGCTTGTGTGTAAGTGGAACAGGATGCGAAGGATAATTGTGTACTACTACTATCTGACATTAATGAGGAGGATGAAGATGTTTCTGATGTTGTTTGTGCAAATCAGCCACCAGTGGCTGAAGTTCTTGACCATGATAAAAAGAAAGTGATTGTGATGCCTGGACTTAAGAAAAAAAAAACACCTCTGGGTGTGGGATTATTTTGAACCAAATACTGACAATGTTCATGAACTTTAGAACTGCTGCCAAATATGATTTTTTGCAGTTTTACCTCTTACACTTTGAAAATTTAACTTTCAATTCACACCTTTTTAAATTATTTAAAAATTATATTAATAGGTTTGCATGGGTCACAGACTTTGGGACATAATTACAAAACAACATTTTCACAAGATGCTGTGTATTAATAATAATTTTCCATTTATCCATTCTCATGGAAAAAAAATCGCAAAAAAGATGATCGGCACTACCGAGTCTCGCCATGTCATGGTGTTGTTTGAAGGGCTGTTCAGCATGACTGCAGCAAGGATGTAAGAGGACACATCTGTAATTAACAACTTCATCATAAGCCTCCTCATTTGTGTTAAGAGGTAGTCCTTCAAAAAAATTGTTTTGTGGGGACCAAAACAAACCAAGCATTTCAGCCACAAAAGTGTCAGTCACTGTCACTGAAATTCTTGGTTTGTGATACTGTGGATGTCCTTCACAAAAGTGGGTGGGAGGGCCCAAGGACAATTCCATCTTTTCATACTGGGCTGTATTTTGTGGGGCATTGGGTCAGTCTTTGCTTTACTAATTTGCTACACATTTTTAAACAGATATGCAGTTGTAGTTACACTCATCTAGCCTGCAGATTGCCCTATTTTCAGCAAGCCAGGCACTGCAAGTGTGCCCACGACTAAGACACACACGTGCGTCTAAGTGCGCACACTGGTTGTGAGGAATTTGCAAACTATCTTAAGCTGTTGTTACCTCATTTAATTTTGGGGTAAATCAGATAACCCCATAAACCCAGCGGGAAGGTGCTTTCTCCTTGTAACTAGTCTGTGGATGGGCATCCTCTATATTTTCTACATCACAAATACTGGAATTCTCTTTTTCACATATGGTGGAATAACATATAAGAAACATACTACGCTATGATTTTTTTCTTTTTTCTTTTGAGGAACATAAAGAATGGAAAGGAGCGCCACTCCCTTTTACATTCTTCTTTTTGGAAATCTGTATTTGTAAAGAACGGTGGTATTCTTTTTGTCTTTGGAGGCTGTCACCTATTATCTGTTCAGGAGGGCTAAAAATTGTCACATTTCTTAGTTTATTATCCAGTTATATAATGCCCTGCCAAGTCTGACATACAGTAGCTTTTTTTCAGGGCTGCCATCTGGGGGGAACTATTGGGACTTCAATATTGGGCCTGGACAGAGAGGGGGCCCACCTCTGCA
Source organism: Pseudophryne corroboree (assembly GCF_028390025.1). Lineage (NCBI taxonomy): Eukaryota > Metazoa > Chordata > Amphibia > Anura > Myobatrachidae > Pseudophryne > Pseudophryne corroboree. The sequence goes on along the minus strand of NC_086447.1, from coordinate 384,681,456 downwards.
GCTGCAAATAAGGATACCTGTATAGAAATTCCTCAACAAAATGGCCACCTCCATCGAAAAAACAAAAAACCCAACAATATGGATGAATTAATATATAGGAAAACAAGGAAGCATCAGGTTTAAAATAAATAAAAGAGAAGACAACATTATGTCTGCAGGATCATGGCAGATCATGTAGCACACTGGGAAATTCCATCTAACAGCGGTGGAATTCTATATGATATCTATATGTGTCAGATGGGAGTGGCAGGGATATATTTGTGTGAGAGGGAGGTGGATCGAGCAGGGCTGTAATATATGTGTGAGAGGGAGGTGGCTGAGGCTGGGCTGTCTATTTTGTCAGTCTCGGACCGACAATTTTTGATGGTAGCCCTGGTGATGCAAATAGTTACTTCTACAGGGTGACCCAACACTATTTGCCACCCTGCATTACCGTAGCTGTAACCAGCCCAGGCTGTAGCACTGGAGCTGGTTATATGGTATACAGTATTTAGGTGAACATGGTATACATTACCATTACAGTTTCTGATGGTAGAAAAAACTACATAACAAATGTAATTGACTTAATACTTTGTAAAACGAATCAGTACAAAACAATGTGCTTTGCAAAATTGCCACAGAATGTTAAATGAAATGCACTTCATATGTTATAAGACAAATAAAATAAAAGATGTAACTATTGCTTTAAATTCCTATATTCAGGATATATATATATTTTTTTTTTACAATTACAACATTGTTGCTGTTACCAGATTTTATATCCAATACATGAACTCAAGGACCCTTCAGTCATAAAATCTGACAGAAGTAACGGTCACATCTGAAATCATACAGTAAGGCAGATATACTATTGTGTTTAATACGTAATAGAAATCATAGCAAATTCGGATTTATATATTTCAAAATTTGCTTTAATAAATCAAGTCCAAAGTAAATACCTGTATTCAAGACTTCAATATACATCCCTAGCCAAGAAATATTAAACATAATAAATTGTTGCTTGATGAGATCGCTATTTAACAGGTTTTCAGAACTATCACAAAAGCATTGGAAAAATTTATTTTAACTGGAAGGGACACCTCGCAGAAAAGCATAAAAATTATTAAAAACATTCTAAGCACTGCAGTAGAATTTCCTCTTATGCAGTGATGCAATGCTAACAGTTTAGACTTACTATGTTTATCTTGATTTGTTTTTAAATGTGTCCAGTATTCACATGAATGTTTGATTAAAAAATAATAATAATTAGCAAAGCTACTTCAATCTATAGTCATTTTTGCCCAATTTGAATGTAGCAGCTAATTAAGACTAATCATATTTTTGGAATGATATGTGAAAATGTTATATATTGAAATTACTTAAATAATTACATGAAAATAAAACATATTTTAGTTAGTGGTTGACATTAAATTAACAATTACTGTAGCATTTTGCAATAACTACTTAAACCGTTACATTCAATGGGCCTAAGTTCAGGGTTGCTCGCAATAGCAAAATCTTTCTCTAATGGGCAAAACCATGTGCACTGCAGGTGGGGCAGATGTAATATGTGCAGAGAGAGTTAGCTTTGGGTGGGGTGTGCTCAAACTGAAATCTAAATTGCTGTGTAAAAATAAAGCAGCCAGTATTTATCCTGCACAGAAACAAAATAACCCACCCAAATCTAACTCTCTCTGCACGTTATATTCCCCCCCCCCCCTGCAGTGCACGTGAGGGCTAATTCAGACCTGATCACTGCTGTGCGTTTTCAGGTCTGAACTGTGCGGCGCCACAGTGCGCATGTGCATGCCAGAGAGCCGATGGCCATCTCAGCCCAGCGAAAGCCTCTGCTTGATTGACAGGCAGTCGCTGGGCGGGAGGGGGCGGGCTGGCGGTGTTTGGCCGCCGTTTTGGGGAGGCGGTCCGGGCAATGCAGGCATGCCCGGACCGTGCGGGGGGCGGGCCGTGGTAGCTGCGTGATGTCACAAGCAGCTTCTGCGACCCAGGAAGCGATGAGTAGCTCCCTGCCAGCACGCAGGAGCTACTCCTCAGGTACAAAAGTATCACCGCCGTACAATGCTATTGTACCTGTGCAAGGGGGAGGGCCAGACATGTGGGGCAGAATAATCGTAGACATGCAAAATTTTGCACGGCTACGATGAGGTCTGAATTAGGCCCATGGTTTTGCCCATTAGTGAAAGATTTAGCTTTTTCGATCAACCCTGAATTAGGCCCAGTATGTGATAATACAAAATACCTTGCCTTTTCATATTCAGAGGCAATCTTTTACCATTCTATAACCCAGTAATATCTTTTTATTGACTTGCCATGATCAATGTAAAATGTACAATCTGATATGTTATAGATGAAATACTGTTGTTTTGTCACACTGGATTGGTTGATATTTTAATTCATTTAAACGATGTATTGTTCTACAGAGATAAAGGAGTATGGGGCAGATGTATTAAACCTGGAGACATCATAAGGAACTGATAAACCAGTGATAAGTGCAAGGTGATAAACGCAGCAGCCAATTAGCTCCTAACTGTTAATTTACATATTGGAGCTGATTGGCTGCTGCGTTTATCACCTTGCACTTATCACTGGTTTATCACTTCCTTATGCCTTCTCCAGGTTAATACATCTGCCCCTATATTTGCTAAGTGGTGGCTTTTGCTAGCTGATACTTTTTGGTGGGTATGACCTAAATAATTTAATACGAAGTGCAAAACTCATCATGTTTTACACTTAATATTATTATTATTAATCCTCTTGGAAACAAAAAATGTTGTTTTGTAATTATGTCCCAAAGTCTGTGACCCGTAAACCCATTAATATAATTTTTAAATAAATTAAACGGTGTGAATTGAAAGTTACATTTTCAAAGTCTAAGAGGTAAAACTGCAAAAAAAATAATAATCATATTTGGCAGCAGTTTTAAAGTTAAAATCCTTTGCATGTACTATAGAGTTTTTTGAGGATGAAATATCAAACTGCTAGTGATATTGCCACAACCACCAATCTTTTCTGGTGGGTAACTCATTTGAATATTGATAAAGTGGACAGAGATAAAGTACCATCTCCTAACTGCCATGTTACAGGCTGTGTTTGAGAGTTAAGGGGGGTACTCACGGAGCGATATTCTAAGCAATCTGACTAGATTGCTTAGAATATCGGCATGATCGCTCCGTGTGTAGCCCTCTCAGCGATAGCGATGCGCGGCCCTGCACATCGCTATCGCTGCTAGATTGGCCAATTGGCCAATTGGCCAATCTAGCGGGTCGCTCACTTCACCCGCTGGGTGAAGTGAGCGGCCCCCCCATCTCCCCCCACATGCTCAGCACAGATCGCGGTTCGCTCAGCACACATCTCTCCTGCATCGGCCCGTCTATATGGGCCTTTAGGAGCTGGTTGGTTGGTTGGTACTTTATCTCCATTTATTTTATCTCTCTACAAGGCTTAGTACATAGACCCCATAGTGCTTTACAGTATGATATTTTATTAGGGTGACCTCTTTTATTAAAATGATTGTTGATTTATTTATCATAGAATGTTTGTCTGATGTCAGTGATCAGTGATTTATCAGAGACATCCCCAATTATGACATTTTTCATGTGATTTTGTGAATGATTCATTTCAGCAAAAAACTTAAGTAAAATGATTGTTAGAAGTTATATTATATTTATGAAACTATTGTGGATACTGTATGCTAATGCAACCAAAAAAGGGGAAAAAATGACAGGGATTTCTACTTTCAAAAGGATATTAAATTTGCATGAACTGCAAGCTCATATGCATTAATGCTGCTTGAAATGTTATTTGCTGCCAGTTTTTCAATCACATAATCCTTTTCGGAAATGTAATCAAAGAAAACTGTCAGAAAATCACTTTTATTAATAAACACTCAGATGGATCATTAAAGTACAAAAATGTGCTAGAGATCAGAGCATGTATAGGCTCCCACAACAGGGCGTTAGTTACTGCTTATGATTGTTGGTAAAAAAAAAAGGGAAATGCACTGGAACATAATGAGTCCAACATCAGGCATATCAGTACAGAGCAATCTGTGCAGTTAATTATAGGAAAAATGAGCACTGTTCATATTGTTTACATGACAGTGTATATTGACACACCGCATGTTTACTGATTGCAAAAAATAATTATTTTTTTTTTGTAGATTATGCTACAAAAGAAGATTGAATTAAAAGCTTCTCAAATGAGTGCCCTGTATCTACTTGTAACAGATGGTGTCTTGTGACATGGGCAAATGGGTCTCAGAGGTAATTAATTTGTTACACGACTTTGTGACTTTCTTAACAAAAAAAAACAACTATCTGTGTGTATATACAGTATATATATATATATATATATAAATATAATTTTTTTTGCACACACACATTATATATATATATATATATATATATATATATCCAATCATTCTCAACATTTTAAATAGACAAAAATGTAAAACCATTATGTATATGTTCGCAAGACTATATATATATATATATATATAGTAAATCTTCACTTGAGCAAATAAAGACCAGACCCAAAAGAGTTAGTATTCTTTGATAAATTGGACAGTTATCACAGACCTGCATCAGAGACATGTGAAGCAGAGGAAGGGGACATTAATAGGCAGCATACAATCTAGGTTAGCAATTAGTTTAATTGTTGAAGTCATTACAGGTTTATAGCCTCTAGAAATGGCATAGAAAATGAAATCATAATTTTTGGAAAAAATATTCAATTGGCCTCTATTTTAACATACTGTACAACAAAGAAAAGGTATTAGTCTTTCATCTACTGCACTGTACTCTAGCACAGCATAGTGCTGTATCTTTTTTTAGACAAATAATGCAAATAATAAATAAAGCTCTGATTTATTATACTTTATTTTGGGTTGTCACTACTGTAGACTGTATGAAACAACATGTATCTTTCTTGGAAATGCAGACAACTCTTTAGTTTGGATTTGACATTGATATTTTTGTTTAAACTGGTAATACAGCTTATTTAAATATATGCTTTCAAGAATTTTGTGGGCCCCATAGCAAAATATTGAAGGGTCCCTGTTTCAATTAGTGATGTGCATCGGACATTTTTCGGGTTTTGGTTTTGGATTCGGTTCCGCGGCCGTGTTTTGGATTCGGACGCGTTTTGGCAAAACCTCACCGAAAATTTTTTGTCGGATTCGGGTGTGTTTTGGATTCGGGTGTTTTTTTACAAAAAACCCTAAAAAACAGCTTAAATCATAGAACTTGGGGTCATTTTGATCCCATAGTATTATTAACCTCAATAACCATAATTTCCACTCATTTCCAGTCTATTCTGAACACCTCACACCTCACAATATTATTTTCAGTCCTAAAATTTGCACCGAGGTCGCTGGATGGCTAAGCTAAGCGACACAAGTGGCCGACACAAACACCTGGCCCATCTAGGAGTGGCACTGAAGTGTCAGTCAGGATGGCACTTCAAAAAAATAGTCCCCAAACAGCACATGATGCAAAGAAAAAAAAGAGGCGCACCAAGGTCGCTGTGTGACTAAGCTAAGCGACACAAGTGGCCGACACAAACACCAGGCCCATCTAGGAGTGGCACTGCAGTGTCAGGCAGGATGGCACTTCAAAAAAATTGTCCCCAAACAGCACATGATGCAAAGAAAAAAAGAAGAGCACCAAGGTCGCTGTGTGACTAAGCTAAGCGACACAAGTGGCCGACACAAACACCTGGCCCATCTAGGAGTGGCACTGCAGTGTCAGGCAGGATGGCACTTCAAAAAAATTGTCCCCAAACAGCACATGATGCAAAGAAAAATTAAAGAAAAAAAGGTGCAAGATGGAATTGTCCTTGGGCCCTCCCACCCACCCTTATGTTGTATAAACAGGACATGCACACTTTAACGAACCCATCATTTCAGCGACAGGGTCTGCCACACGACTGTGACTGAAATGACTGGTTGGTTTGGGCCCCCACCAAAAAAAGAAGCAATCAATCTCTCCTTGCACAAACTGGCTCTACAGAGGCAAGATGTCCACCTCATCATCATCCTCAGATTCCTCACCCCTTTCACCGTGTACATCCCCCTCCTCACAGATTATTAATTCGTCCCCACTGCAATCCACCATCTCAGGTCCCTGTGTACTTTGTGGAGGCAATTGCTGCTGGTGAATGTCTCCACGGAGGAATTGATTATAATTCATTTTGATGAACATCATCTTCTCTACATTTTCTGGAAGTAACCTCGTACGCCGATTGCTGACAAGGTGAGCGGCTGCACTAAACACTCTTTAGGAGTACAAACTGGAGGGAGGGCAACTTAGGTAGAATAAAGCCAGTTTGTGCAAGGGCCTCCAAATTGCCTCTTTTTCCTGCCAGTATACGTACAGACTGTCTGACGTGCCTACTTGGATGCGGTCACTCATATAATCCTCCACCATTCTTTCAATGGTGAGAGAATCATATGAAGTGACAGTAGATGACATGTCAGTAATCGTTGGCAGGTCCTTCAGTCCGGACCAGATGTCAGCACTTGCTCCAGACTGCCCTGCATCACCGCCAGCGGGAGGGCTCGGAATTCTTAGCCTTTTTCCTCGCACCCCCAGTTGCGGGAGAATGTGAAGGAGGAGATGTTGACAGGTCACGTTCCGCTTGACTTGACAATTTTCTAACCAGCAGGTCTTTGAACCTCTGCAGACTTGTGTCTGCCGGAAAGAGAGATACAACGTACGTTTTAAATCTAGGATCGAGCACGGTGGCCAAAATGTAGTGCTCTGATTTCAACAGATTGACCAGCCGTGAATCCTGGTTAAGCGAATTAAGGGCTCCATCCACAAGTCCCACATGCCTAGCATAATCGCTCTGTTTTAGCTCCTCCTTCAATGTCTCCAGCTTCTTCTGCAAAAACCTGATGAGGGGAATGACCTGACTCAGGCTGGCAGTGTCTGAACTGACTTCACGTGTGGCAAGTTCAAAGGGTTGCAGAACCTTGCACAATGTTGAAATCATTCTCCACTGCGCTTGAGTCAGGTGCATTCCCCCTCCTTTGCCTATATCGTGGCAAGATGTATAGGCTTGAATGGCCTTTTGCTGCTCCTCCATCCTCTGAAGCATATAGAGGGTTGAATTCCACCTCGTTACCACCTCTTGCTTCAGATGATGGCAGGGCAGGTTCAGGACTGTTTGGTGGTGCTCCAGTCTTCTGTACGCGGTGGCTGAATGACGAAAGTGGCCCGCAATTCTTCGGGCCACCGACAGCATCTGTTGCGCGCCCCTGTCATTTTTGAAATAATTCTGCACCACCAAATTCAATGTATGTGCAAAACATGGGACGTGCTGGAATTTGCCCAGATGTAATGCACGCACAATATTGCTGGCATTGTCCGATGTCACAAATCCCCAGGAGAGTCCAATTGGGGTAAGCCATTCTGCGATGATGTTCCTCAGTTTCCGTAAGAGGTTGTCAGCTGTGTGCCTCTTCTAAAAAACGGTGATACAAAGCGTAGCCTGCCAAGGAACGAGTTGGCGTTTGCGAGATGCTGCTACTGGTGCCGCCGCTGCTGTTCTTGCTGCGGGAGGCAATACATCTACCCAGTGGGCTGTCACAGTCATATAGTCCTGAGTCTGCCCTGCTCCACTTGTCCACATGTCCGTGGTTAAGTGGACATTGGGTACAACTGCATTTTTTAGGACACTGGTGACTCTTTTTCTGAGGTCTGTGTACATTTTCGGTATCGCCTGCCTAGAGAAATGGAACCTAGATGGTATTTGGTACCAGGGACACAGTACCTCAATCAAGTCTCTAGTTGCCTCTGAATTAACGGTGGATACCGGAACCACGTTTCTCACCGCCAAGGCTGCCAAGGCCTGAGTAATCTGCTTTGCAGCAGGAAGACTGCTGTGATATTTCATCTTCCTCGCAAAGGACTGTTGGACAGTCAATTGCTTACTGGAAGTAGTACAAGTGGTCTTCCGACTTCCCCTCTGGGATGACGATCGACTCCCAGCAGCTACAACAGCAGCGCCAGCAGCAGTAGGCGTTACACTCAAGGATGCATCGGAGGAATCCCAGGCAGAAGAGGACTCGTCAGACTTGCCAGTGACATGACCTGCAGGACTATTGGCTCCTGGGTAAGGAGGAAATTGACACTGAGGGAGTTGGTGGTGTGGTTTGCAGGAGCTTGGTTACAAGAGGAAGGGATTTAGTGGTCAGTGGACTGCTTCCGCTGTCACCCAAAGTTTTTGAACTTGTCACTGACTTATGATGAATGCGCTGCAGGTTACGTATAAGGGAGGATGTTCTGAGGTGGTTAACGTCCTTACCCCTACTTATTACAGCTTGACAAAGGCAACACACGGCTTGATACCTGTTGTCTGCATTTGTGTTTAAATAATTCCACACCGAAGAGCTGATTTTTTTTGTATTTTGACAAGGCATGTCAATGGCCATATTCGTCCCACGGACAACTGGTGTCTCCCCGGGTGCCTGACTTAAACAAACCACCTCACCATCAGAATCCTCCTTGTCAATTTCCTCCCCAGCGCCAGCAACACCCATATCCTCATCCTGGTGTACTTCAACAGTGACATCTTCAATTTGACTATCAGGAACTGGACTGCGGGTGCTCCTTCCAGCACTTGCAGGGGGCGTGCAAATGGTGGAAGGTGCAAGCTCTTCCCGTCCAGTGTTGGGAAGGTCAGGCATCGCAACCGACACAATTGGACTATCCTTGGGGATTTGTGATTTAGAAGAACGCACAGTTCTTTGCTGTACTTTTGCCAGTTTAAGTCTTTTCATTTTTCTAGCGAGAGGATGAGTGCTTCCATCCTCATGTGAATCTGAACAACTAGCCATGAACATAGGCCAGGGCCTCAGCCATTCCTTGCCACTCCGTGTCGTAAATGGCATATTGGCAAGTTTACGCTTCTCATCAGATGCTTTCAATTTTGATTTTTGGGTCATTTTACTGAACTTTTGTTTTTTGGATTTTACATGCTCTCTACTATAACATTGGGCATCGGCCTTGGCAGACAACATTGATGGCATTTCATCGTCTCGGCCATGACTAGTGGCAGCAGCTTCAGCATGAGGTGGAAGTGGATTTTGATCTTTCCCTATTTTAACCTCCACATTTTTGTTCTCCATTTTTTAATGTGATGAATTATATGCCAGTATCAATAGCAATGGCCTACTACTATATATACTGCGCACAACTGAAATGCACCACAGGTATGGATGGATAGTATACTTGACGACACAGTGGTAGGTAGAGCAGTGGCCTTCCGTACCGTACTGCTATATATACTGGTGGTCACTGTGTCAGCAAACTGCAAAACTAAAATGCACCACAGGTATAGAATGTAGATGGATAGTATACTTAATGACGACACAGAGGTAGGTACAGCAGTGGCCTTCCGTACCGTACTTCTATATATAGTATACTGGTGGTCACTGTGTCAGCAAACTGCAAAACTAAAATGCACCACAGGTATAGAATGTAGATGGATAGTATACTTAATGACGACACAGAGGTAGGTACAGCAGTGGCCTTCCGTACCGTACTGCTATATATAGTATACTGGTGGTCACTGTGTCAGCAAACTGCAAAATTAAAATGCACCATAGGTATAGAATGTAGATGGATAGTATACTTAATGACGACACAGAGGTAGGTACAGCAGTGGCTTTCCGTACCATACTGCTATATATAGTATACTGGTGGTCACTGTGTCAGCAAACTGCAAAACTAAAATGCACCACAGGTATAGAATGTAGATGGATAGTATACTTAATGACGACACAGAGGTCGGTACAGCAGTTGCCTTCCGTACCGTACTGCTATATATACTGGTGGTCACTGTGTCAGCAAACTGTACAACTGAAATGCACCACAGGTATAGAATCTAGATGGATAGTATACTTAATGACGACACAGAGGTAGGTACAGCAGTGGCCTACTGTACCGTAATGCTATATATTATATACTGGTGGTCACTGGTCAGCAAAACTCTGCACTGTACTCCTCCTATATAATATTATACTGGTGGTCCCCAGTCTCCACAATAAAGCAGCACATTGAGCACAGATATGGAGTGTTTTTCAGGCAGACAACGTATACTGGTGGTCACTGTCAGCAAAACTCTGCACTGTACTCCTGCTATATAATACAGCTGCTCCCCAGTCCCCACAATTAAGCAGTGTGAGCACAGATATATGCAGCACACTGAGCACAGATATGGAGCGTTTTTTTCAGGCAGAGAACGGATAACTGGTGGTCACTGATCAGCAAAACTCTGCACTGTACTCCTCCTATATTATACAGCTGCTCCCCAGCCCTCCCCACAATTAAGCAATAATGCACAATCAAGTTCAACAATAATGGAGAGGACGCCAGCCATGTCCTCTCCCTAACATTTCCAATGCACGAGTGAAAATGGCGGCGACGCGCGGCTGCTTATATAGAATCCGAATCTCGCGAGAATCCGACAGCGGGATGATGACGTTCGGGCGCGCTCGGGTTAACCGAGCCATACGGGAGAATCCGAGTATGGCTCGGACCTGTGTAAAAAGGGTGAAGTTCGGGGGGGTTCGGTTTCCGAGAAACCGAACCCGCTCATCACTAGTTTCAATGCATCATGAGAGGCGCCCCTCATCAGCAGTTTGTTACGATTCACTTGCCTATAATGAGGAGATACTGTACTGGAGTAGATGGTGCAGGCAGATTCAGAGTGGCAAAGAGATAGTAACCAGACTTGACTATGGAATGTTAAAGTGTACCACTATGCTTTAGCATAGGTGGGAAACAACTGATGAACAGAATGAATGCTTGACCCAGAACTTAAAAGCAGCACGTTGATACAACACAATGAATATGGCAAATAGTAATAAAGTCCACAGTGATGAAAGTATCCTTTGTAGTTTATTTTAGTGGAATGATAATAAAGAATTTGCAAAAGAATCCAGTCATAAATTATAGAATAAGGAATGAAGAGTTAATACAGCAGACCCAAAATTAATAAGGAATTCCAACAGTCACAGAGTAAATTAGCATAGAGTATCTTAGGAACTTTTCTGGGTAAGACCATGTGTTAGCACAAAGTCACTTTACTTAAAAGAGTTTCAGGATATTGGGCATGGCTGGGCAAGACAAGGCAAGGTATGAGCTAAGACCAGCTGACAAGGCTTCCAAATTGGCTCCCAAGCAAAGGAAACAGGCACTTGGACAGAGTTCAGGGATACAGCAGCTTGAACACAGGACATAGGAATCAGGATTCAAGCAGGACAGGGTTCTCAAGATACAAGCAGTATACTGTAGGATTCACAGGATATAGGAAGGACAGGATGTTCAGGATACAAGCAGGGCTTGATACTGAGGATACAAGCTGGACAGGATTCTCAGGATACAAGCAAGATGTGGTAACAAAAGTAATAAAAACTGCAGGTCTTTGTAAGGCTGGTTGCCATGCTTATCAGGAGCATGGACAGATGGCAACAAGACATGCAACCCAGCCCCTTGATTGCAGAATATATTGCAGCTGACATGCTGCACACATACACAGGACCCAAGGAAATAATATACTGCAGCTGAGATGCAAACAGAAAAATAATGCTCTGATAGCAGCACCTCTGGTAGCACTGAGGTACTGCAGACTAGACAGAAAAGCAGCACCTCTGGCAGCACAGAGGTACTGCAGGCCAGATACAATAAATTGCAGAGCTGTAACATAGGGGTCATTCCGAGTTGATCGCTAGCTGCATTCGTTCGCTGTGCAGCGATGAGGCAAAAAAAGGCACTTCTGCGCATGCATATGTGGCGCAATGCGCACGCGCATCGTACAATTGCAATGAACGATGTAGTTTCACACAGGGTCTTACGAAGCTTTTCAGTCGCACTGCTAGCCGCAGAGTGATTGACAGTAAGAGGGTGTTTCTGGCTGTCAACTGACCATTTTCAGGGAGTGTTCGGAAAAATGCAGGCGTGCCAGGAAAAACACAGGCGTGGCTGGGCGAATGCAGGGTGTGTTTGTGATGCAAAAACAGGAACTGAACAGTCTGCAGTGATCACAAGCACTGAGTAGGTATTGAGCTACTCTGAAACTGCACAAAAAAAGTTTGCCGCCGCTCTGCGATCCTTTTGTTTGCACTTCTGCTAAGCTAAAATACACTCCCAGTGGGAGGCGGCATAGCGTTTGCATGGATGCTAAAAGCTGCTAGCGAGCGAACAACTCAGAATGACCACCCTAGTTATGAATTTTATGGCCCATAATATTGGCCTTGGTTATTTTCTGAACCATAGCAGTACCCCAGTTAATAATATGCACCACAGTAGTGCCCTAATTTATTTTATGAACCATCATAATTCCTGTACAGCTGCCAGTACACATTATGCCACACAGTATACCCACTTCACATTATGACAGTGTCCCCAGTTCATATTATGCTACATTACAATGCCCAATTTGCATACTGTGCCACATTAGAGTACATTCCAATTCACATTTTGCCATGTTACATTGCTACAGTTCATATTATGCAACACTAAAGTGCCTCTAATTTATATTTTGCCGCATTAAAGTGCCCCAGTTCTCATTATGTAACATTATAGTGCCCTCCACATTACAATGTGTAGATCAGATTATGACACATTATAGTGCCCTCCAGTTAATTTTGTGCCACACTACAGTTACAGTACCTCCAGTTCAGTGTAAGCCACATTACAGTGCCCCTTACCATTATAACATCCTTTACATACAGATCTCACTGAAAAGATAATGTTACACATTTCAGGCTGGGCAATGGATCATAAAATTGGTATGCAACTTTATAACCTGAGTCCAGGCCCCCATAGTCCTCTGGTCACCCCTTGCACCTACTATAGCTATGCCAATGCTTTCTACACTTTGCTAGACATAATGTATGTGACCCCAGGTCTAAAGGGGAATACACTGATTGGAACGCAAGTGTGTCTCTTGACACAGTGTCTTCAGATCTACTGACATTGGGCCTGATTCAGATGTGGTCCCAACATTGATGGTGTGCAATGGTGAATTTGCCCATTAGGCACATGAAGCACATGCCTAGGGGTGACACTTGTTGGAGGCAGCACCTGGCTGCTTGATTCTGTATGTCAGTTTGAAATTCACAAGTAACTACTGTACTAAATATTTCACTCTACTCTACCATACACCACCTTGAGTGGAGTGTAAATGGGTAGGACATTCACAGACTTCCCCTGTAAGCTGCCCTACTTAGTAAAGATGTATACAAAATTAAAATAAAATTAAATGTTATAGTTCATAGCTTTTTTATTATTATAATACATAATGAGAGCTTACCAGGTTGCTAGTATTGCTACAGGTAAACAACTGTTACACTTTTGGATGCACTGCTGAGAAAACTCAATGTTTATGCGGATTCCTTGTCCAGAAGGATGAACTTATCATGTTGGTCACAAGAAGTGGACAAGGACTGGATAGAGGTTCCAGCATCCAGAATTTGAAGTTTGTGTCATGTATGGAATGTAACCTTATCCTTATCTAAAGTTGGTGTTATTGCTCTAGGAGCAACTGGGAGTGCCCTCTCATTGGTCTGTTGTTGACTCTTAAATTTGTAAATGGGGAATCTGCAGAGGCTAAACCAGCATCAAATTATATCTGAGAAAATAGCTGATCCTTACATTAGAGATGTACATGAAGGGGTGCTGGAAGGTAAGTCTTTGTACTTTGAACACTTAAAAGTAGACTAAGCCAAGTTGTTGCTTAAACAGTCCAAATGGCTAGTGGTAGAGAATTGACTATTATACTGATGCTTAAAAATTTTGCATGTACCCTTTTGTCAAATCAAGAGTAGTCAAATAATGGCTTTTTGGTAAATTTTCTACTAGCTCATCAACCCGAGGCATAGGGTAAACGTTAATTTTCTGAAGTCATGCAAAACCTCAGTGCTCCCGAAGGCTTGGGTACCAACACAATTGGGTTATTACATTTACTATTTGACTCCTCTATGACCTCTAGATGCAGCATCGCTTCTACCTCTTTTTTTAGTGCAGCCATTTAGCTTCAGGAATGCGATATGGTTTTTGCTTAATCACAACCCCAGGTGGAATAACAATATCCTGCTTTATTGTTTGGGTTTTCCTGGGGATGGCAGAAAAGATATCTTGGTTTCGTGCTACCATGTCTATAGCTTCCCTCTTTTTGTTGGAACTTAATATGGCTTCAATGGGCACCTGGCAGTTTTGGTTTTAAGGACTAGCAAAGAAAGGTTGACTGACACTTCCCTTCCAGGGTTTTAACAAATTAATATGGTACTTTATAAATAATGGGTCCCACAGCCTTTAAGATCTCATAAGGACCTTGCCAGTGGGAAAACAGTTTACATTCATGAGTGGGAATTAAGACTATTACCGTATCCCCCCAATTTAAATGAGCGGTTAACCGCTGTGACATCATAATTTCATTTCTGATGTTGTTGGAGCCGGTTCATATGCTTTATACTAGTTGCTCAATTTGCCTTTGGTGACTATAAAACTGAGACACAAACTGAACAATATTAGGCTCTTGAGTCAGTTGCTGCTCCCAGCTCTCCTATGAGAGAGACAAAATGCATCTAGACTGCCTACCACAAAGTAGCTCAAAAAGAACTAAATCCTGTAGATGACTGGGGTACTTACCATCCTGCAAACATTAGGTAGGAGCAGATCCCAATCTTGCTTCTCTTGGAACACTTTATCATCTGCTTCAGGGTTATGTTAAATCATTTTATCAGTCCACCTGTTTGTGGGAGATACATTGAAGTGGTACTGTAGATCAATAAACCCCCAACAGACGGCACAGATCCTTCATCAATTTAGACATAAAAAGAGGAGCCTGGTCTGTCAAGACCTCTTTTGGGATTCCCAACCACATAAACAACATTACCAGCTCCTGGGCAATGGTGTTAGACTTCATTTTCCATAGCAGTATTGCCGCAGGGTACCTGGTAGCATAATCAACGACCACTAACATATACAGTATCGATGCCCATGAACAGACTTTTCCACCAGACCCACCAGGTCCATACCAATCCTCTTAAAAGGTATGGACATGATAGGTAAGGAACCAGGGGGCTCTAAATTCTGTCTCGGGTGCTGTCTTCTGGTATACCAGGCATTTCTGGAAATACTTTTTTTTAGTGCAGCATGAATACCCTGCCAATAGAACCTTAATGGAATATGTTGAAGAGTTTTCGCCTCTCCTAAATGACCACCCCATAAATGTGTATGAGCTGCCATCAGTACCAATTGCTGATGCTTCCTGGGGACAAGTAACTTGGCTATCTTTTTACCTTGTAAATAAGCAACCAGGTACAATAAATCATTCTTTACCATGAAATAGGGTGTGCCATCAGGTGGTAACCGATAAGGTGTGCATTCAGGCGGTAGGGTGTGTCATCACGTGGTAGTTTCGATTGTACCATTTATCATTACAACATTTTCAAATGCATGTACCAAATTCCCATCATTTAGCTGATCCCTTGCAAAGTCCTGTAAAGAGACATTTCTCTCCAAGATGACCAATCAACCTCCAGATCACTTCCCTCTTGCTGCTCACCAAAAAGGAAAGGTTTTATGGTCACATGACTTTAGCACCACCAACAGTCCTCTAAAGAGACATTTCTTTCCAAAAGTAACTTATCAACTCCAGATCACTTCCTTCTTGCTGCTCACCAAAAAGGAAAGGTTTTATGATCACATGACTTTTGCAGAGTGCAGCACTTGTGTTTATGGGGACCTTGACTGCAGGTTTACTTTCACTTTCATGTCAGGTAATTATCTCTTGTAATGAAGGAAAGTCTCGGTCCAAAATGACTGGGTAGGTAGACCTTGGGGCCATGATAGTGACTATTTTTATCAGTCACCCTTTTAGCACCACCAACAGTTGTATACGGTGGTACTCTTCCACATGCACATGGACATGGATACACAATACTTTCACTGAGGGTAACACCTAATCAGCCCCTTTCGGTACCAGGTTAGCTGACACAACGGACAGTTCACTACCCATATCATATCAAGGCCCAGACCTCCCGGCCTTCAATTTGTATGCCAATCCAGAACTGGGTGGTCTCTTCCAGGGAGGCAGTGCCTGCCAGCATACTGATAATAGGTTGGGCCGATTTACCCATGCTGCCATCCATCAGCTAATCCTGATATGAGAAGTCCAGGTGTTCATGATCAGGTTCACCACAGTTATAACACAAAACTGGAAGTGGTTTGTCTGGCTTTACGCTATAACCTCGGTCCTTGGTTTATGAACTGGCTGGTACACTTGCTTGGGTTTACTCAGCTTCCCCAAGGTCACAAAGTATTCTAGTATGACTGCCAACTCCTCGAATGTTTGGGGTCAGCCTGAATAGCCCATTGTTGAACCTCATGATCTAACACCCATACAGCATGGCTTAATGAAAAACCTCCACAATACACTGAGGGGTGTCCTTATCTGGCTGTAACCATACTTTACTTTACTTTACCATGCCAATTTGCCCAGTTGAACCCTTGGGATCTCAGAGGTGGTCAGTGGCCAGTTGTGAAAACTTTAGGCTTTGCTAGGCTCTGTCATCTCAAACCTGGCAAGGAGAGCCGCTTTCAGGTGTTTAGTGGAATCAGCCTTCTGGGCTTCTCCTATAAAGCAGGTATTTAACCTCACTGCCGACTGCTCCTCTGACCATTTAAGCTGGGCAGCAGTGCATTATAAGGTACACAGGTATGCCTCTATATCATCTGTTGGTGTCAATTTATGCAACACCTTGCACTCTTGTCCACCTTTCCTTATCTCTACCTCATGCAGCAGTTGAATCCCTTTAACAGGGTTTGCTACCCTGTAGTCATTTCAGCAAACATTCTCATAACCTCCTCTATTTTACCCAGTGCTTCTCCTTTGTGAATAAACTTAGCAGGTTTAATCAAATCTATTTGGTGAGCCAGATTGTCAGGAAAACATATCAGCTGGTTACCCTATCAAAGATACACACTGCACAATGATCCTTGTACTTCCCAGGATTCATATACCAAAACAAATGTTAACACTATGAACATTGCCATTTTTTATGGCTGGCTTACCACACTCACCTACCCAGCTGCTAGTAGTGCAACTCAGACTCACCGAGTGGCTGGGCAGTGGGTAGCATCCTGCACTGCATCTCACTGTCACTGTGAGTGGATCTGGACACAGTATCTGGGCTCTTGCTGAGTAAAAGCATCCAGCAAAAGGTACCTGTTTGGGTGCCAAACGAAACAGGAATCATATAGACCAGAGTAAAATCCAAGATTCATTTATTTTCAACCACAGGAAGTTACACAAGCAGGTACAGGATTCACGTGTCAATTACAGCAAAGCAGAGTTCAAAGAATCTCCAAAATGTACAAACACAAGTTCTTCAGTGGAACCTAACAATAGTCACCGCCATGCCTATCACCTGGGCAGCTTGTCTACCCTTAGGATCAATGCTTCTTGTGTCTGAAACCCCTTTCAGCACAGCAACACCTGGCCTGAATTCTCTCCAGCCACAATCCTGCAGTTCTAAACCCATGTCAGATTTGCGCTGTCTTTGTTACATGTATATATATATATATATATATATATATATATATATATATATATAGAAATTTGGGTATGCAGGTACTCACCAGTAGATTCCAACAGGTATTTATTGATAACTCACAGAGACATAAAGACGGTGTGTCGACGTTTCGGTCATCACGTGACCTTCTTCAGGACATCATACAGGGACATCAGGAAGATGTCCTGATGTCCCTGTATGATGTCCTGAAGAAGGTCACGTGATGACCGAAACGTCGACACACCGTCTTTATGTCTCTGTGAGTTATCAATAAATACCTGTTGGAATCTACTGGTGAGTGCCTGCATACCCAAATTTCTATATACTGGCCTATGGGCCTTTGTGGAGCACCCCATCGCTGATGTTATCAAGTCTGGAGTGTGGACTTTACTGTATTTATATATATATATATATATATATATATATATATATATATACTGCACTCTCCATTCCCAGGTTGGGGTGCAGAGAACCCAACACTCTCCTTAGTGACCTCATTCACTTCAAAACTTTAATACATAACTAGATAAATTATGGGGTTTTAAATCATGAATTGGACAATGCATTTAAGCTTGCAGCCCACATCACGGGACCCCATTTTATTGCAAGTCCTACTCTATCACATACATTTTTCACATAGATTTATTGGAAACCTGGCAACTGCTATGCAATAGGAGAAAATGTGCTTACCTAGTTTAAAGCTCACCTGCCAAGAAACTTTTGGCTTTTAAAGGTGAGACAGTCAACAGCACACCAATGAAACAGCTGGCACAGGTTTAAAGTAAATGAGATTAGAAAGGGGTGCATAGGAGAGCTATGATCACAAAAAGGCTAATTAAAAATTAACCCTATTCTACACATACAGGAATCCACCACACTCGCCATTCCTAGGGAATGGGGTGCACACATGCACTCTCCATTCCCAGGTTGGGGTGCAGTGGGCTGTGAGCACCTGCTTACATATAATAATCATTATAATAATAATAATAATAATAATAATAATTTTATTTATATAACGCTCCTTCTCCAATAGGACTCAAGGCGCTTAACAGATACATAGCATAATATAGTACAGAAAATAATGAAGTACAAAATAGCTTTTCATAAAATACAGAAGAATGAAGATACTAAAAGGGACATTATGGAAATGCTTGAGTAAACAGGAAAGTCTTGAGTCTACTTTTGAAGGATTCTATAGTTGGGGCCTCTTGCAAGTGTGTTCCATTGAGTCGGAGCCGCATGACTAAAAGCTCGACCCCCAGAAGAATTACGGGAGATTCTAGGTACTGCTAAAAGTCCTTCATCTACAGATCGCAGTAATCGAGTGGGGCAGTATGGGATCAGAAGCTGCTTCAGGTACCTTGGGCCCTGGTCATGCAATGCTTGAAGCTCAGTAAGCCAATCTTGAAGATGATTCGCCATCTTACAGGCAGCCCGTGAAGGGAGTAGAGGATGGGTGTTATGTGGCTAGAATGGGGCTGGTTGGTTAACAGCCTGGCAGCTGTGTTTTGCACCAGCTGTAAGCGGTGCAATTCTTTTGCTGGGAGACCAAGGTAGAGGGCATTACAGTAGCCTATTAGAGATGATACAAATGCATGTATGACTTTTTGCAGATCATCTGAGGGAATTAAGTGCTTGACTCTGGCTATGTTCCTCAGGTGAAAGCATGAGGATTTGATTGTGGCTGATATCTGATCTTTAAGTGTCAAGCCACCATCCAGGACAACGCCAAGATTCTGCACATGATCAGTGGATTGTAATTCTGAATTCCCGAGTGTAAGTCCAGTTGGTTGGCTATGCTGCAGTCTTGTCCTTTGATGTTGCGGTCCTTTCATAAGGACCTCTTTTTTATCTGGGTTCAGCCGCAGCCAACTGGTGCTCATCCAGTCCTGGAGCTCAGCTAGACAGCCATTTAGGGTTGCTATTGGGTTATCAAAGGACAAGTACAGTTGTGTATCATCTGCATAGCAGTGGTAGACCAGGCCATGGCGCGTGATTATTTCACCAAGCAGGA
Source organism: Pseudophryne corroboree (assembly GCF_028390025.1). Lineage (NCBI taxonomy): Eukaryota > Metazoa > Chordata > Amphibia > Anura > Myobatrachidae > Pseudophryne > Pseudophryne corroboree. Next base: position 384,661,861 of record NC_086447.1, on the reverse strand, counting down.
GTATGTATACTACAAAAAGCATGGGGGATAGTATAGAACCTTGTGGGACACCACATGACAATGGCACTGATGATGATGAGTATACTCCAGATGATACTCTTTGTGACCTGCCTGTGAGAAAAGATTTGAACCAGCTTAGGACTGTGCCATCCAGTCCACATAAATTTATCAGTCGCTCAATCAGTACCCCATGGTCCATGGTATCAAATGCTGCAGAGAGATCCAGAAGGATTAATATTGAACAGCCACATCTGATCATTTAACACACACACCATGGCTGTTTCAGTGCTATGTCTTTTCCTGAATCCTGATTGGAATGGATCATAAATATCATTGGTTGTAAGGTGGGTTTCCAGTTGATTTGCAACCACTTTCTCAATAACTTTTCCTAGGAAAGGAAGGTTTGATACCGGTCTGTAGTTGGTCATGCAGTCGGGATCTCAATTAGGTTTTTTAAGAAGAGGTCTAACAATTGCTTCCTTTAGGGGTCCAGGAAAAATGCCTGTCTTCATAGAGCATTGAACAATTTTTGCAAAGACAGGACCAATTATATCCATACAACCTATTAGAAGCTTGGTTGAGGCCGGGTCCAGATCACAGGTGGTGGGACGCAAAATACGAGCAATTTCAGCAGTGTCCTTTACATCCAATGGGTCAAAGCTGGTCCATGAAGGCAGGTGGCTTATATTGGCAGGCTTTCTAGTTTGGCACTCATTTGATGGCACTGTGGATATTCCAGCCGGATGGTGGATATTTTTTGATGCAAAGAAGTTTGCAAACTCATGGGAGAGGGTTTCATCAGTCTGCAGGCATGCTGGCTTGCAAAGCATCTCCACTGTGTGGAAAAGTTGAGCTGGCCTATTGTTTGCTGCTGTGATCTCATTTGACAGGAACTGTGATTTCTTACGAGTGATTGTTGATTGATATTCTTTGTTATGCTTTATTAGTTTTATTTTGTCATCCACTAGGTTAGTCTTCCTCCATAGTCTTTCCAGTCTATGCCCCCTTTTCTTGAGCTCGCTAACACTGTTGTTGAACTAGGGAGCTCGACGTTGTGGTTTACGAGGTCTTATATGCACTGGGGTGATAATATCAATTGCAGCCATGGCATCCCTATTATAATAACGGACTAGGGAACAGGGATCTTCACATGCACCCAGTATAGCAGAGAGATCCAGATTTGCTGCAAGAGCCTGGGGATTGGATGATACCTGGTCAACTCCACGGGCAGAGATCTTATTTGAGGGGTTGCAACTGAGAACCAAAGGGAGTGGTGGTCTGACCAGATGACTGGGTTTATTTTTAGGTCAGTGACTTTTAATCCAATCTGAAAGACAAGATCAAGAGTGTGACCACTTTTATGTGTAGCAGAAGGAATGACCTGTGTGAAGCCCAGACCATTCATTGTGCACAAGAGGTCTTGGCCAAGGTGTGAGAGCTCATAATCCACCCATGCATTGAAATCCCAGAGGATGAGCCATCTTTGATGTTCCAGAACCAGGCCAGCAATAGTGTCTGCAATTTCTTGTAGAAATATCTTTCAATCTCTAGGGGGTCGGTAAATGAGAAGTACTCTGAAACCTAATACGGTTGAACTCCGGGCAGCAATGCACTCGAATGAGTGAGTAATTTCAATAGGGTGGACAACAAGTTTAATTTCTTTTTTGAAGCAGATAGCCACCCCGCCAACCCTGTGGTCCAGTCTTGGGTTGTGGATGACAGAGTAGTTTATTGGGACCGCAGCCTCCAATATAGGTGCTGCATTTTCATATAACCAGATCTCTGTAATACTGGCTAGACCTGCAGATTCAATAAGGTCAGCAATTGTTGCAGTCTCGTTTCTTATCTATCTGGCATTACAAAGGACTGACCTGATTGGACATACCAGAGGGCCTTCAGTTTTCTTTATGTTAAGTACAGGTGCTCTGGGTATGAGGGTCACAAAGCGAGAGTTGACAGTTCTGTTCTTCCAAGCACAGGGCCGTCTTTTGGGTATCACTTCTATTTGATTGTTCTTTGAATCTGAGGGTGAGCAGGTGGGCAAAGGACTTAGGTGGTTACCGGGGGAAATAAATTTCCGGCATGCTCGCTTCCAATAAATGCACCTGTGTTTTTTATTTAAAATGCCAAGGGATTGGAGAATAGAAGCCTGTGATGGTGTAATAGGAACTGTGGAACGTGGTGGGCAGAGTGAAAGAATGAAGTTGGAAGAATACGTATACATTGGTGGGTCATCAATGACAGATTATTATAAGTATGAGCTGCATATGATAATGAGAGAGGGAGAGAAAGCAGTGTTTTTTTGTTTGTTTGTTTTGTTTTTTTGTGTGGTCCCCCCCCCCCCTAAAGTCGGTATGTGATCCAAAATTATAATGGGTTTATGAACAGAGTTATTGCTATAACCTATTGGGTATATTTGAATCAAGTGATAAATAAAATAACTTTGCTTTTTCTGTTGCTGATTTAGTCAATTATCCCAGGACAGGCAGGTTTGTGGAAAGGTGTTAAAAGCCAATTCCTATTGTGTAGGTGTAAAAAGTCTCAGTGTGAGAGACCTTTGAAGCTATTTCTTGTGGGGGCAGTGATAACATGTCCTGGGGAATGGATCCTGCAATTTGAAACAGTGAAAACATATACATATACAGAGAACCCAGCACTCTTCTTAGTAACCTCTTTCACTTCAAAACTTTAATACATAACTAGATAAATAATTGGGTTTTAGTTCATGAATTGTACAATGCATTTAAGCTTGCAGCCCACACCACGGGATCCCATTTTACTGCAAGTGCTACTCTATCATACATTTTTCACATAGATTTATTGGAAACCTGGCAAATGCTATCCAATAGGAGAAAATGTGCTTACCTGGTTTAAAGTGAATGAGGTTACTAAGGAGAGTGCTGGGTTCTCTGTATATGTATATGTGAGCTTTTTGTTTTGATTTCTGTTTGGTCATCTCATTAGGAGGTGCACAAAGTAAAATTTACCGTTTTTTTTCCTTACAGTATATCAGTATGCCCCAACCTTATTTAAAGTAGCAGAATACGCATAGAGAGTTGTAGTACGGATTAAAGTGAAAGCACCATGAAGTTTATTAGATATGTATTGGGTGTTCCTTAGCGGTTACAGTGGGTTGGCCAATCAGACACAGATATAATACAGTATGGGCATATTATTGCAGTAACATGGGTGTGTTGTTGAAGGTGAAAAAAAATGGAGGGTGGAGGAACTCGTTGGGCGCTGGAAAGAAAATGGGCTGCCTTGGATGCACCTAGGGGTTTTCCTAATTACCCCAAAATAACATATGCAATACAATAAAAATGGTATGGCCTGGGCGCCCTCTTTCCGTGGTTTATACCAAATCAATGGATTTAAAATACACAAATTTAAAACAGGTGAACATGAATCACCTTTTGAATGACAGTGTGATAAATATAGCAAATGTTTAAAATCAAGACAAAGATTTAATATAGTAACAAGTGCAAAAAGACTATAACAATGTATCAAAACAGTAGGATAAAACAAGAGCTTACCAAATAGGTAGCCAAGGAGCCGCAGGTGGTATAATGTGGCAGGGTGGTCCGGACTTCACCCTGCACTGGCTCCCAAGCTTACCAACAGTAGTCCTGGTCCCAATACGCCAGTGTCCAGTAGCCAACGCATTTCGAGATGTAAAATCTCTTCCTCAGGGCTTGGTGATCTTGCTGGTTTGCTTGAACTGGCTTTTAAAGATGGTGGAAAACTGTCTCCGGTTCAGGGGTCACAGAGACCGGAAGTGCAAGTCCGTGATAAATAAATGACTTTTTAGGCTCTTTGGTCAAATAAAATAAATTTAACATCCTTAAAAATAGATAATAGTATGTTTGAGGTGGTAATTTGAAGTTATGAGGTCGGTGATTTAAGTGCCCGGACGTGTAACCAACCAGAAGTGATGTTTGTTTATACCGGAAGTGCCTATACCGGAAGTTGGTGTCCGTAGATGTTTGTATACATATTCTATATAAGTATCAAATTTCAAACATTTAAGAGATGTGTGCAGAGAGGATCTTAACATATTTATGATGGTGATAAGAAATTCCAAGGTCAGTGGTTTAGAAGCCAGGACGTATTACCGACCGGAAGTGATGTTTGTTTATACCGGAAGTGCTTATGCCAGAAGTTGGTGCCCACAATGGTTATTAACTGTATGAGTCTACAATCTCTAACACTTATAGAAACTTATTAGGTGTGTAGAGGGGTGTTACACAGATGTGTGTATAATAGAGACGCGGAGGTGCCGCTGTGGCGGAAGTCCCGTGTACCGGAAGTGACGAAAAACCGGAAGTGGGGCATATACCGTCGTGAAGCAGAAGTGGGGCGTCCGCTAATGATAAGCATGCATAGTGATAGAGAATGAAGGATAATGTGGTGAGCACTAGAAAGGCTGTAAAACCACAGATGTAGATTAGATGATAGAAATACATCCCTTATGTTACCTCTCATAAGTAGGGATTGATCACATAGTCCAAAAACAAAGTTAAAATTCTCAGTCCAATTTCCCTTTTTGGTGGTACTTTTACAGTTCATTTACAGGATCTCAGATGGAATACTTTCTTCATGTACTCCAAAAGAGACAAAGGGAAGAAGTAAAAGAAATCAGTTGGTTAAACAGGAGGGATAAGAAGTTATCAATGATCAATTATAAATAGCATAAGTAGCAAAATAATGTCATTAAATGGAGGGGTAGAGAAAATGAATAAATTATAGGAACCACTTCAGTTCAAAGTCTTTGTTCAGACCGTTTGGGCATAAAGATTGAAGTCTATAAATGAGTTTCATTTCCGCCCTCGCTAGGTTCTTTTCAACATTTCTGTCCCGCCAAGTTGATTTGATGTGTTGGAGTCCGACAAATTTCCTTATGGATGCAGGGGAACAGTTGTGTTCTATTTTGAAGTGTTCCGAGAGGTTGTGGGTTATAAGACCCTTTTTGATATTCCGTAAGTGCTCCCCCAATCTGGTTTTGAGAGCTCTTGATGTGCGTCCAATGTAAATCTTGCTACATGTGCACTCCACCAGATATACAACATTACTGGTGTGGCATGTGATGAAGTCTTTGATTTTAAACGTGATCCCATTAGCAATGATTTCTGAGTACTTAGATGTTTCAGTCTTAATTTGCCTGCATGCTGGGCACACACCACATCTATGGAATCCACTGGTTCTAACGGGGTTGATGTTACTTTGTGGTAATGCGCTCCGTACTAGCTTATTCTTTAAGTTTGATGCCTTTCTGTATATGAATGATGGTTTCTTGGGAATAATGTGCTTTAACGTGTTGTCCATGCACAGTAAGTGCCAATGTTTTTTGATCACAGATTCAATCCTTTTGTGTTGGTGGTCGTAACCGGTAATGAAGGACCATTGCGAGTGATTTGGGAGATTAGTCATGATGCCATTCTGTTTCTTTGGATGTATGAGGGATGCCCTGTCTATCTTCATCACGTCAGTTTTTGTGACTTCCAGACTGTCCGGATGGTATCCCTTTTCTATGAAGGATTTCTTCAGTTTGTCAATTTGAGAAAGACAGATGGTGTTATCACTGCAGTTCCTTCTTATTCTTAAAAATTGGCTCTTGGGCATACCGTTGAGCCAATTTTTATGGTGTTCACTTTCTTTTGAGATGTAATTGTTGGAATCTGTTGGTTTATTGTAAGTCTTTGTGTGGATCTTGTTGTCTTGAATGTAGATGGATAAATCCAGAAAGTTAATTTCGAATTTGCTTTTTTCAAATGTGAAGATAATGTTCCTATCATTCCGATTTAAGTGCTCACAGAATTGGATCAAACTGTCCATGTTTCCTTTCCAGAAAAAAATGACGTCATCGATGTAACGGTTCCACATTATTAATTCTTCTTTCCTAGAATTGTGGGTATAGATGTTCTCCCTCTCCCAGTGCGCCATAAAAAGGTTCACAAAACTGGGGGTGAACCGCGTCCCCATTGCGGTTCCTCTTTTCTGGAGGTAATAATTACCTTCAAAGAAGAAAAAAATATTCTTTAGAATAAAATCGATCGACTCCGTGATAAAAGACTTCCTTGCTTCAGGGAGTTCTGTTTGGTCAAGCAAATGTGATGTTGCTTCTATACCTTGCTGATGTTCAATGATGGTATACAGCGATGTGACGTCCGCTGTGACCATGATGATTTCTGGATCCCATGTGACTCCTTCTAACTTCTTGATGGTATCGCCTGTATCTTTCAGGTAGTATGGATTTTTTATCACCAGGGGTTGGAGCTCATGATCAATCAAGGCTGAAAGGTTGGATGTCAGGCACCCTGTCCTGGCCACTATGGGCCTGCCTGGTGGAGATGTGGTGCTTTAATGTATTTTAGGCAATACGTAGATAGTCGGGGTGATGGGATCATCTATATTCAAAAATGAGTACTCAGACGCTGAGATGCCTCCTTTTTCTAAATGCGTTTGTAACAATTTCTGAAATTTGTTCTTAATCCTCGTGGATGGATCCGTCTTCAATTTCTGATAAGTGCCATTATCTGATAGTTTGCGATAGATTTCATTTATGTAATCCAATTTATTCAGAATAGCTATGCCTCCCCCTTTGTCACATGGTTTTATGACGATGTCCTGGTCTTCTTGTAGGGATTTGATTTCTTCTCTTTCTTTTCTTGTAAGGTTGGATCTATTATTGTTTTTCTTCTTTTTGTCAATTTTTGCAATGTTCTCTATGACTAATATCTGAAAAGTTTCTATGAAATTGCCTTTTATATGAGTGGGGTAAAATTTAGATGGCTTTTTGTGTGTTAATACAGTCGTCGGTTCTTCTGTGGTCTGAGTTGAGGAGGTTTCTTCTGTTCGTTTAATTTAGAAGAATTTCTTCAAAGAAATTTTTCTAATGAATTTGTGGATATCCACGAACCTGTCAAAATTATTAGTGATGGTGGTCGGTGCAAACTTCAAACCTTTCTTCAGGACTCCTTCTTCTATGTTGGTCAGAGTTCTTGAACTCAGGTTGTATATGACTTTATTTTCTCTTTCTTCAATAGCAGTATTCAATGTGGTGGTGTTTTTGTTGATTTTCTTCTTCTGTAGGTGTTTACCTGCTCTTTTCCCTCTCTTTCTTTTCTTCATCAATTGGTTCTTTATTTCTTATATTGTCGTCTTTGACTCCTCCTTTCTTCTAAAAAAGGGCTTTGTCTCGATGTTCCCTCTCTTGGCCGGTTCCTATATGTGGGTTTATGATTTCCCATTCTTGTGTCATCATCTTGAACTGCTGTTTTTCTCCAATCTCGTTCCATACTCTGTCTGAATCTCATTTCTCCATGGTGTCTGAAAGGTCTTCGGTATTCTTGTTGATGGTGATGAAAGTCTTTTCTGTGGTCTTGTTCCCTCCTCCTGTAACCGTGTTGTTTCGTATCTGACTTGTCTCCTTGGACTTTGATTGTATCTTTGTTGTCGCAGTTGATACGGTGTACGTCGTGTAGGTTGTCTTCCCACATCCTTGTAATTATAAGTTCTATTCTGATTGTCTCTTGTGGGTAGAGTTTTTTTCATTTTTGTGATGCCGAACTTATAAAAATCAAAATCTCGTTTTAGTTTCTTTTGTTTTTTCTTTATTAATTCTTTTGTATTGTAGTCCAGTTTCTCTGCAATCTCTTTCTCCAGATCATTATAATGGAGAAGTTGGTTGAATGGTGTGATAATGGATTTTAAGGTGTCTATTCTTTCTTTAATCTCCTAAAGTTTATGTTTCCTTTCTTTTATGATTAGTAGGATTAACTTCATGGAACAGTCATCCAGGATCTTCACCCAATCTTTGGTGAATTCTTCGGTGGCATCATCAAATGATGTTTTTTTTGTCAAACCTTAAGCCTTTAGGGATGACCTGTTCTGCAGAGTATTTTTCAAGTGTTGCGATTTCCCACCAAAGTTTGTTCTCCTTGATTAGCCATTCTCCTATTCGATGCATGGCTGTCTCTAAGTTGTCGTCCGTCATTTCAATCTCTTCCTAATTGAAATCAATAGTGAAGGCTTCCTTCAGTTCTTCGTCCCTTTTGGACATATGATGCCACATAATGCAGCCTACAAGTTGCTCACAAAGGAAAGAATCACTAAGAGGGAAAAAATGGAGGGTGGAGGAACTCGTTGGGAGCTGGAAAGAAAATGGGCTGCCTTGGATGCTAGATATAAGGGAAGGGAGATGGGAGATCTACTGAACTAGTATTTAGATAATGAATGAATTATAATCAAAAAGCCCCATTTTGTATTATGCCACCTTAAATCTGGTCACAAATTGTGGTGGTGCTGCCACACCATATATGTTGCCAACATATAAGATCAGTTTTGAAGGGAAGGGAAAGAATTGGACTGTGGGTGGCGCACTAAAGCTAAATAAACACTCGCTTAAAATGTAACCTTTAATTCTATTTGATTTAAAAAAGCTAGTAACTGTGAAATATTAAAATAAATCTGGACAAGTGCAAGACACAGTGTAACATATAAGTTAAAAAACACACTCTCTTACTCCAATGTGTTGTGCAATGTCTAATATATTATATAATGTAATGATAGGTTCTATGACCTTAAACAAAATTAATTTAGTGCTGTCAGGAAGTTGTCCCTATTAATAGCTGTGTGTAATGAGTGCGAACGACAGTATGTTAATAACACTTTTGATTTCCAATCCTAACGAGCCTCAGATAAGTGTACTGTTATTTATAAATTCCTATTCATGAGAGAGGAAGGATTAACTAATAAATGGTGTCTTCACTCGTAAACTGTTGATACACAATTCTTTGTAATTTTAAGGTAATTGATCATGAATTATGAGATTTGAAAATATTTTATTCAGACATCACATACATTGGTGAATGTATTCTAAGAAGTACCTCTCTGTACCTGGTGTATTGGCGTTCTCAGTCTCTGCTGTCAGCGCCACTATATTACTGTATGCATTATTAGACGTTCTCAGTCTCTGCTGTCAATGTCCCTATACTGCTGGGTGCAGATGATAGATATTCAGGAGGTTCACCACTTAATGCCAGTATTCAGCTTAAATTATTCGTTAAGGCATATTTGTTGTGGCGTATCTATAGTATGATTAAGCGTTTTCAGTCTATGCTGTCAACGTATGGGGTGCCAACCATCTAAATGCCACCATCCTATATATGCAGAGCTGGTTTAATGGCGTTCTCAGTTTATACTGTCAACGTCTGTGTGATATTACCAGCTTGTAACTTCTATTCAAGTGATGAATTGGACTGTTGTATGTGTATATTGTTAATCAACACTCTCAATCCTACTCTCTCATGGATTGATCTTCACAGCATAACTTTCATCCGTAGTCTTACACTATATCTGATATTAGTTAATGTCACTTCCCAAGTGATATATCTCACGTGTGATTATTTATTGGAAAATCATTACTGCCAGTATTATGCAGGTCAGGCAATCTCTGAGTATGATTTCATATTCTGTATCTTATGAGTATCAGGCCTTTTTCGCGAGGATAATTACTTGCTTTTTACTAGAACATTCATATCAAGCATAGGTATCCTTTGTATAATCTGCCTATCGATATAAACGTTGAGCACCAGGCTGTATTCACAGTGTATCTCTTACTGAGATTAACAATCTTTGTGATTCAACCTAGCCACGCTCTCGTTATACAATTCTAGCATGTATATTTGTTAATTTAGCTTTAATTTAAATTGCAGGTACTTTTACAGTAGCTCTAGTTGTCCCACTGTCTAAGCCTTATTAGACATGAAGGTTTTGTATATGGGTTACAAATGGATACATATGCTGTACACTGAGCTATAGTAACAATGTTGCTATCTTACATAGCTATGAGGACAGATTCTGTTACTATATTCAAGCTGCAGCTGTGTTCTCATAACACATAGACTACTGGTAAATTTCTTCAGTGTCAGGTATATAAACAGCAGGTAATCACTAGCTGCTGAGCTGTTTCCTTTAATGTGTTATCACAGCTGCGCTCGTATTACACATATTCAGCATATATAATTAATAATTAGCTTTTAATTCAGCTGCAGGTACTTTTGTAATGGTAGCTCTTATTGTCCCACTATCTGAGGCTTATCAACCATAAAAGCACTATGTGTAACTTACAAATGGATACATGCATAAAGCATTGAGCTGTAGTAACAATATTGCTATCTTAAACAGTTTAAGGTCAGATTTTATCACTGTGTTCTAGCTGCAGCTACATTCTCATGACACACATGCAGCTGGTGAGTTTCCTCAGTATCCGGTATAAATACACCGACTCACCAGTTACTATGCTGTATCTTATGATATATTGTGCTACACTAATCTGGCAGTTAACATCATTTGTATTGCTCAGATAAATTCCAATGCTCTCCCTCTTAAATATAGTTCGCACTCCTAACACCTGACTAGCACTATATATATTGTCATGCACATATTATTAAACACATGAGTATAGTGTGAAGACGCCGACGCGCGTTTCACAGTTAGTTTTTCGTCAGGGCTAACCAGACTGCTTCCTTCAGTCTGACTATAACAGTTGGACTGCACCAATCACGGGGCTCATTTCTGATCATGTGACCTGAATGCCCTATCACAATGCGGCTCCCGCAATTCGGGATCTAGTAATGCTCTGGGTCCAATCACATGGTTCAATCGGACCAATCATGATCTTAACATTGCATTTGCTAGAGAGAAAAACTCATGTAAAGTATATGTCTCTTAATGTGGACTCGTTTCTCTGGTCCAAGGATCTATACATAGTAATAACTCCTATTTATATCTGTATATAGGTTCTTTTCATCCCCCTCCTGATCTAGTATACATATTATATAGATGAAAGGTTCCATAATCATTATAGTATCGCTGTTGTGCGATTTGTGTATAAATTAAATAAGTGCAAAGAAAATCGTGAAATAAACTTAAATGTGTATTGAACCACTGCAAATAAATGAAGTGAATAACGTGATCATGACTAACATGCACTTATCAAACATACATGTACATGTGGGTTATATTAATTACCATGAATGGCAAAATTGTGTGAGTGTAAGTGAGGAGAATTTTATTAAAACTTAATCATAATAAAAATTATGATAATTAAATCAATAGTGGAATACGTGAGATGTCAAGATTGTTAGTGTGCTACTGAAAAATAGGTGAATTAATTTGATTTGAGAAATGTACCACTGTGACTGCTGTGACCCACGTGCTGGAACGTGATAAAAGCGAACATTTATTAGTGTAACAATTATTTGTCATCTACTTTTTGTTTTATTGTAATCTACATAGTGTTGTAATGTATTTTATGAGTGTGGTATATCATACGTTCATGTGATATACTTCACCTACATTCTATATTGTGTTGGGAGGATATTTTATCCTGTAAGCATCATATGCTACACTCCTATTAAATACAGAAAAACGCTTTCTATGGAATTTTCTCTCATTACAGAGAATCAATTCTCATAAATAGGATCTATTGATTAATCCTTGGATACAGGGTAATGTACCTAAGTCTCACGGGTAATCTAGTGGGTTAATAATTTTATCCCACATATTATTATTATGTGGTGTTCCACTCTGTTATGATAGAGGCAGTATTATCTTATTGTGTACTAATTCTTGATTTCTCTCTTTATTTGTTTTCATAGATTCTCTTGATCGGACCAACTGGTGAGTATTGAGTATTTAGGCTAATTATATTAGGTCCGGATTTGGTCAAAAGAGTTTAGCACTGATCAAATCATTAATCACAAACTTTGGGATTTTCTTTTTTCTCTTATGATCCTTTTTAATTTATAATCCTGACCTGCACTGGAGGTTATGAAAGTTAACAGGATAATTTAGAATTGTAATCATTATCAGGTAAATAGCTACTGTATATCCTGAATATCCAGTAATTGTCAGGAACAAAAGAATTGTGTAAAAAGAAACGGGCAAATATGGAATCAACATTTCAACCGTACACTGTTTAGACATGAGTGGATATCTTCCAGAATTAATTGGAGAGATAACTTATCACAGAAATGGGAGATAACTATTGTATTCATTCAGCCCTGTTGGTTGCATACTGTCCATCAAAAAAAGAAGTCTGGTCTCCAGTCTAAGCAACTCATTGTCCAGGTTACCCCCTCTGATGCCAAGCTGGATCCATTGCATCCCGTAGGCTTTCAGACCCCCAGTATCACTTCCGTGATGGTGTAGGAAATGTTTGGCCACTGGTGTCAACGTTCTGAATCTCCCAACATCCTTTTTCGCATTTCTGATGCTGTTAGCATGCTCCAGGATTCTGACTTTTAATGGGCGGATAGTTTTTCCAATGTATCTTTAGCCACATGGGCATTCTAAATGATACACTACTCCCATTGTGGTGCAATTGATGAAATTATGAATCGGACATTTTTTGCCAAATTTGTCTATATATGACTGTTTGGGTGTCATGTATTGGCATGCTTTACAACGACCGCATTGGTACGATCCTTTTTTGTTATATAGTTGTCTAGAAGGAACAGTGAAATGGCTCTGCACAATTAAGTCCTTCAAATTTTTGGATCTCCTCCAACTACTCTGTACGCGGTTGGGTATAACTTGCCTCAGAATTTCATCCGTTTGCTGTACTGGCCAGTGCTTCTGTAAAATACCATTAATTTCATTCCATTTAGGGTTAAATGTGCTCATGAATCGAACTGGTTCTTCTTTTTGAGATCTGTTCTTTCTAATGAATTTGTGGATATCAACGAACCTGTCAAAATCATTAGTGTTGGTGGTCGGTGCAAACTTCAAACCTTTCTTCAGGACTCAGGTTTGTGTTTGCACCGACCACCATCACTAATGATTTTGACAGGTTCGTGGATATCCACAAATTCATTAGAAAAATTTCTTTGAAGAAATTCTTCAAAATTAAACAAACAGAAGAAACCTCCTCAACTCAGACCACAGAAGAACCGACGACTGTATTAACACACAAAAAGCCATCGAAATTTTACCCCACTCATATAAAAGGCAATTTCATAGAGACTTTTCAGATATTAGTCATAGAGGACATTGCAAAAATTAACGAAAAGAAGAAAAACAATAATAGATCCAACCTTACAAGAAAAGAAAGAGAAGCAATCAATTCCCTACAAGAAGACCAGGACATCGTCATAAAACCATGTGACAAAGGGGGAGGCATAGCTATTCTGAATAAATTGGATTACATAAATGAAATCTATCGCCAACTATCAGATAATGGCATTTATCAGAAATTGAAGACGGATCCATCCACGAGGATTAAGAACAATTTTCAGAAATTGTTACAAACGCATTTAGAAAAAGGAGGCATCTCAGTGTCTGAGTACTCGTTTTTGAATATAGATGATCCCATCACCCGACTATCTGCGTATTGCCTAAAATACATAAAAGCACTACATCTCCACCAGGCAGGCCCATAGTGGCCGGGACAGGGTGCCTGACATCCAACCTTTCAGCCTTGATTGATCATGAGCTCCAACCCCTGGTGATAAAAAATCCATCCTACCTGAAAGATACAGGCGATACCATCAAGAAGTTAAAAGGAGTCACATGGGATCCAGAAATCATCATGGTCACAGCGGACGTCACATCGCTATATACCATCATTGAACATCAGCAAGGTATAGAAGCAACATCACATTTGCTTGACCAAACAGAACTCCCTGAAGCAAGGAAGTCTTTTATCACGGAGTCCATCGATTTTATTCTAAAGAATATTTTTTTCTTCTTTGAAGGTAATTATTACCTCCAGAAAAGAGGAACCGCAATGGGGACACAGTTCGCCCCCAGTTTTGCAAACCTTTTTATGGCGCACTGGGAGAGGGAGAACATCTATACCCACAATTCTAGGAAAGAAGAATTAATAATGTGGAACCGTTACATCGATGACGTCATTTTTTTCTGGAATGGAAACATGGACAGTTTGATCCAATTCTGTGAGTACTTAAATCGGAATGATAGGAACATTATCTTCACATTTGAAAAAAGCAAATTCGAAATTAACTTTCTGGATTTATCCATCTACATTCAAGACAACAAGATCCACACAAAGACATACAATAAACCAACAGATTCCAACAATTACATCTCAAAAGAAAGTGAACACCATAAAAATTGGCTCAACGGTATACCCAAGAGCCAATTTTTAAGAATAAGAAGGAACTGCAGTGATAACACGATCTGTCTTTCTCAAATTGACAAGCTGAAGAAATCTTTCATGGAAAAGGGATACCATCCGGACAGTCTGGAAGTCACAAAAACTGACGTGATGAAGATAGACAGGACATCCCTCATACATCCAAAGAAACAGAATGGCATCATGACTAATCTTCCAAATCACTCGCAATGGTCCTTCATTACCGGTTACGACCACCAACACAAAAGGATTGAATCTGTGATCAAAAAACATTGGCACTTACTGTGCATGGACAACACGTTAAAGCACATTATTCCCAAGAAACCATCATTCATATACAGAAAGGCATCAAACTTAAAGAATAAGCTAGTACGGAGCGCATTACCACAAAGTAACATCAACCCCGTTAGAACCAGTGGATTCCATAGATGTGGTGTGTGCCCAGCATGCAGGCAAATTAAGACTGAAACATCTAAGTACCGTATATACTCGAGTATAAGTCGACCCGTATATAAGCCGAGGCACCTAATTTTACCCCAAAAACCTGGGAAAACTTATTCACTCGAGTATAAGCCTAGGGTGGAAAATGCAGCTCTAGCCGTACACAGCCCTCAGTGCCAGATATGCCCTCATACTGCCAGATATGCCCCCACAGTGCCAGATATGCCCCACAGTGCCAGATGTGCCTGATATGCCCCAAAGTGCCAGATGTGCCCCACAGTGCCAGATATGCCCCACAGTGCCAGATATGCCCCACAGTGCCAGATGTGCCTGATATGCCCCACAGTGCCTGATATGCCCCACAGTGCCAGATATGCCCCACAGTGCCAGATATGCCCCACAGTGCCAGATGTGCCTGATATGCCCCACAGTGCCTGATATGCCCCACAGTGCCAGATGTGCCTGATATGCCCCACAGTGCCTGATATGCCCCACAGTGCCTGATATGCCCCACAGTGCCAGATGTGCCTGATATGCCCCACAGTGCCTGATATGCCCCACAGTGCCAGATATGCCCCACAGTGCCAGATGTGCCTGATATGCCCCACAGTGCCTGATATGCCCCACAGTGCCTGATATGCCCCAAAGTGCCAGATGTGCCTGATATGCCCCACAGTGCCTGATATGCCCCACAGTGCCAGATGTGCCTGATATGCCCCACAGTGCCTGATATGCCCCACAGTGCCTGATATGCCCCACAGTGCCAGATGTGCCTGATATGCCCCACAGTGCCTGATATGCCCCACAGTGCCAGATATGCCCCACAGTGCCAGATGTGCCTGATATGCCCCACAGTGCCTGATATGCCGCACAGTGCCTGATATGCCCCACAGTGCCAGATGTGCCTGATATGCCCCACAGTGCCTGATATGCCCCACAGTGCTAGATACTTACCTTCCGTCGCTCCCGCGCTGTCTTCTGAATGAGGGACACGGAGATCGCAGCGCGCGGCTCTCCTGTGTCCCTCCTGCATCTCGGGCGGCAGCGGCGTGTGTTAAAGGAAGTGCCGGTTCGTGCACTTCCTTTAACACTCAGACGCCGCTGCTGCTGGAGATGCAGGAGGGACACAGGAGAGCCGCGCGCTGCGCTCTCCGTGTCCCTCAATGCTGACTCGATTATAAGCCGAGGTGGCTTTTTCAGCACAAAAAAACGTGCTGAAAAAGTCGGCTTATAATCGAGTATATACGGTACTTAGAAATCATTGCTAATGGGATCACGTTTAAAATCAAAGACTTCATCACATGCCACACCAGTAATGTTGTATATCTGGTGGAGTGCACATGTAGCAAGATTTACATTGGACGCACATCAAGAGCTCTCAAAACCAGATTGGGGGAGCACTTACGGAATATCAAAAAGGGTCTTATAACCCACAACCTCTCGGATCACTTCAAAATAGAACACAACTGTTCCCCTGCATCCATAAGGAAATTTGTCGGACTCCAACACATCAAATCAACTTGGCGGGACAGAAATGTTGAAAAGAACCTAGCGAGGGCGGAAATGAAACTCATTTATAGACTTCAATCTTTATGCCCAAACGTCTGAACAAAGACTTTGAACTGAAGTGGTTCCTATAATTTATTCATTTTCTCTACCCCTCCATTTGATGACATTATTTTGCTACTTATGCTATTTAATATTGATCATTGATAACTTCTTATCCCTCCTGTTTAACCAACTGATTTCTTTTACTTCTTCCCTTTGTATCTTTTGGAGTACATGAAGAAAGTATTCCATCTGGGATCCTGTAAGTGAACTGTAAAAGTACTACCAAAAAGGGAAATTGGACTGAGAATTTTAATTTTGTTATTGGACTATGTGATCAATCCCTACTTATGAGTGGTAACATAAGGGATGTATTTCTATCATCTAATCTACATCTGTGGTTTTACAGCCTTTCTAGTGCTCACCACATTATCCTTCATTCTCTATCACTATGCATGCTTATCATTAGCGGACGCTCCACTTCCGCTTCACGACGGTATATGCCCCACTTCCGGTTTTTCGTCACTTCCGGTACATGGGACTTCCGCCGCAGCGGCACCTCCGCGTCTCTATTATACACACATCTGTGTAACACCCCTCTACACACCTAATAAGTTTCTATAAGTGTTAGAGTTTGTAGACTCATACAGTTAATAACCATTGTGGGCACCAACTTCCGGCATAAGCACTTCCGGTATAAACAAACGTCACTTCCGGTCGGTAATACGTCCTGGCTTCTAAACCACTGACCTTGGAACTTCTTATCACCATCATAAATATGTTAAAATCCTCTCTGCACACATATCTTAAGTGTTTGAAATTGATACTTATATAGAATATGTATACAAACATCTACGGACACCAACTTCCGGTATAGGCACTTCCGGTATAAAAAAATGTCACTTCCGGTCGGTTACACGTCCTGGCGCTTAAATCACCGACCTCATAACTTCAAATTACCACCTCAAACATACTATTATCTATTTTTAAGGATGTTAAATTTATTTTATTTGACCAAAGAGCCTAAAAAGTCATTTATTGATCACGGACTTGCACTTCCGGTCTCTGCGACCCCTGAACCGGAAACAGTTTTCCACCATCTTTAAAAGCCAGTTCAAGCAAACCAGCAAGATCACCAAGCCTTGAGGAAGAGATTTTACATCTCGAAACGCGTTGGATAGTGGACACTGGTGTATTGGGACCAGGACTATCGTTGGTAAGCTTGGGAGCCAGAGCAGGGTGAAGTCCGGACCACCCTGCCACATTATACCACCTGCAGCTCCTTGGCTACCTATTTGGTACGCTCTTGTTTTATCCTACTGTTTTGATACATTGTTATTGTCTTTTTGCACTTGTTACTATATTAAATCTTTATCTTGATTTTAAACATATGCTATATTTATCACACTGTCATTCAAAAGGTGATTCATGTTCACCTGTTTTAAATTTGTGTATTTTAAATCCATTGATTTGGTATAAACCACGGAAAGAGGGCGCCCAGGCCACACCATTTTTCTTGTATTGCATGTGTTGTTGAAAGTGGTTGCATACAGAGATGCCAAATTGCTCACATTGGAGGCCATACTGAGACGGATGCTCTGCACCTAGCATAGGGCTTGTGAAAGTGTCAGTGGTGCAACAGATGGTGGCGACTGTCATGAGCCATGACCCGTGTCTCCTGCAGCATCCGGTCATTGCTAGGCATATGGGGCACTTGCAAACTTCTGCTCACCGGCTGCTGCCTCCATGGCAACCTAGACGCCGATCTGCGGCTGCGGTCAGAGTTGTTAGGGTGCAGAGACGAGTGTTTCTTATTGGCTTTTGCTCCCTTTATATTCTTTGTATGCCTCTCACTTCTTGCTGATCATAGCACTTGGTCGCAGTGCGAGCCCTTGTCTCTCTGTCCTGAGTCCTAGCCTTTTGGATACCTTCACCTGGTTTCTCTCAAAGTCTACCTTTGTAATGTTCCTGTGTTCAGTTCTCACATCTGCTCCATTGTCTGTCACATTGTTTTACATGCTGAATGATGCTAGTGCAATTCTCCATCCATTGAATATGAACCAGTATATTCCATCTGTGTACTATTACTCCAGCATATCTATTGTTCACCTACAGGCAATAACATTGCTCCCATTTTTTGCTGTTGTCTGCTACTAGTAGTTACACCTGCTGGTATGGAGAATTCTGTGTTTTTGTGTATCCATTGTTTATTATCCTTACCAATATCTGTATTACCTGCCCTGTTTATGTCCAATACATACCTGTCTTTTCACCTAATGCTCTACTGACATTTCTGTCACCATAGTTATTCTTCTTTCACTTGTCCTGTATAGTCTTGTTCTTGTACTTTTAGTCTAGTCCTTTGTGATTGTTTCTACCACTATTGGTTCTAGTCTCCTGGAGTAAAGCTTGTACTACCATCAGTAGTGTAAGTACTGGTGTTATCCCAATACTGGTAGACACTTTGAGCCTTATGGGAACAGTGGCTGTAATAGGCAAGAAGACATGTTGGTGAGTTCTATGAGTCTTAATCAGGGTGTACAAGGGTCATTGTCCAGAAGATTATCTACTACTTCGGGTTCCTGTCATAACAGTGACTAATGACACAGCATCTGTAGACACTGACAGTGTACGTCACAGCCCTTTTGTATTCATATGCACGGATGTACACCAGGGAAGGGCTGTGTATGGCTTAAGCATAAAGTCACTGATCGAACTGCAGCAAAAGTGGCAAGGAAGGTAACAACTGTGTCTAACTCAGAATCAGGCCCTATGAGGAGTGAGTATTATTATTACCAGTTAATTATATGATGCACACATATTCTGTTGCGCTTTTTACAGAGAATATTTGGACATTCACATCAGTCCCTGCCCCAGTGGAGCTTACAATCTATATTCCCTACCACATGTACATACACACACATTCATGCTAGGGTTAATTTTGTTGGGATCCAATTAACCTACCAGTATATTTTTGGATTGTGGGAGGAAACCGGAGTACCCAGACAAAACCCATGCAAGTATGGGGAGAATATACAAACTCCACTCAGTTAGGGCCATGGTGGGAATCAAACCCATGACCTCAGTGCTGTGAGGCAGTAATACTAACCATTACACCATCCCACCCCCTTGACAGACTTTGCCCCTCTCTCAAAAGACTCCAACTCTATTAGGGCTGCTTCCATACATTTCCTGGGCTGCTTTTCCATTCCAATCCGCCTCTGGTCACTAGAGCCAATGTTGACAGCAGCACATATGGCTGACTGATGTTAGGCAATTTGGTCTTTGAATTGTGTCTCTGTCTTGCCCAAGTAGTGTAAACCACATTTGCAAAGAAGTTTACAGACTACAAATTTGGACCTACACGTTAAGGGATGATTAATGCTATCTTTTTTTCTGAATAGGGGCAGGGCCGGTGCAAGGTTTCTTGGCACCCTAGGCAAAATGCCTATTGCAACCCCCCACCCCCCAAAAAAAAATAGAAATAAAAACTAAAAATAAATGTGTGTGTGTGTGTGTGTGTGTGTGTGTGTAGGGGGTGGGCTGGGGGGCCAGGGGCGGAGGACGGATGGATGGATATATAAATCTATATATGGAGCTGAGGGGTGATATATATATATATACACACATATATATATATATATGTGTGTGTGTGGTGTATGTATATATATATATATATATATATGTTGCATTATAAGGGCACCTTTATTGCTGCAGAGGATGGAGTCCCAGTGAAGCATGGGGGCCGCCCGCAGTCTGCACTGTAGCCTCCCGCAAACTTAACAGACCAGGATCGGCCAGGAGCTGAGCATGATTACCCCTGCAGAACTCCGTTGATGTCAAGCGGGGTAGACAGCCGGCGGGCAGGGACTTCAAGATGGTGCCGGCTGCGGTGAGTGGAGCTCCGTTACCGGCAAAAGGTGCAGCTGACAGTCACAGGGGCTCAAAGGAAGGCTTTACCTCACAGCACAGAAGTGGCGGCGGCATGCAGAGGCGGCGGGCGGGCAGAGGCGGCGACAGAGGGTGGGCGGGTGTACCGCAGCTGGACGGACAACCGTTCGGCGCCCCATATCAGGACAGAAGACGGCGGAGATGGTGAGACCTGCATCCGCTATCTTTGCAGCAGGCCATTCTCCCATCCTTCATTCCTCACAGGCAGCAACAGCGGGCCGCCCTCTCAGGTCCCACCGCCCATAGGCGGCTGCCTAAAGCTGCCTAGTGGAAGCGCCGGCTCTGAATAGGGGTGGAAAAATTTGTAACCTGGAATAAGGTAACTACATGTCTTTCAAACTAGACATTTATGACTCCCATTTTTCCATTGTAAAAAAATGTGACATGTTTGATTTAAAATCATTTATGTATCTAAGATAAATTCAATTACTGATAGCATCATCTGACAAAATGTATTGCACTTAACATAATACATGTATGCTTTCGCATATGATGGGGCCACAAAGGACCCCATCACGCATCCTGCTAAATGGATGTACCATCATATAGGAAAAAAATATGGTCAGTGTTGATTCCAGCAAAGAAAGAAAAAACATAATATACAGTATGGACCTGTATAATGTACAGTGTATCTGGAAAGTATTCAACAGCACTTCACTTTTTACACATTTTGTTATGTTATAGCCTTATTCCAAAATGGAATAAATTCATTTTCCCCACGAAATTTACACACAATACCCCATAATGACAACATGAAAAAAGTTTTTTTGAGACTTTTGCAAATTTATTAAAAATAAAAAACAAGAAATCACATGTACATAAGTATTCACAGCCTTTGCTCATTACTTTGTTGATTCACCTTTGGCAGCAATTACAGCCTCAAGTCTTTTTGAACATGATGCCACAATCTTAGCACACCTATCTTTGGGCAGTTTTGCCCTTTCATCTTTGCAGCACCTTTCAAGGTTGGATGGGAAGAGTCGGTGCACAGCCATTTTCAGACCTTTCCAGAGATGTTCAATTGGATTCATGTCTGGGCTCTGGCTGGGCCACTCAAGGACATTCACAGAGTTGTTCTGAAGCCACTCCTTTGATATCTTAGCTGTGTGCTTAGGGTTGTTGTCCTGTTGAAAGATAAACTGTGGCACCACTCTGAGGTCAAGAGCGCTTTGGAGCAGGTTTTCATCCAAGATGTCTCTGTACATTGCTACATTCATCTCTCCCTCTATCGTGACTAGTCTCCCAGTTCCTGCCACTGAAAACCATCTCCACAGCATAATGCTGTGATGCTTCACTGTAGGGATGGTATTGGCCTGGTGATAAGCAGTGCCTGGTTTCCTCCAAACATGACGCCTGACATTCACGCCAAAGCGTTCGATCTTTGTTTCCTCAGACCAGAGAATTTTGTTTCTCATGGTCTAAGAGTCCTTCAGATGCATTTTGGTAAACTCCAATTGTGCTGCCATGTGCTTTTTACTAAGGAGTGGCTTCTGCCTAGCCACTCTACCATACAGGCATGATTGGTGGATTGCTGCAGAGATGGTTGTCCTTCTGTAAGGTTATCTTCTCTCCACAGAGGAATGCTGTAACTCTGACAGAGTGACCATTGGGTTTTTGGTCACCTACCTGACTAGGGCCCTTCTTCCTCGATCACTCAGTTTAGATGGCCAGCCAGCTCTAGGAAGAGTCCTGGTAGTTCCAAACTTCTTCCATTTATGGATGATGGAGGCCACTGTGCTCATTGAGACCTTCAAAGCAGATATTTTTTTGTACCCATCCCCAGATTTATGCCTTGAGACAATCCTCTCTCGGAGGTCTTCAGACAATTCATTTGACTTCATGATTGCTTTGTGCTCAGACATGCACTGTCAAGTGTGGGACCTTATATAGACAGGTTTGTGCCTTTGCAAATAATGTCCAATCAACTGAATTTACCACAGGTGGACTCCAATTAAGCTGTAGGAACATCTCAAGAATGATCAGTGGCAACAGGATGCACCTGAGCTCAATTTTAAACTTCATGGCAAAGGCTGTGAATACTTATGTACATGTGATTTCTTAGTTTTTTACTTTTACTAAATTTGCAAAAATCTAAAAAAAAAAAAACTTTTTTTCACATTGTCAATATGGGGTATTGTGTGTAGAATTTTGAGGGGGAAATACTCATTTATTCCATTTTGGAATAAGGCTGTAGCAAAATGTGGAGAAAGTAAAGCGCTGTGAATACTTTCCAGATGCACTGTACATTATTCATGAAAAGTTGTTCAACAGCTCTTAAACCCACAGTATGAGGTATACAAGTATATAAACCCGTAACATCTTTACTTGCTAATGACAAAGCCTCAGGTATTTGTTGTATACAGTATATGATAATGTTCCCAATAAAGCAGATATGTAGTTTAGATGAGAGTGCTCCACCACCTGTAGAGTGAAAAAACTTTGGAAAGGATGAGGAAGAGGTTAGAAAATATTAGTGGGTGGGTGTGGGGGGCATGAAACACAGTTGTGTGGGTAGGTTGCATAAAACCAATAAAGGTGATAGAAGACATAAAGCACATTGAGGGGAATGAGAGACATAAAACAAAGACAGTATGATAAGGTTTAAGCATAATTGCTGCAGCCTGCAAAACATACAGATCTGTCCTCCTTTATCTTATAAGCAATGAATGTGCATGTGCATACGCATTGTGTGTAAGATTAGCCATGCTGAGGTCCGTATAGTTGCACCCATGACTCAGCCACTATAAGTGTTAGGGTCATGGTAGCGTGCTAATGCATGCTCACATTAGTGGACACACCTGCCGAGACTATATAACCGTGATGCATATGCGTCGCTTGTAAGATCATGGAGGAGCTATCTATATGTTAGGGAGAGGGGGGGATATGAGTGTATTAGACAAGGGTGGCCAGAACCAATAATTATCCTGATTTCTTGTTATGACATCAATAAGCACCCACCCACTTTTATTTAAACCAGTCTGCACAGAATATTCTTGTGGTCGAAAAATCCTCTCCAGTGCAAGCATTTATTTTAAACTTTTCCCAAGTAATGCAAAGTAAAGAAGCATTCTTTTCTGTATAGGAGCACGAAGCAAAGTGGATAAATTGTCTTGCTTATACAAAATCGACTAGTACTGTATTTTTGACCCATCACTCTCCAGGTAGCTAGCTTTTGTGGCCAACATATAGTTTCATCCCCTCTGTGACTATCCAGCCCCATCGCCAAATGTTCTCTCTAGCATCAAGCATCCCCTGTGTTTCTCTAGCCTCAGGACCCCTGTATCTCTCCAACCTTTTGACACTGATATCTCTCCATACTAATGCACCGTTGTCTCTTTGTCTTTTTCTCCCCTCTATTTCCCACTCTCTATCATCTGTCACTCCCCATTTCTCTCATCTGTAAACCCCCTCTGATCTCTGATGTGATCTGCCCCTTTGGTGTTGTGGGTGGGGCCATAGTTGTAGTTGGAAGGGCAGAGGAGGAGGGCATGCTGAAAGACATGCCAGCTCCAAGAGCTGATAGGTGTATTTCCAAATTTCCCAGCTTTGGCCTCCCACCTGTCTCTCTCACTTCTCCCCTACTCTCTCTTTCAGCTCTGTCCTCCTCTCCTCTTTCTTTCCTATCTGCTTACCTCACCCAATCTCCCTTTCATCTATATCCTCTTCATGTCTTTCTTTAATCACTGTCACTCTCTCACACAGCAGTCTATCTCTCTCATCTCTTCCACCTCTATTATATCTCTATAATCTTCCTCTCTTTCTCTCTCATAGCTTCCCCCTTCTTTCTTCTCTATTCCCTTCCCTCCATCAGGTGGGAGCGGATGACGTTGTGGTCATGGGTTGGGGGATAAGAGTAGGGGTGGCTCTGGCTCCTGGAGCTGACACCCCCGGAAGGGGAGAAATGAGGCTGTGGCTGTGTCTGACAGGTAGCCACTGAGAGTTCAGAGGGGAGGGACCAGACAGGGCTTCCCTGCAGCTCTCTACTGAGTCTGAAGTACAGTAAGCACATAGATATAGCAGTATACTGAACAGTATAATAGATATTACACTAAGGTAACATAATAAACTTAAATTAATATAATAAACTGAAAACGTGTTTATTTTATCTTTAGATTGTATATTGGGATTAAAAAAAACACACTTGTCATCAAATTTTTGTGTTTTTATTTGTAATTCCACCTGATCCCTTTAAAAGTGATATTTCCTGTAAAGAGACATCAAGCAAGTTTTGGTGTCATCCTTTTTAGAAGATGTTTAAGTAATTTGTTACCTACTAAGTTTATTGAAAATACATATCTATAAAAAGAAAACTGTTTTAAAAACAAGTGTCGAATTCAGCTTGACATCCACCAACTAACTGAAGATAACAATATTTTGTAAGAGGCATAGTTGAAAAAGTTCTCAATGCCATTAATAATGCACACTATAAATGACAGGTCTACACTCCAACATATATAATTTCTCACTAAAAGTATACTTTATACAGAAGTTCAAGTAAAGATGAAAAGTAAAAATAAACTGTCAAAAACATATCAGCAAATACACAGAGACTAGGTGACATTTCTTCCATTCAAAACAGTAAAGATGTGATTTCAAAATAAAGGACCTAGTTTTGATTTTGAAATGAGTACTGTGGGCGCAGCCACTGCTGGGCTTGGAGGTGAGGGTGGCCCAGCACCTTTTTCTAAGGCTCCTGCACCCACCCAGGAAGAGACAGAACTTGAGACTTTGCATAGTTCTCTTCAGAACAGCCTATGCTGAATGGATGCACATTCTGTGTGCAATTGCTCACAAGAGGCTTCTCTCTTTTTGGAGTATAACGGGGACCTTAATTACATTTTGGTATGATGCCAGGCAATGTAATGTTTTGCCCATGTGCGGTCTCTCCATCTGGCTCTAGGACACCAGATTGCCAGAGGTGTGACCTAGAATCTAC
Organism: Pseudophryne corroboree; assembly: GCF_028390025.1. NCBI lineage: Eukaryota > Metazoa > Chordata > Amphibia > Anura > Myobatrachidae > Pseudophryne > Pseudophryne corroboree. Next base: position 384,636,827 of record NC_086447.1, on the reverse strand, counting down.
TGCAGATGTGCGAGATGCCTGTATGTCTTAAGCTCTGTCTTCCTTGCTGTAAGTACTGTATGTGGCCCTGAGAGTTTCCAAGAATTTCAGAGATCATCACAGTGACCACCATATACTACAGGGAGCATCGCAGGGACTGCTATATAATACAGATAGAGCTGCAGTGCCAAACATAATACAGAGGGCATCACAGTAACTGTCATATAATGTAGAGAGCATCTGAGTAACTACCATATAATACAGACACCATCACTGCTAATATGAATACACCACACACACACACACACACACACACACACACACACACACACACACACAATATTAATACATCCCTCTCACCACAGACGGTATTAAAAAAAGAAAAAACATACCGGCTCTCCCGACCAGAAATTAATTATGTTAATAGAACTCCTTGAGGCATCTACTAGCCTTGGCTTAATTCTCCTCTGTGCAGTGAGTGCCTGCAGCTGGACTCCCTTCCTTGATGACACCTGATGACATCACTGATTCCAGGCAGGATATTAAATCAGTACCACTTGATGCTGCACACTCAGATGGAGACCAATGCCCACCTCTTGCTGCTCGCCACTCACAGCCTGCAGCAACTGACAGGTCAGTCAAAACAGTGATGACTGCCTGGCAAGCAGCTGCACTGCAGCCTGCTATAGTGAACTATGCCATTGCCACCAATGACCTGCCTTCCTGCAATTCACGGCATGGCTATGAATCAGCAGGGACAACAGAGATTCCCTTGACTACCTGCAGATCAGTCCAAGCCTGCTACTGCATGTATAGAGCCAGCATGCATACTTCACTAAAACCATTATATGTACAGGTGTATGTTCCCATGTGTTGCACACCACCTGGCCTCCCCTATACATTCCAGGGTAGGTCTGGTACATACAATATATTATATACAACACTGTGTACAGTACCTGTATTCCTGCTGCATTAACCATGTGTCATCCTGTAAACCTGTTCTGCATGTTAACCTAATACCTGGTTAAGTTATCTAATGTGTGGACTAACCTCCATCCAGAGGCGTCACTAGGGTTGGTGTCACCCGGTGGGGAAACCCATGGTGTCACCCCCCCCCCCCCCCCATTGAGCTCCTCCCGTATCACACCACACCGAATCTATAGTAATGTTTTACTAAATATAATTGCTTCTGATCATTATTTGAACCAAAAAATTGGGGTGATTCTCCAGAAAGTGAACATAAAGTCACACGCTTTAAAAAAATATTTCCTTTTAAAGTGGTCTGTTAAGAGATTTTTGTTATTTGAAAACTTAAATGCTTAGTGGTCATTCCGAGTTGATCGCTTGCTGCATTTGTTCGCAGCGATCAGGCTAAAAAAAGTCACTGCACATGCGTATACGGCGCAATGCGCACGCGCGAAGTACGGGCACAATGAACGATGCAGTTTTGCACAGGGTCTAGCGATGCATTTGAGTCGCACTGGTTGCCACAGAGTGATTGACATGAAGTGGGCGTTTCTGGATGGCAAATGACCGTTTTCACGGAGTGTTCGGAAAAACGCAGGCGTGCCAGGGAAAATGCAGGCGTGGCTGGGCGAACGCTGGGCGGGTGTGCGACGTCAAATCCGAAACTGAACAGTCTGAAGTGATCGCAAGCGCTGAGTAGGTTTTGAGCTACTCTGCAAAAATTTGTGTGTAGTTTTAGGCGCTCTGCGATAAAAACGTTCGCACTTCTGCTAAGCTAAAATACACTCCCAGAGGGCGGCAGCGTAGTGTTTGCATGGCTGCTAAAAACTGCTAGCGAGCGATCAACTCGGAATGACCCCCTATAACTTAAGACCCACTAAAATCTTGGTATTTTGGAGAAGCATGTTTGAATTTGTGAATTTGTGTAGCTGTCTATGCATCACGGAGAATCACCCAATAATACCCCTTTTCCACTGTAGCACAGGTCGCAGCCGTGTCGCCTGACACGGCTGCGACCCGTGCTACAGCCCCCTTTCCCACAGCGCTCACCAACCCGGCATATTGCCAGGTTGGTGACGCTGCTACTGACGCGGCAGGGGCGGCGCTGGGAGATCACATGATCTCCCAGCGCCGCCCTCCCTATACACTGTGAACGGCTCCCGTTCACACTAGACAGCTTACCAGGTTGAACACGTATTCAACCCGGCAAGATACCCGGGTAGGATTCCCGGATCACTTGATCTGGGAATTTGCAGGGGGACCCTTTTCCACTAGGGAAAAATACGGGTAAATGCGCGCCCCCGTGCATGCGCATTTACCCGTGTTTTAAGGAGCTAGTGGAAAAGGGGTATAAGTCGTCTTAAATTACCCAAAGAAAACGTTTTCAATATCAAATACATTTGTTTTACTTAGTCAAATATATTTTTTCTGAAATAGTGGACCTGCTGCATACTCACATTGGAGGGATGATAGAGTGCCCATTGGATTGACCCTGGAGGGAAGCTCCGCTAGTCCTAGTGGTCTGGTGGTCCGCAGAATGGGTGGGGTCACCAGCTCCAGGGATCTCTGCAGTTGTCCTTCAGGTGTAACCACGGGCTGGCCCTCCATCAGGCAGGGGGATCAGGTGAGATCCACAGTAACCCTCTCCGTGCAGCCCCAAAGCAGCAGGGAGTGGGCAGTCATTCATTTCCACCTCCATCCAGGTGCCTGGGTTGCAGAGCATGTGTGCCCAGCTGTTAAGGTCAGGCAGTGCCCGGGCAGTGGTAGCAGCGTCCTCCAGCAAGACTCATGGTCATTTCATGTGCAGCAACTCCGCCACCCTCCTGTACCAAGCTGCCCCCGCACTGCTAACTACGGCCAGCTTCAGGCGGCAGTGACTTGCAGGGGTGGCGTGCAGCCATTGGGAAGTGGGAGGTGAAAGTGAGCGGGGGGTGGAGAGAGGTCTGTACAGTGCGGGCAACGGGCGGGTGCATTTAATGGATGGCGCTGGCGCGGTGTCTGCATCGCGGGAGGGCTGGGAGCCGGGGGAGTATGCACAGCCGTTTATGAAGGAGCAGACCAGGATCCGGCGGCCGCGGCGCTGCAGAGTGAGTCACTCACTCTTTGCAGCAGCGCTCTCTTCATTCCCCGCGTATGTGTCGGGCCGACACTGCAGCGGGGTGCGGTCATAACAACTGTCTGTCAGCAGAGTGGGGAGCAGGTGTGAGTGTGGCTCTTTTTGGTGTCACCCCTTGGAAGTGACACCTGGGTGCGGGCCGCACCCCCCGCACCCCCCTTGTGACGCCTCTGCCTCCATCACATCCGCTGCCACCTGTACCACCAATATGGTCAGCCAATAATTGTGTGTATTTTCATAATGCCCTTTCCCAGATGTGATGACAGTAAACACTGGCAGCAGACACAAAGTCATTTAATACACAGAATAAGTTATCAGATTCTAAAAAATAGATCCCTGGAAACATGCTTATGCTGAAGCTTTTCAACTGGCACACACAAACGGGGACCACAAATGGTCTTAGGAAACTTTACACTTTTTAACATAGAAATATTAAATGACTATAGTTCAGTTGTAGACAGCAAGAAGTGTGACCCAGCAATGCCTTTTATGCACATATAAGCTTAATAACTGTCTACAATGCCCAGGTTTTTATATGTAGCAAATACAAGTGATTTGGAAACCTGTGCAGCTAACAAAAATAACTGACAAGTGAATAACTTATACCATACATGTGATAATAACTGCCAAACCATATTAGCTGATAGGCTAATACTATTGAAAGGTTTCAACATCCACAAGATGGCATCATGATTCTGCTGTACACAGTATATCACATTAAGCAATGTATCCATGTTTATTGGAATGATCTCATACATAAAAAGTATTGCATGAGAAAAAACAACTACATCTTTCAAAACCTTCGGTGAAGAAGATGAAATTGCATGTTTTTCCACTATTGATTAATTAAATATAAAGCGCTCCATTCGGCACACAATCATTCACCTCTATAAATTCTGTTTTCAAAAACATAAAGGTACAAAAATATCAAGTTCACTCAATTGTGCTGTGAATTCTAACTATTGTGCATGCATTAGGAATGTAAAAGCCATCTTACCTTAGCAGATGATGCAGTGTTGGGGACTCATTTATTCAGATACTGTTAAATGAATTCCTCTGGAAAGTGTATCTAACCAACCAAAAGGTAGTAACTTTTATTTCCAAAATGTACACATTAGGGCCTCTAGGTTGTCACAGAATCATTAATCATTGTAACAATAATGGATATTGAAATCTTTTAGTAAAATGAATGTACAGTAGGTATGATATGTTATACCCACAAAAACACACAACCATAATAAACAAGTGCTTCCTACAATCACTGTTATGATGGGTTGGGTATGTGTGATAGGTGGCGGTATCCCTGCCATTTACATGCCCAGCGGGGAGGTGAGTGCAACATTGCCCCTTGCATGCTTGCTGCGCTCACCACGATGCGGGCTCGGTGGCGAGCTGCACTCGCCACAGGTTCTGTTCCCACTCTCTGGATGTCGTGGACACACATGAATGGGAATAGTTCATGTTGGTCGGCATGCCAACTGTCGGGCTAGTGAGGGTCAAGGCTAAAGGTGCCGGTATTGTGACCGGTGGTCTCCTGACCGCCGGTCACATGACTACATCCTATTATGATACAGTAATTCACTGTGGAGAAGCTCAGGGAAGAGTCAGGATAGAATTGTGTATGTAAGAGTCATTTGATATATTTTTGGGCACGGTTTCCCAAATTTGGAAAAAGTCCAGCATCCCATATTGTACATTCAGTCTTAATGTCAGTATGTCTATTTATTGTTATAACAACTGTATGTACTCGCATTGTCCACATGGGTTCAATATGTTAGGTCAGCAGACAGAATGCCGGTGGTCACAATACCGACGCCGGTACCTGATTTGGAATTCTGACAGGGGTGAGGTGAGGTGAGTAGGTTAACCCCTCTCTCCTAACCTCTAACCCTCCCTTCCCAAAACCTAACCCAACCCTCCCCCTTAGTGGCTAGCCATAACCTACCCCCAATGGTGCCTAAACCTAACCTCCCATTCCCCCTGCATCCTAATCCTAACCCCCCTGGGTGACACCTAAATGTAAACTCCCCCCCCACCCTGGCCTTAACCCTAACCCAGTTGGGATGCTGGCTGTCGGGATCCGGCATCGGTCTCCTGACCCTGCCGGGATTCCAGCGTAGGCATTCTGACGTGTGTCAGTATTCCGGCATTGGTATTCTGTCTGCCAGGATCCTGACAGCAGGCATCTTAACAGCTAACCACAGTCCACACTGCTAGCGACCTATCACTTCAAACCCTTTCATCACTCTGATTCTGAAGCTACTTTCTAATTGTAATCAGCTGAAATGTTAGAATATTTCACCTGTCATATAGAAAGAAATGAAATCCATCACTAGGATGTAAAGAGGCAAGGAATAAGTACTGTATGGCAATTAATGGCTCATGCAAGCAATTTACATTGGAGGTTGGCAAACCATGGGCTAAACCCCTAAACAGGAGTCCCAGGAACAAGTTTTTGAGATGCTATTTGTCAACATTCTATTGGTAATTGTTTTTAGAGAGATAGACTGATATATGAAGTTAGAGCAATGGCTCTGCACATTAGTCACCTTGTTTCACATTTAGCTGCACACATTTAAACATAATGGTAAAACTACAATTAAACATTTGACAAATTAACTTGTTCGTACAACAGTACGGCATTAATATATAAAAAAAAAGTTACAATTACATATGTGCTGTAACAGGAAAACACTGAGTATGAATTTCACGATGACCGCCAAGTCTGCATTAAAGCATGCAGCAGTGTTCCCGCAGCTGCTGCTGCAGAGTCAGCTGAGACCAAGCTAGCCTGTCTGCTGCTGACTTACTTGCCCTTGCCAACAATCGCAGAGGGGGCCTAGTAATTTATTGCGGGCTCCTGGCTCTGCTGACTGGCTGCAATTAGTACACATGCAGAAAGGTCTACTGGGCTACTGCAGAGCCCATAGGTTGACCGTTCATTAAAGATGATGACACTACTTACTCCCATAAAGAAAATTCTCTACACATGGCACTTACCTGGAATATTTACAACATGCACTTTTATGATTATTGCTTATTAATCAGATCATACTGTTTTCCTCCCCCATACATCCAACCCTCTATCTGTGCTTATGGCCACACCCTTACTTTCACTACTATAATGTGCAGCACATCAACAGCAGCTTCTAAGAACTGTCTGTCACGATCCGGGTATCTGGACGCCATTTCTTACCCATCAGATGCCTCCTAAGGCTGGCTCAGCGCTCCAGGACCGGATCCCATCTGTTATCCTAATGTTCACATTCCTGCATCCTCTTCTGTCTCTCTGAGACGCTGTCACAGTAACGCCTTATTACATCTGGCATGGCGTCTCCCGCGGCCTCCGCCGCCGTCCCTGAGCTTCTGCATGCAGAGTGTCAGAGTGGCGATTACGTCAGCCGCGGCCTCCGCTGTGTCCGCGTGGTTGGATGTGCACTTGTCAGCCTGGCGTCTCCTGTCTCCAGTGGCCGGCGCCGCCATTACTGTTTTCATTACCACATGGATTACAAACCAAACTTCCCTCCAAGTGTCTGCATGGGCGCAGCCATCTTGGATTCTGTCAGCTGATCATTTCCTCCAATCTGTTGTCAGTATTGTTAATCTGCATAATTGCCTAGCCAATCCCTTCCTTGCTGCAGGTATAAATACACTGTGCCTGAGCAAGGAAGGCGTCAGTGCTTTGGTTGTCAAACCTAGTTCCTGTTTGTCTCTCTCCTGTGATTGTCTTCCAGGTTCCAGCTCCTGTCTCAAGACTTCCACCATAGAGACCCGCACCAGCATTCCACCTGCGGTGTAGCCTGACTCTCCAATCCATTGTGGATTCATCTGTTTCCAGCTACAACATTACCTGCTTCCAGCCCAGCTTCCAGCAGAGTACAGCTTCTCTTAAAGGGCCGGTGTCCTTTCTACACTTTACCACTCTCCACCGGTATTATTATTTCTCCGCTCTCAAGTTCTACATTTCAGCTCATATTTCATCGCTCCCAAGTTCATTTATTATTTAACTGGTTCCAGCCAGTATCCACTCCGTGCTAACAACAGTCTGGTTCCAGCCAGTATCCACAGCAGCCGTTTTATCTTCAGCAACCCAGCTTTTCCTGGAACACCAGCTGGTACAATCCTGGGTTATCTCCATTGCTACAGTTGGGCCTGGTAAGGACTTTCCATCTAGAATATTATAAGAACTATCTCACACTACCAGTGCCCTGTGGCTCCTGCCATCCTGTAGTACCCAGGAACTGTATTTATTCTTTGCTGACTTTTATGTTTTCTTTTACTGCTGCTGTGTTGCGGAGTTGTCATAATAAACATCATTGACTTTTATCCAAGTTGTCGTGGTCACGCCTTCGGGCAGTTATTATTCATGTTACTTACATGTCCAGGGGTCTGATACAACCTCCCAGGTTCCGGTACATCTCAGCCCCTACAACTGAGGCTGCCTCCCGTCAGCTCAGGCCCTCAGTTGTGACAGTAAGCACTGACCAAATGAATCCAGCCGGAGACCAGGATCAAGCGGCCAGGCCGATGCAAGAACTGGCAGCCCGACTAGAACATCAGGAGGCTGCACAGGGCCACATCATCCGCTGTCTCCAGGATCTCTCTACTCGGCTGGATGGGATTCAGACAACTCTCCATGGATCAGGCGCTTCTGGTGCGTCAACCACAGTGACTCCAGTTATAACCCCACCCACCTTACCCATTTCTGCTCCACGTCTTCATCTTCCAACGCCAGCAAAATTTGACGGATCTCCAAGATTCTGCAGGGGATTTCTCAACCAGTGTGAGATTCAGTTTGAGCTACAACCTGGCAATTTTCCTAGTGACCGTACAAAAATTGCCTACATTATTTCTCTTCTCAGTGGCTCAGCCCTTGATTGGGCATCACCGTTATGGGAGAGGTCCGACACCCTGCTATCTTCTTACACTGCATTCGTCTCAACATTCAGGCGCATCTTCGACGAGCCAGGCCGGGTAACCTCAGCTTCATCCGAGATTCTCCGTTTACGCCAGGGGTCACGTACTGTAGGACAATATCTGATACAGTTCCAGATCCTGGCATCCGAACTGGCATGGAACGACGAGGCCCTGTATGCTGCATTCTGGCATGGCTAATCTGAGCGTATTAAAGATGAGTTAGCTACCAGAGACTTACCCTCTAAGTTAGATGAGCTAATCTCACTCTGCACGAAAGTTGATTTACGTTTCAGAGAGAGAGCAACTGAGCGTGGAAGATCATCTGCTCCAAAATCTTCTGCTCCTCCTCCTCGCCAACTGTCACCAACTAAAGATGAGCCCATGCAAATTGGCCGTTCCCGTTTAACTCCTGCTGAGCGCCGAAGACGTCTCTCCGAGTCTCTCTGTCTTTATTGTGCAGCTCCGTCTCACACCATTAATGCCTGTCCCAAACGTCCGGGAAACTCCAAATCCTAGCTCGCCAAGGAGAGGGCCGGCTAGGAGTAATGATCTCCTCTCCATCTCCTCAAGATTGTAATCTCCCAGTCTCGCTTCAAGTTGCTCAACGTTATCGGAACGTCATTGCCCTCCTTGATTCCGGAGCAGCTGGGAACTTTATTACCGAAGCCTATGTTAAACGGTGGTCCCTACCCACCGAGAGACTTCCTTCGTCCATTTCTTTAACTGCCGTGGATGGCAGCAAAATTTTTGATGCAGTTATTTCTTTAAGGACTCTACCAGTTCGTCTGAGAGTGGGAGTTCTTCATTCCGAACTTATTTCTTTTTTAGTGATTTCAAGAGCCACACATCCTGTGGTCCTGGGCCTTCCATGGCTCCGTCTTCACAATCCTACAATTGATTGGACGACTACGCAAATCCTGGCATGGGGTTCCTCCTGTGCTGAGACATGTTTGTTTAAAGTATTGCCTGTCTGTTCTTCCTCCCCCAGGTCGTCTGATGTTCCACCTCCTCCATATCAAGATTTCACGGATGTGTTCAGTAAAGCTTCTGCTGATATCCTTCCTCCTCATAGAGAATGGGACTGCCCGATTGATCTCGTTCCAGGGAAGGTTCCACCTCGAGGCCGAACTTATCCGTTGTCTCTGCCTGAGACGCATTCTATGGAGGAATATATTAAAGAGAACCTAGCAAAGGGGTTCATTCAACCTTCTTCTTCTCCAGCCGGCGCAGGCTTCTTTTTTGTAAAAAAGAAAGATGGTGGTCTGCGGCCGTGCATCGACTACAGAGGTTTGAACGACATTACCATCAAGAACCGTTATCCTTTACCCCTGATTACTGAGCTCTTTGACAGAGTTAGCGGAGCTACCATCTTTACAAAGCTGGACTTGAGAGGTGCATACAATCTCATCCGGATCCGTGAGGGTGACGAGTGGAAGACCGCCTTTAACACCCGTGACGGACATTATGAGTACCTCGTCATGCCCTTCGGATTGAGCAATGCTCCAGCTGTCTTCCAGCATTTTGTCAATGAGATCTTTAGAGACATTCTATACCGTCATGTCATGGTCTATCTAGACGATATCCTCATTTTTGCCAACGATTTAGAGGAACATCGTTTTTGGGTTAAAGAGGTTCTGTCCAGTCTCCGTGTCAATCATCTCTATTGCAAATTAGAGAAATGCATCTTTGAAGTCAAGTCCATTCCGTTTCTAGGGTACATTGTGTCCGGTTCTGGACTAGAGATGGATCCTGAGAAACTACAAGCAATCCAAAATTGGCCGGTACCCTTAACCCTCAAAGGGGTCCAGAGGTTCTTAGGGTTCGCCAACTATTACCGAAAGTTTATACGAGACTTTTCCACCATTGTGGCGCCTATTACTGCTTTCACTAAGAAGGGTGCTAACCCGTCCAAGTGGTCTGAAGAAGCCATGCAAGCATTTCATCTTTTAAAACAAAGGTTCATCTCTGCGCCTGTTCTGAAACAGCCTGACATCGACTCTCCTTTCATCTTAGAGGTGGATGCCTCCTCCGTTGGAGTAGGAGCGGTGTTATCTCAGAGGGCTAAAGATGGCCATTTACACCCTTGCAGTTTCTTCTCCCGGAAGTTCTCCCCAGCTGAGCGCAACTATGCCATTGGCGACCAGGAGTTGCTAGCCATCAAGCTCGCTCTAGAAGAGTGGAGGTATCTGTTGGAGGGAGCTTCTCATTCAATTACCATACTTACAGACCACAAGAACCTTTTATATCTGAAAGGCGCACAATGTCTCAACCCTCGTCAGGCCAGATGGGCACTTTTCTTTTCCAGGTTCGACTTTAAACTCCAGTTCTGTCCGGGCTCTCAGAATCACAAGGCCGATGCCCTTTCCCGCTCATGGGAGCAAGAAAATGAGTCAGAGTCTTCAGACAAGCATCCTATTATAAATCCGTTGGCATTCTCCACGGTAGGGATGGACTCTACGCCCCCATCAGGGAAAAGTTTTGTGAAACCGATGCTAAGGAAGAAGCTCATGCATTGGGCCCATGCTTCCCGTTTTGCCGGACATACAGGTATCCAAAAAACCCTGGAGTTTATCTCTAGGTCCTATTGGTGGCCAACTCTGAAAAAGGACGTCTTGGAGTTTATTGCATCTTGCCCAAAGTGTGCTCAACGTAAGGTATCCCGCCAGTCGCCTGTGGGGCAACTGGTTCCACTATCTGTTCCCCGTCGACCTTGGACCCATTTGTCGATGGATTTTATTACAGATTTACCCATGTGCAACAAGTTCAATACCATCTGGGTGGTAGTTGACCGGTTCACCAAGATGGCACACTTCATTCCTCTCACCGGTCTTCCGTCAGCTTCCAAGTTGGCTCAAGTATTCATACAAGAGATCTTCCGGCTCCACGGTCTTCCTGAAGAAATTATCTCAGATCGAGGAGTTCAATTCACAGCCAAATTCTGGCGAAGTTTATGTCAAGTCCTTCAAGTCAAGCTAAAGTTTTCCACGGCTTACCATCCTCAGACCAATGGTCAAACCGAGAGGGTGAATCAGGACTTGGAGGCCTTCCTCCGCATCTATGTGTCCTCCTCTCAAGATGACTGGGTTCAATTACTTCCCTGGGCCGAGTTCTGTCATAACAACCAGTATCATTCTTCATCTGCTTCAACACCATTCTTCACTAACTTTGGATTCCACCCTAAAGTCCCTGAGTTCCAACCGCTTCCAGCAACTTCTGTTCCCGCAGTGGATATCACCTTGCATCAGTTTGCCAATATCTGGAAGAGCGTACGATCAGCTCTGCTCAAGGCATCGTTCAGGTACAAGAAGTTTGCGGATAAGAAGCGTCGAGCAGTTCCTGCTCTCAAGGTGGGTGATCGGGTATGGTTATCCACGAAGAATTTGAGGTTAAGAGTTCCCAGTATGAAGTTTGCACCTCGCTATATCGGTCCTTTCAAGATTGAACAAGTCATCAATCCTGTTGCTTACAGACTTCAGTTGCCTCCCTTCTTAAAAATACCCAGGACATTCCATGTTTCCCTGTTGAAACCGCTGATCTTGAATCGGTTTCATTCCTCACTTCCTCCAACTCCGAAAGTCCAAACTCAACGAGGCGTTGAGTATGAAGTGGCCAAGATCCTGGACTCACGTCACCGTTACGGTCAACTACAGTATCTTATTGACTGGAAGGGTTACGGCCCTGAGGAACGTTCATGGACCAATGCTTCTGATGTCCATGCTCCTGCCTTGGTCCGGAGATTCCATTCCAAGTTTCCTCAAAAGCCAAAGAAGTGTCCTGGGGCCACTCCTAAAGGGGGGGGTGCTGTCACGATCCGGGTATCTGGACGCCATTTCTTACCCATCAGATGCCTCCTAAGGCTGGCTCAGCGCTCCAGGACCGGATCCCATCTGTTATCCTAATGTTCACATTCCTGCATCCTCTCCTGTCTCTCTGAGACGCTGTCACAGTAACGCCTTATTACATCTGGCATGGCGTCTCCCACGGCCTCCACCGCCGTCCCTGAGCTTCTGCATGCAGAGTGTCAGAGTGGCGATTACGTCAGCCGCGGCCTCCGCTGTGTCCGCGTGGTTGGATGTGCACTTGTCAGCCTGGCGTCTCCTGTCTCCAGTGGCCGGCGCCGCCATTACTGTTTTCATTACCACATGGATTACAAACCAAACTTCCCTCCAAGTGTCTGCATGGGCGCAGCCATCTTGGATTCTGTCAGCTGATCATTTCCTCCAATCTGTTGTCAGTATTGTTAATCTGCATAATTGCCTAGCCAATCCCTTCCTTGCTGCAGGTATAAATACACTGTGCCTGAGCAAGGAAGGCGTCAGTGCTTTGGTTGTCAAACCTAGTTCCTGTTTGTCTCTCTCCTGTGATTGTCTTCCAGGTTCCAGCTCCTGTCTCAAGACTTCCACCATAGAGACCCGCACCAGCATTCCACCTGCGGTGTAGCCTGACTCTCCAATCCATTGTGGATTCATCTGTTTCCAGCTACAACATTACCTGCTTCCAGCCCAGCTTCCAGCAGAGTACAGCTTCTCTTAAAGGGCCGGTGTCCTTTCTACACTTTACCACTCTCCACCGGTATTATTATTTCTCCGCTCTCAAGTTCTACATTTCAGCTCATATTTCATCGCTCCCAAGTTCATTTATTATTTAACTGGTTCCAGCCAGTATCCACTCCGTGCTAACAACAGTCTGGTTCCAGCCAGTATCCACAGCAGCCGTTTTATCTTCAGCAACCCAGCTTTTCCTGAAACACCAGCTGGTACAATCCTGGGTTATCTCCATTGCTACAGTTGGGCCTGGTAAGGACTTTCCATCTAGAAGATTATAAGAACTATCTCACACTACCAGTGCCCTGTGGCTCCTGCCATCCTGTAGTACCCAAGAACTGTATTTATTCTTTGCTGACTTTTATGTTTTCTTTTACTGCTGCTGTGTTGCGGAGTTGTCATAATAAACATCATTGACTTTTATCCAAGTTGTCGTGGTCACGCCTTCGGGCAGTTATTATTCATGTTACTTACATGTCCAGGGGTCTGATACAACCTCCCAGGTTCCGGTACATCTCAGCCCCTACAACTGAGGCTGCCTCCCGTCAGCTCAGGCCCTCAGTTGTGACACTGTCATAACACAGACTCTGACAGCTGCTAGATAACCTTGGTGAAAACAATGTACATTTCTCTTTCGCTAACCTATACACCATAAATACAATACATGAGATATATGGACACTCTATCTTATGTGCGCAAAAAAAAGACAAGGTATTAGCAGTGGCAAATTTACCATTAGGCACGTGAGGTACAGCATCTATTCACTGGAGATAGAGGGACTAGGGGCATGCTAGTAGCACCCAGAGCACTGGTCATGACCCCTGAGTGCCAAAAACTGGTGTCAGGAATCTGCATTTTGCATCACGTCACTTACCAGTACTCTGATGTACTGGCCTCCGGAGGTCACATTCCCAGCCTGGCAGCATGTTCCATGATTGCCTGCAATGTGCAGAGACTCTCTCCAGTGTGTACCCCGCTCTCCATACCCTGTTGTATTCCCACCATCTCCACAGTATGGGTGCTGCCATAACACCTGCAGTCAGCTGACTTGGTGCTATCCAATCCTGAGCACTGGAGTGCACACATGACTTGATTCTCCAATCCCTGCTGTTCAGTGGGTATATATCCAGAGTTCCTGCTCAGTGTCACTGTATTGAACAACGCGTCACATCCTGTGAACAAGCATCTCCTGGCTCTTATCTCCCGTCTTTAGAGATTCCCCTGTGTATTAGCTCCGTGGAACTACAGGCTCCAGCCATCCAGTTTGGTGCAGTTCTATCTGCATTCAGATCCAGTCACCAGCTGTCTCCAGTGACTTCCTAGCTTCAGTGTCTCTGTGGAACTACAAGCTCCAACCATCCAGCTCTGCTACAACTCCTTCCACAGTCAGCTTCCACTTCTAGATTCTCTCTCCAGGTGCTGCCTTATCATTCTCACCTGTGTGTTGTTAATCTGCATTCAGCACTGTGCTATTGCATCCAGCACTTAAACAACCAGCCTATATATTACCAACTGTCTCCTGCTATAGCCTTGCTTGGCTCTGTGGACTTTGTGCATATATTCTGACTGTGTGAATCTACTGCTGACGGTTTCCAGACTGATTACAGGAGTTACTTTTTGCCTGTATTTACTACCATCGGTTGCATTACCTACCTACTGCATATTGATCTCAGTTGCCATCGGCTCCCAGGCCGACCATTGTTATTTGCAAGTTGTTAACGGTTTCCAGGCTGAATACCAAAATTTACTTATTGTCTGTGTTGTTCTATTACATTCTCTCATCGGTTTCCAGGCCGGTCCTCTGTGTCATTATTTATCCTCAGGATATAGACTCTGCTTCACATCGGCTCCCAGGCCGACCAGCGTTGATTGCCTTCGGCTCCCAGTCCGGTCATTACTGTTCTCTAATCACCACTGGTTTCCAGAGCTGCTCATTCTTTGTGACTGTACTTAAAACTAATGTCAGCTTCCACGCTGTGAAACTTCTGTATTGTTATTCCTGTTACAGTAATCATTATATTGCTGTGTGTATTTAATAAACATCATTGCACACATGCGCAGGAACTTACTACGGCCTCCTTGTTTCCTCCATTCTACCACCACTGACCCACTAGTGCCCCCTCCGGGAACAGTTACACATACCTGACAACTGGGAGGTGTGGCTTCCGATCGTGGCATTCGTGAAGCTATACCCCCTTTTCGGACGCATGCAGCTTTGCCTTGCAATGGAGTCCCAATCTGCCTTTTGTGAATTCTGGGAGGTATGTGTCATCACAATAGAAAAGAAATAGCTTTTGTGTTTTTTCTTATACCAAGGTGTATCTTTGCTTTTTAACTGATGCCTGTTATGTATTATGGCCCTCATTCCGAGTTGATCGCTCTGTTTTTTTCATCGCATCGCAGTGAAATTCCGCTTAGTACGCATGCGCAATATTCGCACTGCGACTGCGCCAAGTAATTTTACAATGGAGATAGTATTTTTACTCACTGCTTTTTCATCGCTCCGGCGATCGTAATGTGATTGACAGGAAATGGGTGTTACTGGGCGGAAACAGGCCGTTTTATGGGCGTGCGGGAAAAAACGCTACCGTTTCCGGAAAAAACGCAGGAGTGGCCGGGGAAACGGGGGAGTGTCTGGGCGAACGCTGGGTGTGTTTGTGACGTCAAAACAGGAACGACAAGCACTAAACTGATCGCACAGGCAGAGTAAGTCTGAAGCTACTCTGAAACTGCTAAGTAGTTAGTAATCGCAATATTGCGAATACATCGGTCGCAATTTTAAGAAGCTAAGATTCACTCCCAGTAGGCGGCGGCTTAGCGTGTGTAACTCTGCTAAAATCGCCTTGCGAGCGATCAACTCGGAATGAGGGCCCATGTTCTTTACTGAACTTTTCAATTGCTCAAAAAAGTTAACTAATAAGCCTGTAAGAGTCTGCTGTTCATTTGCCACAGTAAATGCAGTACAATTCGCCTGTTTGTGATTACATTGCTTTTGCACAAAAACAGAGATATGCTGACATTTTGCCTAGACAGTATAACATAATGTATCAGAAAACCAAAATACATTTCACTCCAATAGAACATGATGTTTATGTAGAAAATAAACTGCAAATATGAATCAGAATTCTGATGTGTTGGGGTTTATTGGATACCTGTACAAGGATAAATAAAATCTGTCCATTTGAATTCCTTGCTCAGCACATTTGTCCTATTACAGAGCTGCCATCCTATGCAATGCCACTGTTTCAGAGCAAAACACAACTGTCACTTTTGCTAAAATGCAATGTCAACTGAATAAAAGCTGACAATGTATTATATTATTACACTGCGGAGCAGCTATACCTCCCTGTGCTTCAGCCAAAATCCCATTTGCTGTCTGTGATCGCTGCCTCTGATGCCCAATGTTGATGCCTATCAGTTGGACATGGCAGAGTCAACTTTCTGATTGAAATGTTTATTTCCTATGGAAACACGTAATCCACAATGGTGGTACTAGCAACTCTATCCTAATTGGTAGCGATATATAAAGAAAAAGGGCATAATGCTTGACCTCTCTTCCTGGTGCTGATTTGCTGAGTGGCACAATAATATAACCTCATCCTGGAGGTCCTAACATACTCAGTCATAATGTATCAACTCAATAGCACTGTGTAATCTGACCACAAGTCCCAGCATGAGAAGATGTGATCACAAAAAGATTAATTAAAAAAATTAATAAATAATGGATGTTTGTGTGTCAAACAATGCGTATCATATATTTTATACTGTATATGTAGGGCCTAATTCAGGTTGGAGAAGGAGCATTGTGGGTGCGGTGCAAACGGGGGGTGGAGGCAATCACATGGGGCATGTCTGGGACGTTATCACGGTGGCTGCGTGACATCACATGCAGCCACCGCGATCAAGAACATGGCAGCGGGACTCCTGTGGGTGCAGCTAAGCTGCGCTGGCAGGAGCCATCCCTAGTTTCTGGTAATTAGCAGAATTTGCAATCCTTACTGAATTAGGCCCACAGTATACATTGTACACAGTGCTGAAAGTGGGGCAGTTTACAACCATATGAAATACTTTACCACCACTTAAATTTTGCCAGAATCTGGAGAAAGGGGCAGTCAGCACAAGGACTACGAGATTCCAGAGGAAGAACAGCAACAATGGCAGCATTGTGTGAAGATGCGTACCACTCCGGACACATCTCTGATCGGCACTGGAGCAGAGCAACGGCTCCCGGCACCAGGGCAGAAGCAGATGCAGTTTAAATTTGTCCAGCTGTGAGGCAATCACAGCTTGTGGACCGGCAGCCAATCAGAAGCAACCACTATTGGCTTACAATTGGCACCAAATTCAAAAGGCCTCCACTTCTTCTGCTCACGGCTGGAGCCAAGTTTAAGCTGCCATAGCTTCTGCCCTCATATTGGGACCTGATGATATGTCCCAGCATCAATAAGATTCGTACCTGTTTGGTGCTGGAGGATTCTGAGTCACCTGTGAGGAGCCCCCTGCCAGCCTGAGAGAAGGAAGCAGAGTAATGAGAAATTTGGGATGGGTTGAGAGAGGGAAGAGAGGGGAGATGCACTGTTTATAAATAAATCAGGATGTTTCAATAAGTAAGGTAACAAGACCCCCATGTATGTTATGTTCTCTATTGAATTAAAATTTCCAACCAGGCCAGAGCAGGTAGACCACTGTCTCCACTTCAAGCCATTAGATTGTGCCTCATACCAGTTATACTGCCCCAATATCAGCGGAAATGTGGTCAAACATTGAGGTACATAGTGCATCGTCAACTTGTTGAGGTGTACGGGGATAATGTCAAATTACTGAAACAGGTTAAGTACACTGCCTGTGGTGGACATGCTTGGCCAGCTGGCTTGCTGCTCATCTTGAATGTCTGTTCTGCCGTTATCAAAGGCAGTGCCCCAAACCTGTTTCCATAAAACTATTTGCCTTTGTTCGGGTCCCGTTAATTACAGACAGTGACAATTTATAGTAATATATACCATTCTCTTGCTATTGACTATACAGATTTTCTCAGAAAAGATGGTGCTATACCCCCCACTGTAGAATTTAGGACCCAGGTCCATCATATATCACTTGCAAAATACATGGGTGGTTTAATAAGTAAGGTAACAAGACTTCTCACTTGTGCAATGCTCTCAATTTTATTCTCGTTTCCTGCCAAGCCAGAGACTGCTTCCCCTCAAGGGCAATATACTGTCCCTAAATTCAGCTGTAAGGTGGCAGTGAAATATTAAGGTGATCAGATTATTGCATCTAAAGGACACATCAGCAGCTGAAATTGTTGAGGTGTACAGTGATAACGCCATGTAATGGAAACAGGTTTGGATTTGGTGCACTGCCTTTGGTAATGGCAGGACAGATGTTAAAGATGAGCACTGGGAGGTACTGGACACGATCCCTACAGCCCTGCCTTGCACTGAGTGATTACCATCTCTTTGGACCATTGAAGAAGCACCTGGGTGGAAGGCGATTCACAATTGATGGTGAAGCTCAGCAAGTTGTCATGTACTCACTTCAGGCGTTGAGACTGATTTCTTCTATGCAAAACAGAAATAAACTGTTGCTGGCTGGCACTAACGGATAATCCTAACTCTCTCTCAAAAAAAGGGAAAAGTTTTCTAAGCACAGATCATTGGTTTTCAATAGCAGGGTTCTCGCTCACGAGACTCCGTAGTCTCTCCACTTTTCCCTGGCAGTGTGAAAGAGAAATAATCAGGCTGACAGCCTTTTTAACACACTCACCCAGCTGAAACCCCTAATTAGCTTTCTGTGAGGCTAAAAGCCCAAAGACTCGAACTGGGCTTAAATGAATGGAGAACCCATCCTTTGTTCTTAAATCCATCCCCATGACATTTACAGTATCTGGTTCTTACCAAGAGCCAAAAGCTCTCAGTAGAACCAACACAATGGCCCTCATTCCGAGCTGATCGCAGCAGTTCATCGCAACACAAACGGCAAAAATTTGCAAACTGCGCATGCGCGAAAGCAGAAATGCGCATGCGCAAAGGGAGCGATACGAAGCTTGTGTAAAATTACTAACTGAGAATCAGTTCATACTACATCACCGAAAACAGGGAGTGACGGAGGCGTGGCAGAGGCTCGCTATCTAACGAAATAGGCGCAAAAGTGGGCTGCTAGTGTGGGAGTATGCAAACGGCAGTAGGCGTGTTTTCAGCAGAAATGCGTTTCCGATGGTAAAAAGTACACATCAAATTTTCGTTATCTTAACGCAGCCGAGGAGTAAGTCTGCAGCTACTCAGCACTTGCGAAGTATTGTTACAAGTGTGTCTGCCCTATTTAGCAATTAATTAGCAAATTAATTCACATGTTGAGCAATTACTTGCCAAACACTGCAGTTACAAATTACTCCAAACAGCAATTGTATGCGCACATAAAAAATGTACCTTTACCAGGTCTAAATCTGACACACTCACAAATAATGCACTGTCTTTTAATTATTTGGTAAAATCCTTTGATGTTAACTGCATGTTTAAATTATTTGCTGAATACTTTGCAATTTAATCAAGTGTGAATCAACCAATTTATAAACTACATCAGCTAAATATTCTCGACATAGACATATTCCTTTGTACATACCAAATAACATGAGGTACATAATGCAGCCTACACTTAATGTTACTTAATAACATTTTTTTTTTGGGGTGGGGGATATGTGTCCATATCTAATACTATGCCATGTTGCCCCTAGTCACCCAAGTTCAATTCCAAATTTTTTTTATTTTATATGCCCAATTAAGTGTTGTGCAAGGCATAGATTTTTAACATTATAATATTTAATGTTTGTAAGAATATTCTGATTGTTCCCTTGCTCCACAAATGTAAATATGCCATGTTAAAGTTTACAGGGCACAGTTTTCAAGAGTGCATAACCTTTAATAAAACACACAAACAAGTGTTTTAAAAAAATTTTTTACTTACAAAAATAAAGTAAAGCAGCAACACAACATGGCTACAAATGAGCATCACATACAAAGATGGACATAGCAACAAGCAGTTGGCAGTGGCAAATTTGACATAGCAGAACCCAGTACTATGGTTAGAGATGAGCGGGTTCGGTTTCTTTGAATCCGAACCCGCACGAACTTCACTTTTTTTTTCACGGGTCCGAGCGACTCGGATCTTCCCGCCTTGCTCGGTTAACCCGAGCGCGCCCGAACGTCATCATGACGCTGTCGGATTCTCGCGAGACTCGGATTCTATATAAGGAGCCGCGCGTCGCCGCCATTTTCACACGTGCATTGAGATTGATAGGGAGAGGACGTGGCTGGCGTCCTCTCCATTAGAATAGATTAGAAGAGAGAGAGAGAGAGAGAGAGAGATTGTGCAGACAGAGTTTACCACAGTGACCAGTGCAGTTGTTGTTAAGTTAACTTTTATTTAATATATCCGTTCTCTGCTATATCCGTTCTCTGCCTGAAAAAAACGATACACAGCAGTCACACAGTGTGACTCAGTCTGTGTGCACTCAGCTCAGCCCAGTGTGCTGCACATCAATGTATAAAAGCTTATAATAATTGTGGGGGAGACTGGGGAGCACTGCAGGTTGTTATAGCAGGAGCCAGGAGTACATAATATTATATTAATTTAAAATTAAACAGTGCACACTTTTGCTGCAGGAGTGCCACTGCCAGTGTGACTACTGGTGACCAGTGCCTGACCACCAGTATAGTAGTATATTGTTGTATACTATCTCTTTATCAACCAGTCTATATTAGCAGCAGACACAGTACAGTGCGGTAGTTCACGGCTGTGGCTACCTCTGTGTCGGCAGTCGGCAGGCAGTCCGTCCATCCATAATTGTATTATAATATATACCACCTAACCGTGGTTTTTTTTTCATTCTTTATACCGTCATAGTGTCATACTAGTTGTTACGAGTATACTACTATCTCTTTATCAACCAGTGTACAGTGCGGTAGTTCACGGCTGTGGCTACCTCTGTGTCGGCAGTCGGCAGGCAGTCCGTCCATCCATAATTGTATTATAATATATACCACCTAACCGTGGTTTTTTTTTCATTCTTTATACCGTCATAGTCAGTCATACTAGTTGTTACGAGTATACTACTATCTCTTTATCAACCAGTGTACAGTGCGGTAGTTCACGGCTGTGGCTACCTCTGTGTCGGCACTCGGCAGGCAGTCCGTCCATCCATAATTGTATTATAATATATACCACCTAACCGTGGTTTTTTTTTCATTCTTTATACCGTCATAGTGTCATACTAGTTGTTACGAGTATACTACTATCTCTTTATCAACCAGTGTACAGTGCGGTAGTTCACGGCTGTGGCTACCTCTGTGTCGGCAGTCGGCAGGCAGTCCGTCCATCCATAATTGTATTATAATATATACCACCTAACCGTGGTTTTTTTTTCATTCTTTATACCGTCATAGTGTCATACTAGTTGTTACGAGTATACTACTATCTCTTTATCAACCAGTGTACAGTGCGGTAGTTCACGGCTGTGGCTACCTCTGTGTCGGAACTCGGCAGGCAGTCCGTCCATCCATAATTGTATTACAATATATACCACCTAACCGTGGTTTTTTTTTCATTCTTTATACCGTCATAGTCAGTCATACTAGTTGTTACGAGTATACTACTATCTCTTTATCAACCAGTGTACAGTGCGGTAGTTCACGGCTGTGGCTACCTCTGTGTCGGAACTCGGCAGGCAGTCCGTCCATCCATAATTGTATTATTATAATATATACCACCTAACCGTGGTTTTTTTTTCATTCTTTATACCGTCATAGTGTCATACTAGTTGTTACGAGTATACTACTATCTCTTTATCAACCAGTGTACAGTGCGGTAGTTCACGGCTGTGGCTACCTCTGTGTCGGCAGTCGGCAGGCAGTCCGTCCATCCATAATTGTATTATAATATATACCACCTAACCGTGGTTTTTTTTTCATTCTTTATACCGTCATAGTCAGTCATACTAGTTGTTACGAGTATACTACTATCTCTTTATCAACCAGTGTACAGTGCGGTAGTTCACGGCTGTGGCTACCTCTGTGTCGGAACTCGGCAGGCAGTCCGTCCATCCATAATTGTATTACAATATATACCACCTAACCGTGGTTTTTTTTTCATTCTTTATACCGTCATAGTCAGTCATACTAGTTGTTACGAGTATACTACTATCTCTTTATCAACCAGTGTACAGTGCGGTAGTTCACGGCTGTGGCTACCTCTGTGTCGGCACTCGGCAGGCAGTCCGTCCATCCATAATTGTATTACAATATATACCACCTAACCGTGGTTTTTTTATACCACCTAACCGTGGCAGTCCGTCCATAATTGTATACTAGTATCCAATCCATCCATCTCCATTGTTTACCTGAGGTGCCTTTTAGTTCTGCCTATAAAATATGGAGAACAAAAAAGTTGAGGTTCCAAAATTAGGGAAAGATCAAGATCCACTTCCACCTCGTGCTGAAGCTGCTGCCACTAGTCATGGCCGAGACGATGAAATGCCAGCAACGTCGTCTGCCAAGGCCGATGCCCAATGTCATAGTACAGAGCATGTCAAATCCAAAACACCAAATATCAGAAAAAAAAGGACTCCAAAACCTAAAATAAAATTGTCGGAGGAGAAGCGTAAACTTGCCAATATGCCATTTACCACACGGAGTGGCAAGGAACGGCTGAGGCCCTGGCCTATGTTCATGGCTAGTGGTTCAGCTTCACATGAGGATGGAAGCACTCAGCCTCTCGCTAGAAAACTGAAAAGACTCAAGCTGGCAAAAGCACCGCAAAGAACTGTGCGTTCTTTGAAATCCCAAATCCACAAGGAGAGTCCAATTGTGTCGGTTGCGATGCCTGACCTTCCCAACACTGGACGTGAAGAGCATGCGCCTTCCACTATTTGCATGCCCCCTGCAAGTGCTGGAAGGAGCACCCGCAGTCCAGTTCCTGATAGTCAGATTGAAGATGTCAGTGTTGAAGTACACCAGGATGAGGAGGATATGGGTGTTGCTGGCGCTGGGGAGGAAATTGACCAGAAGGATTCTGATGGTGAGGTGGTTTGTTTAAGTCAGGCACCCGGGGAGACACCTGTTGTCCGTGGGAGGAATATGGCCGTTGACATGCCAGGTGAAAATACCAAAAAAATCAGCTCTTCGGTGTGGAGGTATTTCACCAGAAATGCGGACAACAGGTGTCAAGCCGTGTGTTCCCTTTGTCAAGCTGTAATAAGTAGGGGTAAGGACGTTAACCACCTCGGAACATCCTCCCTTATACGTCACCTGCAGCGCATTCATAATAAGTCAGTGACAAGTTCAAAAACTTTGGGTGACAGCGGAAGCAGTCCACTGACCAGTAAATCCCTTCCTCTTGTAACCAAGCTCACGCAAACCACCCCACCAACTCCCTCAGTGTCAATTTCCTCCTTCCCCAGGAATGCCAATAGTCCTGCAGGCCATGTCACTGGCAAGTCTGACGAGTCCTCTCCTGCCTGGGATTCCTCCGATGCATCCTTGCGTGTAACGCCTACTGCTGCTGGCGCTGCTGTTGTTGCCGCTGGGAGTCGATGGTCATCCCAGAGGGGAAGTCGTAAGCCCACTTGTACTACTTCCAGTAAGCAATTGACTGTTCAACAGTCCTTTGCGAGGAAGATGAAATATCACAGCAGTCATCCTACTGCAAAGCGGATAACTGAGTCCTTGACAACTATGTTGGTGTTAGACGTGCGTCCGGTATCCACCGTTAGTTCACAGGGAACTAGACAATTTATTGAGGCAGTGTGCCCCCGTTACCAAATACCATCTAGGTTCCACTTCTCTAGGCAGGCGATACCGAGAATGTACACGGACGTCAGAAAAAGACTCACCAGTGTCCTAAAAAATGCAGTTGTACCCAATGTCCACTTAACCACGGACATGTGGACAAGTGGAGCAGGGCAGGGTCAGGACTATATGACTGTGACAGCCCACTGGGTAGATGTATGGACTCCCGCCGCAAGAACAGCAGCGGCGGCACCAGTAGCAGCATCTCGCAAACGCCAACTCTTTCCTAGGCAGGCTACGCTTTGTATCACCGCTTTCCAGAATACGCACACAGCTGAAAACCTCTTACGGCAACTGAGGAAGATCATCGCGGAATGGCTTACCCCAATTGGACTCTCCTGTGGATTTGTGGCATCGGACAACGCCAGCAATATTGTGTGTGCATTAAATATGGGCAAATTCCAGCACGTCCCATGTTTTGCACATACCTTGAATTTGGTGGTGCAGAATTTTTTAAAAAACGACAGGGGCGTGCAAGAGATGCTGTCGGTGGCCAGAAAAATTGCGGGACACTTTCGGCGTACAGGCACCACGTACAGAAGACTGGAGCACCACCAAAAACTACTGAACCTGCCCTGCCATCATCTGAAGCAAGAAGTGGTAACGAGGTGGAATTCAACCCTCTATATGCTTCAGAGGTTGGAGGAGCAGCAAAAGGCCATTCAAGCCTATACAATTGAGCACGATATAGGAGATGGAATGCACCTGTCTCAAGTGCAGTGGAGAATGATTTCAACGTTGTGCAAGGTTCTGATGCCCTTTGAACTTGCCACACGTGAAGTCAGTTCAGACACTGCCAGCCTGAGTCAGGTCATTCCCCTCATCAGGCTTTTGCAGAAGAAGCTGGAGGCATTGAAGAAGGAGCTAACACGGAGCGATTCCGCTAGGCATGTGGGACTTGTGGATGCAGCCCTTAATTCGCTTAACAAGGATTCACGGGTGGTCAATCTGTTGAAATCAGAGCACTACATTTTGGCCACCGTGCTCGATCCTAGATTTAAAGCCTACCTTGGATCTCTATTTCCGGCAGACACAGGTCTGCTGGGGTTGAAAGTAGTGATGAGCGGATTCGGTTTTACTCGGTTTTACTCGGTTTTACTCGGTTCTCAAAACGGCATCTTATTGGCTCACGGATGTCACGTGTTTTGGATAGCCAATAAGATGCCGTTTTGAGAACCGAGTAAAACCGAGTAAAACCGAGTAAAACCGAACCTCGCTCATCACTAGTTGAAAGACCTGCTGGTGACAAAATTGTCAAGTCAAGCGGAACGCGACCTGTCAACATCTCCTCCTTCACATTCTCCCGCAACTGGGGGTGCGAGGAAAAGGCTCAGAATTCCGAGCCCACCCGCTGGCGGTGATGCAGGGCAGTCTGGAGCGACTGCTGATGCTGACATCTGGTCCGGACTGAAGGACCTGACAACGATTACGGACATGTCGTCTACTGTCACTGCATATGATTCTCTCAACATTGATAGAATGGTGGAGGATTATATGAGTGACCGCATCCAAGTAGGCACGTCACACAGTCCGTACTTATACTGGCAGGAAAAAGAGGCAATTTGGAGGCCCTTGCACAAACTGGCTTTATTCTACCTAAGTTGCCCTCCCACAAGTGTGTACTCCGAAAGAGTGTTTAGTGCCGCCGCTCACCTTGTCAGCAATCGGCGTACGAGGTTACATCCAGAAAATGTGGAGAAGATGATGTTCATTAAAATGAATTATAATCAATTCCTCCGCGGAGACATTGACCAGCAGCAATTGCCTCCACAAAGTACACAGGGAGCTGAGATGGTGGATTCCAGTGGGGACGAATTGATAATCTGTGAGGAGGGGGATGTACACGGTGATATATCGGAGGGTGAAGATGAGGTGGACATCTTGCCTCTGTAGAGCCAGTTTGTGCAAGGAGAGATTAATTGCTTCTTTTTTGGGGGGGGTCCAAACCAACCCGTCATATCAGTCACAGTCGTGTGGCAGACCCTGTCACTGAAATGATGGGTTGGTTAAAGTGTGCATGTCCTGTTTTGTTTATACAACATAAGGGTGGGTGGGAGGGCCCAAGGATAATTCCATCTTGCACCTCTTTTTTCTTTTCTTTTTCTTTGCATCATGTGCTGATTGGGGAGGGTTTTTTGGAAGGGACATCCTGCGTGACACTGCAGTGCCACTCCTAGATGGGCCCGGTGTTTGTGTCGGCCACTAGGGTCGCTAATCTTACTCACACAGCTACCTCATTGTGCCTCTTTTTTTCTTTGCGTCATGTGCTGTTTGGGGAGGGTTTTTTGGAAGGGACATCCTGCGTGACACTGCAGTGCCACTCCTAGATGGGCCCGGTGTTTGTGTCGGCCACTAGGGTCGCTAATCTTACTCACACAGTCAGCTACCTCATTGCGCCTCTTTTTTTCTTTGCGTCATGTGCTGTTTGGGGAGGGTTTTTTGGAAGGGCCATCCTGCGTGACACTGCAGTGCCACTCCTAGATGGGCCCGGTGTTTGTGTCGGCCACTAGGGTCGCTAATCTTACTCACACAGCTACCTCATTGCGCCTCTTTTTTTCTTTGCGTCATGTGCTGTTTGGGGAGGGTTTTTTGGAAGGGCCATCCTGCGTGACACTGCAGTGCCACTCCTAGATGGGCCCGGTGTTTGTGTCGGCCACTAGGGTCGCTAATCTTACTCACACAGCTACCTCATTGCGCCTCTTTTTTTCTTTGCGTCATGTGCTGTTTGGGGAGGGTTTTTTGGAAGGGACATCCTGCGTGACACTGCAGTGCCACTCCTAGATGGGCCCAGTGTTTGTGTCGGCCACTAGGGTCGCTTATCTTACTCACACAGCGACCTCGGTGCAAATTTTAGGACTAAAAATAATATTGTGAGGTGTGAGGTATTCAGAATAGACTGAAAATGAGTGTAAATTATGGTTTTTGAGGTTAATAATACTTTGGGATCAAAATGACCCCCAAATTCTATGATTTAAGCTGTTTTTTAGTGTTTTTGGAAAAAAACACCCGAATCCAAAACACACCCGAATCCGACAAAAATAATTCGGTGAGGTTTTGCCAAAACGCGTTCGAACCCAAAACACGGCCGCGGAACCGAACCCAAAACCAAAACACAAAACCCGAAAAATTTCAGGCGCTCATCTCTAACTATGGTAACCCCATCTTCTGTCAAAATCTGAAGTATAATATTTACTAAGTATATGTTGTGAACCCCCAGCCAGACGATACTTTTAGGGGGAACTGAGGTCGATTCTGGAACCAATACACCAACCCTAACATACACAGCACGCTAGGAAGAGGAAGATGGCTCAAGTGTACAGGAAAATAACTCACAGGCTACAAATCTAAAATAAAATAACAACCCCCTTTCACCTTGAGGGAGTTGTACATTCTGGCCACACAAGCAAAAACAAACAAACATAGAGGCAACATTTCAAACATGGGTGCTGGGTATCTGGAGAGACATCACTTTCTCTTCTTTTTCCCCGCCTGATGTTGTTCTTCACGGCTCGGTCTGCGAAGTGAGCTTCGAGGGCCTGCCCAGTGGGATGTTTCCTACTGGGCAGAGGGAGGGGAGGGAGCAGATGTGGCTGGCTCTCTGCCACTGTGGGCAAGGCAGCCAGCGATGTCCTGGAGCCCTTGCAGAATGGAATTGTCAATTTGTTGGAACGAGGAGGCGAGTTGCTCTTGGCCCTGCCTGATCTCTGCCAGACCTTGGCAGAGTTGAGCTACACCTTGCTCCACACTGGTTCTGTGCTCAGTGAGCCGGACAGGTATCTGGCTTAACTCCCGGATCATCCTATCCTGAAAAGCATTCAGGCTCTCACCATACCTGGCAATTTGAGACAGGATGTCCGGGATAGCAGAGGGTTGGGTGGGGGGGCCAGTTGGAATTTGGACCGATGGAATATGTGGTCCCACACTGGCAGAGACACTAGGTCCCCCCACCTCAGCCTCAGCCACATAACCCTCCTCTGACTCTACCTGCTCACCCACCTGTGCTGTGTTATGTTAAAAGCAAATAGAAGAATGAGTGGAAAAAAGTGAAGAAAAAAACAACATTAGACTTTTGGAAACACTACATTACTTTTTTAGGAATATGTGTGTAAACTTACCGGGCAAGTCATGTAGATTAACTATTTCAGGCAGGTCCGTGTCCATATGAGACACCCCACCCGCCTCCTCGTAGCTCACACAGTCCATCGCCAGCTCCTCAAGATCTGTGTATTCCACAGTGGCAGCTGGACCTCCTCCTGTTGCCCTCGAGGCATTCCACTCCGCAGATCTCTTGCCCTTCAGGCGGAATTTGAAGTCGGTCCAACTACATATGTGATTAGAATTTGTTAGGGTCTCCTGCTCTGTGCTGCCACGTCGTCATGGCAACCGGGAGACAAGTGCTAGCGGAGTAACCTGAGCGTAGCTGATACTCCGGTTCGGGTCTTTTGCTGTGCAGTGGTTACAGGCTCTGTGCACGGCAGGGGATCCGGTGCTGGTTTTTGTGCTCACAGTCTGTGAGGTCTGAGTGGGGCGTGGACAGCACCTGCTATATAAACCCTCTTCTCAGGTTAGGCAGATGCTGCTGAATCTTTGTTGGTTAGTCAGTTCCTGAAAGCTAGCTAGTACTGTGTAAACTTTGTATTTGTTTGTTGCTTACTGCAAATAGGCCTTGGGATTTGGTATTACACTCTGCCAATCCAGACCTAGCAGTAAGACTGGAGTCAGTCGTTTAACCTGCTGAGGTTCTTTTGCTACTCTGTGAACCTAGCAAGTTTGCGGCTGTATTCTCAGACTTGCCTGCCAAAATCCTTTCTCACTGTGCAAGGTGTTCAGGTGTCAGTTTAGTGGCAGTAAGCTGAACCAGTGCACTGCAAGTGAGGACTAGGATTGTGGAGACTCTCCTTGTGTCTATTATTCCATCTCTGACCAAGGAGTTTACTGCCACACCCGTTGGTAACCCTTTAGGGTTTTGCTGTTGCCCTTAGCAACAGCATTTCGGGTTCTCTACGTATTAAATCACTACATCTCGCTTCTTTCCATCTGAGCATTCTTAATACTAGGGAGACACCCAGTTTCTTAGCCTTTGGGCTTCTCTGTTCACTTTGTGTTTATTTTGTTACCCTATCACCTTCTGTGTATGTAATGTCATATTCCCCAGTCTGTCTGTGAGTTCATTTGTTTTGCATCCCTCACCGTTCAGACACCAGTACATTCCTGCTGACACTGGTGTGCATAACAGAATTAGGGGCAAGGGACATAAAAGTTATGAATACCTGTTTTTCTTGATAGTACACATGTTATGTATTTGGTTGCTATAGGCAACATCACATCTAGCTAAGTTTGTAATAATAATTAGGCCAGAAAATGGTGTGTCAATATACACTTACCGTCTTCTAACTTCCTGTGAGGTGCGGACAATTGAGCCGACTTCATTAACAGAATCAGTGATGTCCCTCCAGATTCGATCTTTGGTTGCAGCACCCATGTTTTTGATGCCTCTATGAATTTTGTCCATGGCCTGTGTGACCAAAACACGTAACTTCCTCTTAGTGAAGGCGGGCTGTCTTCTTCATTTTTTGGATGAAGCCTGTGAGCTATCGTCCTGTCCCTCCTCACCATCTTCCTCTTCACTAGCTGCTTGTGTACTTTGGGTTTGAGATGGTAGTCCAGAATCGCCCTCAGTTTCCCCAGTATCTATGTCTGGCAGGGGATTCACACCTAACTCCTGGGTATCAGAAGATGGGGTTTCAACAGTACTGGGTCCTGCTATTTCAACATCCGCACTGGCAGCTTGCAGCATCTGTCTCCACAGCGCAAGGCGCCTAGCTGTCAATTCGGACATCTGCTGCAGCACCATGTCCATCTCTGCTGCCATCTGCTCACGTGTAGCCATGTTGCTGGTGGCATGTGTGTTTGCACAGCTGTCTTGCGATTTATAGCTGCGTGTGATTTCCAGTGCGGTAATTCGCACAGGTGTCAATTATGAAAATAGTTCCACTAATTGTTGTACTGGCTATTTAAACGCCTTGACTGCAGCCTGTGTGAGTGGGTGTATGAAGAGAAATACTGAAGCAAGACAGTAGCAAGGTGGACGTGGTGCATAGCACATTTCAGAGTGAGTTTTTATTGCAGTATATAGCATAAAAATGTGCATTTGTTAGCTTGCACATTTCTTACTGTTGTGTTGCAGATGGCGTATTTAACACAACTGTTTTGTTAATCAAAAAATTAGTTAGTATATTACAAAACAAATTATGTATGGGTATGCAATGCTCCTTTGTAGTGGTTTATAATTTGTTCATTTTGTATGGTGTTTAATGTTTATTTTATTATCTTTGTTTACATGTAGTATCTAATAGTTATGTTACATGTAATTTGCAGTGTACCCGTTCTTGTGCTGACAGTGTGTGTTTCTTTTCTTATTGGCCTTTTCTCTCTCTTGTAGGTGGCTGTATTGTTTGATTTTGACATTATATATTTCTATTGCGAAGTAAGCCTGTTTTTGTTTCATTTTTGAACCAAAGTTTCCATTTATTTTCTGAGCAGGTAAGTTGCCTGTCCCCGGGTGGCATGGTGTGGGAGTGCTGACAGTGTGTGTGTTTCTTTTCTTATTGGCCTTTTCTCTCTCTTGTAGGTGCCTGTATTGTTTGATTTTGACATTATATATTTCTATTGCGAAGTAGGCCTGTTTTTGTTTAATTTTTGAACCAAAGTTTCCATTTATTTTCTGAGCAGGTAAGTTGCCTGTCCCTGGGTGGCATGGTGTGGGAGTGCTGACAGTGTATGTGTTTCTTTTCTTATTGGCCTTTTCTCTCTCTTGTAGGTGGCTGTATTATTTGATTTTGACATTATATATTTCTATTGCCGAAGTAGGCCTGTTTTTGTTTCATTTTTGAACCAAAGTTTCCATTTATTTTCTGAGCAGGTAAGTTGCCTGTCCCTGGGTGGCATGGTGTGGGAGTGCTGACAGTGTGTGTGTTGCTTTTCTTATTGACCTTTTCTCTCTCTTGTAGGTGGCTCTATTGTTTGATTTTGAGATTAGATTTTTTTTGCCGAAGTATGCCTTTTTTGGTTTGTGTTTTGGAGCAAAGTTTACATTTTTTCTGAGCAGGTAAGTGGCCTATTAACTTTTTTTTTTTTTTTGGATTAAAAAAAAATCATACTTAGCAGTTAATTCATATCTTGTTGCAGTAATTATATGGGTATGGTTTTTTTTTTATTAAATTGTTATTTGTGATGGTAACCTATGTTGTAGCTACGTAGCTAACTGTGGCTTAATGGGTTTTTGTTTTGTTTTATTGTTCCGTATTTTCATCATGAAGATATGGAATACGCTCCTGCAGTAAGTAAACAACCATACACTTTTATTTTTTTATTTTTTTGTCAATGTGTGTTGTTAATTGATTGTGTGTTGTAATGATTCTTACCTTCATTTGAAGTTGGTGATGTCCATACATGTGGCAGCGGAAGCCCTCCCACCCCAACCTACGGAAGCACTCCCACCCCAACCGGCGCAAGCCCTCCAACCCCAACCGGCTCCTCATCCTCCAAGGCAATGGAGGCGTGCAAGGCCACCAATTTTCCGTACCCGTGTCCTCCTTTTTGGGATGCCTGATGATGTTGTGTTGCGCAGATACAGACTGACACCTCATCTAATCCTAGACAGTCTCTCAATAATAGAGAGTGATCTAGAACAATCCATTAGGTATCCTACAGCAATACCAGCACTGACACAATTCCTTGCTGTGTTACATATTTTGGCCACTTGTTCGTACCAGCATGTAGTTGGTGATCTGGTTGCCATGTCGCAGGGCCAGTTCAGTAAGGTCCTGCGGCGTGTCAGCCAAGCATTCATAACCCGAGTAAAGCAATTTATATCAATGACTTTGGATGCTGGTGCCCTGGCTGTGGTGAAGCGGCAATTTCAGGAAGGGGGTATTCGCTTCCCACACGTTATTGGGGTTGTGGATGGGACACATGTTGAAATCTTTAGAAACAGGAAACGGTTTCATTCTCTGAATGTAATGGTTATTTGTGGCCCATCCCTCCAGATCCTATCCCTGAATGCTAAGTTCCCTGGGAACTCCCATGATGCCCATGTCATTAGACAATCAGGGATATGGCAAAGATTAAGAACAATGGAAGGCCAAGACATGTGGCTATTGGGTGAGTTTTTTAATTTTCATTATTGGAACAGTCATATTGTTCCAATAATGGTGCTTTTATCCTTTTTCTCTTCTCATATTATCAAACAGGAGACCGTGGATATCCTTGCACCCCCTGGCTCATGACTCCTTACTGTAAACCCAGGCCAGGACCACAGTCGGCATTTAACTCTGCGCTTACTGCCACTAGACAGCTGGTGGAGCGCATGATTGGTGTTCTTAAAGGGCGTTTTCGTGTGCTCCACCGCACTGGTGGCGACATCATGTATTCGACGGAGATGGTAAGTAAAATTGTGGTCCTGTGCGCTATCCTACATAACATCGCTGTAAGGACTCGCATAGAGCTTCCCCAGACAGAGGAATTGCCGGATGAGGAGCCAGGGGTTGGCCGGACATTCTGTGGGGGGAGTGTGTACCGCCGGGGGAATGCTGTAAAGGCTCGAATTGTGCGGGATTATTTCAGGTATTTTTTTTTTAATTTAATTTGTTTTGTCTCCCAAAACTGTCTGTACGTGTTTAGTTTTTGGACTGATGGCATTTAGGTAGCTTGGTAAAGTTCAGAGTGTGTTGCTTGTGTTTTGTGAGTATTTATTATTGTCTCAGTACAGAATTAATGGGATTACTTTTTTTGTTTTTGTTTTTAATTTTGGGAAATTGTGTTATTAACCAACAATATCTTATTTTTTTATGTTTGGCTTGTGCATCTGTTTACAATAAAAATTACACAACATCTGATCCTAAAAAACTTGTGACTTTGTGTAGCTGATTGTTCCTGCAAAATGTGGTGAGTACACAGATTGTAACACTTAGTTGTTTTTTTTTTGTTTGTTTTTTTGTGCTCTCTCGCTCTGTATCTCTCTCTCTCTCTCTCTCTCTCTCTCTCTCTCTATATATATATATATATATATATATATGTAGACTTATATGTTTATGAATAGCGGCCATATATTAATGGTATATGTGTGTGTATGTATCTATAGAACTATCTAGAGACATATATCTAAACATTGTCATGTTTGTTTGTTTTTGCTTTTATCCTACAAACCTACAATGCTATTAATTTAGAAGGATGACTTTGGAATACAAATGTAAAATAATAATTTTGTGTGTGTGTGTCCACGGGTGCGAATCTCCACAGATGCAAAATGTACACACTGTCCTGCACATTATCAATAAAGTTTAATACAGATGACACCATATAATTACAACCAATCAAATGCCACCACACACTATAAATATATGCCCATGTATGGAAAACGCCATTGGCACCATGCGCGCAGCTGCCTTTACACGGCGGGTGCTGCGCGTGTTGATAGCGGTTATGGACTGATGTGTAGGCCGCGCAGGGCCCTTTATACCCAATAGGGTTAAGCGCGAGGCCTACGTGGAGGTCCACCGCATACTGCGGACACGCACCCGAACACGCCGCACAATAATCCAGCTGGAAAGGGGGTGGAGTGACCTCCGCTGTTGCACGCCAGAGCTGTTGGCGGAACTGCGCCAACAAATTCGCATTAGACGTAGACGCAGTAAGTTTAACACATTACATTAAATATGTTTATTACACTGAGATTAGTAGCAGAAACTTTAAATGTAAAGACTGCACATTTTCTCTAAGAAGTTATATAGTGAGAAAATTAGCAGACTGTGTAATTACACTATTGTAGAACAAACATGACAAGTTTCCACATTGTGTGTGGTTATGGCTTGCAGTACTGACTGTGTAGCAAAGTGCTTGTGAAAAAGTTAATGTTGTTGTACTGAGTTGCTACAAAGGCTGTCGGCTGAACATAATAACTTGCTCT
Source organism: Pseudophryne corroboree (assembly GCF_028390025.1). Classification (NCBI taxonomy): domain Eukaryota; kingdom Metazoa; phylum Chordata; class Amphibia; order Anura; family Myobatrachidae; genus Pseudophryne; species Pseudophryne corroboree. The sequence goes on along the minus strand of NC_086447.1, from coordinate 384,603,500 downwards.
GTGTCTTTAACATGGGACAGAACAATGTAATTTTTAAATGCTGATGGTATTTTTTTTAGCCACAACCTAATTATTACATATGTCATTCTAGGGCAAGCACAACGGCAAGCAGCGGGTTGAAGGCCTACAATTTCTAGTGTACAGAGGGAAAAGGTAGCAGGTGCACTATCTCACACTAGCTCAACCTGTAGTAACCAGAGGCACTTAGCATATTCCTGGCCAGGGCTGTGAGCTTACCCACCGCATCAAGGTAGCCTCTCATTGGGTAAGTCCCTAACACTAACCATAGGGGTTCAGGTCCGGGGGGCAGGACACCCCAGAGCCACCCAGCCAGACAACCCCAGGGCATCGCAGGAGTGATAAAAATATAAGGTTAAAGAGGTAGGAGCAGCTGTTGCTGCATGTGTGAATAATGTGAGGAGTAAAAGAAAATTATGTGAAGGTGTTACATATATATATAAAACAAACTATAAGGGCCATGGAGTGATGAAATAGTGTTAAATTGCGATGCCCCAGGGACACCCAGCCACGGCAGGCACAGGGAGCCCTGCACCCCAGAGAATTCCCCCCATTATGGACTGCCATATTAAACAAAATGTAGGAGTCTTACCTCAGTGTGCTCATTCCAAATGTAAAGGCTAGAGTGTTGGACTATTTAAAATCAGAGGGGTGGGTGGGGCAGGGTGCTAAATTAGGGTGAAGGTGTCTCCAACCTTCAAAAATGTATGAATACATCAGTTACAGAGGGAAAAGGGCCCTAATTTGCACACCTTAATTAGGTAGTGAGGTGCTACTCTGCTTGAGACTTAGTAAAGTGTACAGAGGGAAAAGGTAGCAGGTGTACTATCTCACACTAGCTCAACCTGTAGTAACCAGAGGCACTTAGCATACAATTTCTAGGCCAGACCAATCTCTTTCTCCGCACCCCTCCCCTTCTGTGGCCCAATCCCCCTCTCCGCCCCCTCCCCCTCTCTTTCCCAATCCCTTTCTCCGCCCCCCTCCCCTCTGTGGCCCAACCCACCTCTCCGCCACCCTCCCCCTCTCTTTCCCAATCCCCCTCTCTGCCCCCCTCCCCCTCTGTGGCCCAATCCCCCTCTCCGTCCCACTCCCCCTCTCTTTCACAATCCCCATCTCCGCCCCCCTCCCCCTCTGTGGCCCAACCCACCTCTCCGCACCCCTCTGTGGCCCAACCCACCTCTCCGCCACCCTCCCCATCTCAATCTGACCCAACCTCTGTAACCAGCTCCCGCTTCCATCCTCTTTCCCCAATCCAGACTCCTTCCCCCATCCAGACTCCTTCCCCCATCCAGCCTCCTTTCCCCATCCAGCCTCCTTCCCCCATCCAGCCGCCATCCCCATCTTCAGAATGGGCAGCAGAGGCCCCGGAGCCACTTCAGGGAGGTGATCAAGTGGCAGAGGAGAGTAAGTTCACACACATTGACATTTAATTTGTTACCTAATTTAACTTCACATTCTAATAAATGCAGTGTTGTACTGGGGCCAATCTTGTGCCAAGGTAAAATGTTTGTCTTCTTCATCATGGTATGGATGTTGCATTTACATTTGTGTGAGGATCATTAGATGTACAGTGTCTACGTCTGCAATGTTTAGGCTGCCCACTCTAGGTCGACACTCATTATGTCGAAAGGGTTGCCTGGACAACAGGGTTTATATGTGCGACATTATCAGCAAAACAGTTAGACCTGAGTGGAGTTTAGTATGTTGTTTGACTTTTACACTTGTGCCTGGGTATTCCAATATTTGCACATTGAAGTTGCATGCTTCACTTTGTTAGGCAGGCTAAGGACACAGTGATTTGTGTTGTGAAAGTTACACTCAAAAAATGTTATTAAAAATGTAAAAACCTGTTTGACTTTATGTAGTAAGGCAGGCTTTCAGGGAGTGTGGGCATGCTAGGATATGTTGTCCTTCTGAAGATGTTGATATGCAGTGTGATGATGCAGGGCCAACCCCAAAAAAGATAAGTCTGCTTCACTCCAGATGTGAATGAATCCCAGCATGGTGTTACATTTACTAAAATGGTAGTTCTATTTAAGATGGGATGTTGCCAATAGCAACCAATCAGATTATACTTTTCATTTATTTTGCACCTTCTACAAGATAATATGTGGAATTTGATTGGTTGCTATGGGCAACGTCCCATCTTAAATAGAACTCCCATATTAGTAAATGTACCCCATGGTGTGGTACACTTTGTAAAAAAAATAATTAACAATAACAAACATTGCTGAGCATCCTTGTGTGTTGTTCTGCTACTGTTTTCTCATTAAAACATCCATGATGTAGTCAATTTGCCATTAAAGCAGGCTGTCCAAACTGCGGCCCTCCAGCTGTTGAAAAACTACACATCCCAGCATGCCCTGACACAGCTTTAGCATTCTCTGACAGCAAAACTGGGTCAAGGCATGCTGGTATATGTAGTTTCACAACAGAAGGAGGGCCGCAGTTTGGACATGCCTGCATTAAAGTGTGCTTTGTGCCTTGCTTGTATAATAGGTAATGTGAGTAAGTTAGTAATGTTTATTTTGCCTCTTAATTTCAGATTTTGCAGTTGGAGATCCTACAACTTTTGCTGGCATTCTGGCCACCATGCGAAATAACCTGGAAGCCTTGCAGGCTAATGTGGACCAGCTCCAAAAATTTTGTTAAATAATATTTTCATAAACAAAAAAATTATGTTGAAAAAGTAAAATGCACCAAAAAAGAAAAAAAAATGTATTCCAAGTTAAGCGGGTGTTGAGTTTATTAATGCAATAAAGGAACAGCAGATTGGCTAGCAGAAATTGGTTACCTTAAACATTTCACACATCTAACTTAAGAATTTTATTTTTAATTTAAAAACAAAGAGAGTTAGGAGATTTATTGTTTTAAAAAACATGTAAACACATTTATTCACAACCTACACCTCTACACAAAAATAAACAAATTAGCATTAGACCAGGCACATTTACCACATCTATATTTTTCTTTTATAAATTTCAATGTTGATGGCCAATTATGCCTACAAAGTGTTCTTCAGGTATTCTTTGAAGACTTAATTGGTCATGACCATTATCATTCATTACACTAATTGTAATCGTAATTGAGGAAGGCTTGTGGAGTTTGAACTGAAAGCTGTAATTTAACTTAAAAAAAAAACATTGCTGTGCGGTTTTTAACAAAAGCGTGTGCAATTTTAAGAGGAATGTGTAAATCTACAAGAAGTTAGGATTTTTAAGATGAGGTTTGTGGTAATGCGATGGGTTCGCATTAGTGCGATGTCATTTGGCATACGCCTACTTTGTGTACTACTGCGTACGAAATAGCAAAAATACATTGGGGGCGGTTATTCGCTATTGTGTAACGTGTTCGCAATATTGCGAATATGTTGTGCGAACGAAAAAAATAGCGAACAACTTGGAATCACCCCCAATATTCCTGGAGTTTTAAACACATAGTTAAGAAACCTGGGACAAAAATACTTGCCTTTCACCACAGTGATCTGTGGTGTGATCTTCTCACAATATATATGTATGTCAGGACCGTAACTAGGTGTGTGCCAGTGGTGCCTTGTACACAGCACAACTGCACTGTGGGTGCACCACCTGGCAGCACCACCCACACGGTCACTACCCGCTCTCTCTCACTGCCTCTTGACGCCTTTCTCCTGCTGCGCTGTCTTGCATGCAGTCGGGTTTCTGATTTTTTTGTATGTAAAGAATCTGGAATCGCTGGCCGCTATTTAAGCCCCCACCCCTGGAATTTGGCTCCGGCCCCTTCGAAGACCCGTGAGTCATGGGTTGTGCTCTTGTGCTGTGTGTGCACTTGTGCTGCTGTAACCTCCAACTGCCTCAGTCACTCCACTGGCTGCTGCATCCTATAACTGCAGCCCATTGCCTGATCATCTTCCTGGAGTCACTTGTAAGTGATATTATTACACAAATACTTATATCTGCCATAATGTGAAAAAAGGGAACTCTGCTGCCATAATATGTAAAAAGGGGGACTCTGCTGCCGTAATGTATAAAAGGGGGCACTGCCTACCTAATGTGTAAAAAGGGGGACTCTGCTGCCGTAATGTGTAAAAAGGGGGACTCTGCTGCAGTAATGTCTAAAAAGGAGGACCCTACCTGCCGTAATGTATAAAAGGGAGCTCTGCCTGCTATAATGTGTAAAATGGGGCTCTACCAGGTATAATGGGTGACGGACTCTACCTGGTGTAATGTGCGTAAGTACCGCTACTGTTGCAGCATAATTTGAATAATGGAGACTACTGTGCACTGTAAAATTAATTGGTATTATTTTGTGGCCATGCCCCTTCCCCATGAAGCCTTGCCCCTATATTTTTGCCACGCGCCTGCACTGTGCACTGACTAATATGCATATGTGGTTGCTCTGGTTGAAATTTCGTTGTTATGTACAATATTTCATTGTTTGATCAATAATAAATAAAGTATTTATCTTTATCTCTTTATCCTGGCTCTATTTTAATTATGGGAGGGGGGGTGCTAAAATGTCTAGTTATGGCACTGATGTATGTAATGTACAGATGGAGCCATGCTCATCATTGCTGCAGTGCAGCATGTTGCAAGATGGCTTTCTGTACAGCGCGCCAGACTTTGACAATTTGCAGCCAGCAATCGCTCCTTTAATTCCTAATGGAATTAAAGAAGCTAATAGAGAGATTTCTGGCTGCCAACAGTCAAAGCCTGGCGCGCCATGCAGAAAGCCATCTTGCGACATGCTGCATTGCAGCAAAGATGAGCATGGCTTGTATGCACGTACGTACGTACGTACGTACAAGGATTGTGCAACAAGTTTCTGGATGTGCAATGCATAGGTAGATTAGACACAATATGACTATCTGGTTGTGAACTGTAATCTCTGACTAAAGTTCTTGTGAAATTTCAAGGCACAGACCTGCATATAAACAGCACTGCACACCAAAGTCGGTATGTTAAGTTCCTTCACAAACTCATAATAGAGCTCAACAGAGGCCACTAGAGATTCACATACATTTATGAATACAAGAGTGGTCTGAGACAGCAGGAGAATTTTAACTTGCTGCAAGCTGCTTTTGGGGAGAAAGCAATAAGCTATACCACTTTATGAGTGATTTGTGCAGGAGATGGTCCCTGGAAGATGAAAAGTGGTGCAAACAACCTGTGTCCACCATCACCAAGGTCAGCGTTGCTCTCATGTGAGCCATAGTTAAGGTGGATGCTAGGGTGACCATGGCACAGTTAGAAAATGAGATTTGGATCCATTCACTTGATACGCCATGAAATTTTAGTATGAGCAAGGATTCTATATGCTGGGTACCCCATCAGCGGACTCAAGAGCAGGAGGCGGCTCAGGTGACTTGGTGCCACAAAAAGTTGACCATGTTTGATGATGATCTATCAAATTCTGTCTGGGGATCACCAGTGATGATGAATCCTGGATCTAAAGTTTTGATCCTGATACAAACAACAGTCAGCCCAATGGACTCCTGTTGGAGGTGCGCCACCACAGAAGTTTGACATAAGCAAACCATGCCCAAGCAAATGGTGTCTGTTTTTGTGGCCAAGACTGGCCATGTTACTACTGTACCACTCATTCAGCAGCGAACTGTCACTGGGGACTGCTTCACCAACCAATGCCTACCACAAGTGCTGGAAGCCATTTCCAGGCACCATCCAAGAACTCACACTCGTCGTGCCCTTCTCCATCCCAACAATGCACCTGCTCAAAAAGAAAGTGGTGGATATTCTGGGCAGGTAGGAGTTTGGTCAGCTGACATAAAGTCCAGACCTGGCCTCCCAACAACTTCTTCCTGTTCCCAGAAATCAAGTGCAAGATGGGATTCATGTGAATCATTTAGAGTTGCCGGAACCTATTGCACACCCCTTGTATGTATGAAAGTATTCACAGTGCTTCACGTTTTCCACATTTTGTTATGTTACAATCTTATTTCAAAATGGAATAAATTCCTTTTTTCCCTCAAAATTCTATACACAATACCCCATAATGACAACATGAGAAAGGTGGGTTTTTTCTAGATTTTTGCTAATTTATTAAAAATAAAAAACTAATAAATCACATGTACATAAGTATTCACAGCCTTTGCCATGAAGCTCAAAATTGAGCTCAGGTGCATCCTGTTCCAGAGATGAGCACTGGGAGGTACTGGACACGATCCCTACAGCTCTACGAGGCTGTAACTGGTGATGCTTCAGGGCTGGGCTGGAACCAGAGAGGTTTCGGACTGGACTGGAACTGGTGGTGTATGGGTTGGTACTTCCTCTGACTGGATTGGAACTAGTGAGGTCTCTGAGTGCTGGGCTGGAACTGACTAAGGCTCAAGGTGCCGGGCTCAGAACAGCTTGGTTTTAAATGCTGTGATGGGACTGACTGTAGATATAGGTACTAGGCTGCAACTGTCTAGCTTCAGATGCCAGGCTGGAACTGGCTGTAGGTACAAATAATGGGCTTTGACTGGATTTGCTTCAGATGCTGGGCTTAGACTGGCTGTAGATAGATGCCATCTGTGACCAGTTTAGCTTCAACTAAACAGGTACGGGATTTGGAATTGCTTGGAAATGAACTGACAACGGGTTCAAACTTGCAGTTCTCTGGAAAGAGCTGAGAGATTACAAGCAGGTCTTTTCCCATAAGGAAGAACATGCCTACCAATACTGGGATGCTGCCAGGTCTTACACCACTGGCGATAGTATGAGCTCAACCACAGAGTGACCCCAATCTATGCTGATGAAGCGAAAGACAAAAAGAGGATAGGAGCTGCTCTAAGACAAGAGACTGGAGAACAAACAATAAACACAAACACAGAACTTGAGAGAGCTTTCGGGCGAGTAGAGAACATAAGGTATGAACACAGACAATACACTACAGAAAGAGGTTAGATAAAACAATGAAGAGACAGAGCCACTATTATTGGGAGTACTGAGGTTATGTGGGTGAGAGAGATAAGTGAGGAAACACAAGAAGCAAGAAGACGAGGAGTACTATAAGCAGAATTAACAAACGCAATCAAGACAGATAATGCAACTGACACAGAGTAGGAAGCTGATGATTATGTACTAACACAGGGCTGGACAGAGGTATAACTGAGTTGGATGCTGATAATTACATAACTAACACAGAGCTAAAGAGCACAGGAATACTGCAGAGGACAGTAGCAAAACAAAGAATTACACGACTAGTACAAGAAACTAGAGACAAGGGCTCCCGCTGAATCCAGGATTTATGACCAGCAAGGAGTGAGAGACAGACAACACACATATAGGAAATAAGAGCCAATGAGAGTCACAGCACAGCCAGCCTCCCCTAATTACCAACTCTCCAGGCTCTTGACTTTCACAAGAAATAACAGGCTGGAGTCAGTTAACAAAGCATTCCCAAACAGGTGTGCTGCTACACAGAGTCGTAACTAGACTTTTTGGCACCCAGAGCCAGAGAGAGAATTGGCGCCCCCCCCCAACTTTTCCAATAGGAACATAAGGCGCATGTCTTGTGGGGAAGGGGCATGACAAGATTGATTCCACATACATTTATAGACCACTGCAAGTAAATGGATTTGGACACAAATCCTCTTTATATCACATTCATGCACTTAACTTGAGAGCTCATTGTTTTTATGTTTCAATACCCTATATTAAATAACACATATATCCTGTTGTATTCCAGTCAAACACCCTGCTCAGTGAGCTATATGATCCTACATAAAAATAATGAACACTATATGAAGCTACTGGTACTTTTTTTTAAAGAAAATAATCAGCATTGCAATTGAGCAGATCTGTGTAGTGTGCAGCCACACATTCAATATGTTGCAATCACACACTACATAGATCTGCTCAGTTGCAATGCTGATCATTTTTTCATAAAGTACAAGGTAAGATTCAAACAGTTGGAATTCTCTAGCTTAGAATTATCTACCTTTCTATGCAAGGACAGATAGCTCAATCAATAGAGTGACTGACTACAATGCCTTAGGCAATGGGTTTGAATACCACGTATGTCAGCACCTTGAAATTTAATAAAGGACAGTGTGACTGAATAACAAAGAAATCTCAAGTTGAGTTCATGAATGTTGTATAGGTGTTAGCGACAGAAGGGGTCAGGGTAGGACCCGTGGGTGGTCAGGAGATCCTGATGCAGGAGAGGTTTCAAAAAGGGGGAAAGCTGCAAGTGAAAGTAATTAAAACAGATAATTGACAAGTGCCACCAACAGCGCTCCTACCCTGCAGCGCTATGTGCAACTTCCAAGTTGCTAGGAGACAGCCAGAAAAACAAACAGAAATTAACTGCAGAAGCGACTCATAACACTTAGCGTATGTTCTGGTAGTTCTGGAATGTCCATCAAGAATGTCAAAAGTGTTGTTGTGTCTTTAAGTAAAGATTTTTGTCACATTGCATAGGGTTGGATCAATGAATCCAAATATTGTGATATTGTTTGACTCCCTGGCATAAATGATGGGTGTGTCAGGGGGATTTTTTTAATGGGCACAAGTCAATAAGAAATGGTTGTAATAGAGATGTAACTACTTTTACTTAGAGATGAGCGCCTGAAATTTTTCGGGTTTTGTGTTTTGGTTTTGGGTTCGGTTCCGCGGCCGTGTTTTGGGTTCGAACGCGTTTTGGCAAAACCTCACCGAATTTTTTTTGTCGGATTCGGGTGTGTTTTGGATTCGGGTGTTTTTTTTAAAAAACACTAAAAAACAGCTTAAATCATAGAATTTGGGGGTCATTTTGATCCCATATTATTATTAACCTCAAAAACCATAATTTCCACTCATTTTCAGTCTATTCTGAATACCTCACACCTCACAATATTATTTTTAGTCCTAAAATTTGCACCAAGGTCGCTGGATGACTAAGCTAAGCGACACTAGTGGCCGACACAAACACCTGGCCCATCTAGGAGTGGCACTGCAGTGTCACGCAGGATGTCCCTTCCAAAAAACCCTCCCCAATCAGCACATGACGCAAAGAAAAAAAGAGGCGCAATGAGGTAGCTGACTGTGTGAGTAAGATTAGCGACCCTAGTGGCCGACACAAACACCGGGCCCATTTAGGAGTGGCACTGCAGTGTCACGCAGGATGTCCCTTCCAAAAAACCCTCCCCAATCAGCACATGACGCAAAGAAAAAAAGAGGCGCAATGAGGTAGCTGACTGTGTGAGTAAGATTAGCGACCCTAGTGGCCGACACAAACACCGGGCCCATTTAGGAGTGGCACTGCAGTGTCACGCAGGATGTCCCTTCCAAAAAACCCTCCCCAATCAGCACATGACGCAAAGAAAAAAAGAGGCGCAATGAGGTAGCTGACTGTGTGAGTAAGATTAGCGACCCTAGTGGCCGACACAAACACCGGGCCCATTTAGGAGTGGCACTGCAGTGTCACGCAGGATGTCCCTTCCAAAAAACCCTCCCCAATCAGCACATGACGCAAAGAAAAAAAGAGGCGCAATGAGGTAGCTGACTGTGTGAGTAAGATTAGCGACCCTAGTGGCCGACACAAACACCGGGCCCATTTAGGAGTGGCACTGCAGTGTCACGCAGGATGTCCCTTCCAAAAAACCCTCCCCAATCAGCACATGACGCAAAGAAAAAAAGAGGCGCAATGAGGTAGCTGACTGTGTGAGTAAGATTAGCGACCCTAGTGGCCAACACAAACACCGGGCCCATTTAGGAGTGGCACTGCAGTGTCACGCAGGATGTCCCTTCCAAAAAACCCTCCCCAATCAGCACATGACGCAAAGAAAAAAAGAGGCGCAATGAGGTAGCTGACTGTGTGAGTAAGATTAGCGACCCTAGTGGCCGACACAAACACCGGGCCCATTTAGGAGTGGCACTGCAGTGTCACGCAGGATGGCCCTTCCAAAAAACACTCCCCAAACAGCACATGACGCAAAGAAAAAAAGAGGCGCAATGAGGTAGCTGTGTGAGTAAGCTAAGCGACCCTAGTGGCCGACACAAACACCTGGCCCATCTAGGAGTGGCACTGCAGTGTCACGCAGGATGTCCTTTCCAAAAAACCCTCCCCAATCAGCACATGACGCAAAGAAAAAAAGAGGCGCAATGAGGTAGCTGACTGTGTGAGTAAGATTAGCGACCCTAGTGGCCGACACAAACACCGGGCCCATTTAGGAGTGGCACTGCAGTGTCACGCAGGATGTCCCTTCCAAAAAACCCTCCCCAATCAGCACATGACGCAAAGAAAAAAAGAGGCGCAATGAGGTAGCTGACTGTGTGAGTAAGATTAGCGACCCTAGTGGCCGACACAAACACCGGGCCCATTTAGGAGTGGCACTGCAGTGTCACGCAGGATGTCCCTTCCAAAAAACCCTCCCCAATCAGCACATGACGCAAAGAAAAAAAGAGGCGCAATGAGGTAGCTGACTGTGTGAGTAAGATTAGCGACCCTAGTGGCCGACACAAACACCGGGCCCATTTAGGAGTGGCACTGCAGTGTCACGCAGGATGTCCCTTCCAAAAAACCCTCCCCAATCAGCACATGACGCAAAGAAAAAAAGAGGCGCAATGAGGTAGCTGACTGTGTGAGTAAGATTAGCGACCCTAGTGGCCGACACAAACACCGGGCCCATTTAGGAGTGGCACTGCAGTGTCACGCAGGATGTCCCTTCCAAAAAACCCTCCCCAATCAGCACATGACGCAAAGAAAAAAAGAGGCGCAATGAGGTAGCTGACTGTGTGAGTAAGATTAGCGACCCTAGTGGCCGACACAAACACCGGGCCCATTTAGGAGTGGCACTGCAGTGTCACGCAGGATGTCCCTTCCAAAAAACCCTCCCCAAACAGCACATGACGCAAAGAAAAATAAAAGAAAAAAGAGGTGCAAGATGGAATTGTCCTTGGGCCCTCCCACCCACCCTTATGTTGTATAAACAAAACAGGACATGCACACTTTAACCAACCCATCATTTGAGTGACAGGGTCTGCCACACGACTGTGACTGATATGACGGGTTGGTTTGGACCCCCCCCAAAAAAGAAGCTATTAATCTCTCCTTGCACAAATTGGCTCTACAGAGGCAAGATGTCCACCTCATCATCACCCTCCGATATATCACCGTGTACATCCCCCTCCTCACAGATTATCAATTCGTCCCCACTGGAATCCACCATCTCAGCTCCCTGTGTACTTTGTGGAGGCAATTGCTGCTGGTCAATGTCTCCGCGGAGGAATTGATTATAATTCATTTTAATGAACATCATCTTCTCCACATTTTCTGGATGTAACCTCGTACGCCGATTGCTGACAAGGTGAGCGGCGGCACTAAACACTCTTTCGGAGTACACACTTGTGGGAGGGCAACTTAGGTAGAATAAAGCCAGTTTGTGCAATGGCCTCCAAATTGCCTCTTTTTCCTGCCAGTATAAGTATGGACTGTGTGACGTGCCTACTTGGATGCGGTCACTCATATAATCCTCCACCATTCTTTCAATGGTGAGAGAATCATATGCAGTGACAGTAGACGACATGTCCGTAATCGTTGTCAGGTCCTTCAGTCCGGACCATATGTCAGCATCAGCAGTCGCTCCAGACTGCCCTGCATCACCGCCAGCGGGTGGGCTCGGAATTCTGAGCCTTTTCCTCGCACCCCCAGTTGCGGGAGAATGTGAAGGAGGAGATGTTGACAGGTCGCGTTCCGCTTGACTTGACAATTTTCTCACCAGCAGGTCTTTCAACCCCAGCAGACTTGTGTCTGCGGAAAGAGAGATCCAAGGTAGGCTTTAAATCTAGGATCGAGCACGGTGGCCAAAATGTAGTGCTCTGATTTCAACAGATTGACCACCCGTGAATCCTTGTTAAGCGAATTAAGGGCTCCATCCACAAGTCCCACATGCCTAGCGGAATCGCTCCGTGTTAGCTCCTCCTTCAATGTCTCCAGCTTCTTCTGCAAAAGCCTGATGAGGGGAATGACCTGACTCAGGCTGGCAGTGTCTGAACTGACTTCACGTGTGGCAAGTTCAAAGGGCATCAGAACCTTGCACAACGTTGAAATCATTCTCCACTGCGCTTGAGACAGGTGCATTCCACCTCCTATATCGTGCTCAATTGTATAGGCTTGAATGGCCTTTTGCTGCTCCTCCAACCTCTGAAGCATATAGAGGGTTGAATTCCACCTCGTTACCACTTCTTGCTTCAGATGATGGCAGGGCAGGTTCAGTAGTTTTTGGTGGTGCTCCAGTCTTCTGTACGTGGTGCCTGTACGCCGAAAGTGTCCCGCAATTTTTCTGGCCACCGACAGCATCTCTTGCACGCCCCTGTCGTTTTTTAAATAATTCTGCACCACCAAATTCAAGGTATGTGCAAAACATGGGACGTGCTGGAATTTGCCCATATTTAATGCACACACAATATTGCTGGCGTTGTCCGATGCCACAAATCCACAGGAGAGTCCAATTGGGGTAAGCCATTCCGCGATGATCTTCCTCAGTTGCCGTAAGAGGTTTTCAGCTGTGTGCGTATTCTGGAAACCGGTGATACAAAGCGTAGCCTGCCTAGGAAAGAGTTGGCGTTTGCGAGATGCTGCTACTGGTGCCGCCGCTGCTGTTCTTGCGGCGGGAGTCCATACATCTACCCAGTGGGCTGTCACAGTCATATAGTCCTGACCCTGCCCTGCTCCACTTGTCCACATGTCCGTGGTTAAGTGGACATTGGGTACAGCTGCATTTTTTAGGACACTGGTGACTCTTTTTCTGAGGTCTGTGTAAATTTTCGGTATCGCCTGCCTAGAGAAATGGAACCTAGATGGTATTTGGTACCGGGGACACAGTACCTCCAACAAGTCTCTAGTTGGCTCTGCAGTAATGATGGATACCGGAACCACGGTTCTCACCACCCAGGATGCCAAGGCCTCAGTTATCCGCTTTGCAGTAGGATGACTGCTGTGATATTTCATCTTCCTCGCAAAGGACTGTTGGACAGTCAATTGCTTGGTGGAAGTAGTAAAAGTGGTCTTACGACTTCCCCTCTGGGATGACCATCGACTCCCAGCAGCAACAACAGCAGCGCCAGCAGCAGTAGGCGTTACACTCAAGGATGCATCGGAGGAATCCCAGGCAGGAGCGGACTCGTCAGAATTGCCAGTGACATTGCCTGCAGGACTATTGGCATTCCTGGGGAAGGAGGAAATTGACACTGAGGGAGTTGGTGGGGTGGTTTGTGTGAGCTTGGTTACAAGAGGAAGGGATTTACTGGTCAGTGGACTGCTTCCGCTGTCACCCAAAGTTTTTGAACTTGTCACTGACTTATTATGAATGCGCTGCAGGTGACGTATAAGGGAGGATGTTCCGAGGTGGTTAACGTCCTTACCCCTACTTATTACAGCTTGACAAAGGGAACACACGGCTTGACACCTGTTGTCCGCATTTCTGTTGAAATAGTTCCACACCGAAGAGCTGATTTTTTTGGTATTTTCACCAGGCATGTCAACGGCCATATTCCTCCCACGGACAACAGGTGTCTCCCCGGGTGCCTGACTTAAACAAACCACCTCACCATCAGAATCCTCCTGGTCAATTTCCTCCCCAGCGCCAGCAACACCCATATCCTCCTCATCCTGGTGTACTTCAACACTGACATCTTCAATCTGACTATCAGGAACTGGACTGCGGGTGCTCCTTCCAGCACTTGCAGGGGGCGTGCAAATGGTGGAAGGCGCATGCTCTTCACGTCCAGTGTTGGGAAGGTCAGGCATCGCAACCGACACAATTGGACTCTCCTTGTGGATTTGGGATTTCGAAGAACGCACAGTTCTTTGCGGTGCTACTGCTTTTGCCAGCTTGAGTCTTTTCATTTTTCTAGCGAGAGGCTGAGTGCCTCCATCCTCATGTGAAGCTGAACCACTAGCCATGAACATAGGCCAGGGCCTCAGCCGTTCCTTGCCACTCCGTGTGGTAAATGGCATATTGGCAAGTTTACGCTTCTCCTCCGACAATTTTATTTTAGGTTTTGGAGTCCTTTTTTTACTGATATTTGGTGTTTTGGATTTGACATGCTCTGTACTATGACATTGGGCATCGGCCTTGGCAGACGACGTTGCTGGCATTTCATCGTCTCGGCCATGACTAGTGGCAGCAGCTTCAGCACGAGGTGGAAGTGGATCTTGATCTTTCCCTAATTTTGGAACCTCAACATTTTTGTTCTCCATATTTTAATAGGCACAACTAAAAGGCACCTCAGGTAAACAATGGAGATGGATGGATACTAGTATACAATTATGGACGGACTGCCGAGTGCCGACACAGAGGTAGCTACAGCCGTGAACTACCGTACTGTGTCTGCTGCTAATATAGACTGGTTGATAAAGAGATGTCGTAGTATGTATGTATGAAGAAGAAAGAAAAAAAAACCACGGTTAGGTGGTATACAATTATGGACGGACTGCCGAGTGCCGACACAGAGGTAGCCACAGCCGTGAACTACCGTACTGTACTGTGTCTGCTGCTAATATAGACTGGTTGATAAAGAGATGTAGTAGTATGTATGTATAAAGAAGAAAGAAAAAAAAACCACGGGTAGGTGGTATACAATTATGGACGGACTGCCGAGTGCCGACACAGAGGTAGCCACAGCCGTGAACTACCGTACTGTACTGTGTCTGCTGCTAATATAGACTGGTTGATAAAGAGATGTCGTAGTATGTATGTATAAAGAAGAAAGAAAAAAAAACCACGGTTAGGTGGTATACAATTATGGACGGACTGCCGAGTGCCGACACAGAGGTAGCCACAGCCGTGAACTACCGTACTGTACTGTGTCTGCTGCTAATATAGACTGGTTGATAAAGAGATGTCGTAGTATGTATGTATGAAGAAGAAAGAAAAAAAAACCACGGTTAGGTGGTATACAATTATGGACGGACTGCCGAGTGCCGACACAGAGGTAGCCACAGCCGTGAACTACCGTACTGTACTGTGTCTGCTGCTAATATAGACTGGTTGATAAAGAGATGTCGTAGTATGTATGTATAAAGAAGAAAGAAAAAAAAACCACGGTTAGGTGGTATACAATTATGGACGGACTGCCGAGTGCCGACACAGAGGTAGCCACAGCCGTGAACTACTGTACTGTACTGTGTCTGCTGCTAATATAGACTGGTTGATAAAGAGATGTCGTAGTATGTATGTATGAAGAAGAAAGAAAAAAAAACCACGGGTAGGTGGTATACAATTATGGACGGACTGCCGAGTGCCGACACAGAGGTAGCCACAGCCGTGAACTACCGTACTGTACTGTGTCTGCTTCTAATATAGACTGGTTGATAAAGAGATGTAGTAGTATGTATGTATAAAGAAGAAAGAAAAAAAAACCACGGGTAGGTGGTATACAATTATGGACGGACTGCCGAGTGCCGACACAGAGGTAGCCACAGCCGTGAACTACCGTACTGTACTGTGTCTGCTGCTAATATAGACTGGTTGATAAAGAGATGTCGTAGTATGTATGTATAAAGAAGAAAGAAAAAAAAACCACGGTTAGGTGGTATACAATTATGGACGGACTGCCGAGTGCCGACACAGAGGTAGCCACAGCCGTGAACTACCGTACTGTACTGTGTCTGCTGCTAATATAGACTGGTTGATAAAGAGATGTCGTAGTATGTATGTATGAAGAAGAAAGAAAAAAAAACCACGGTTAGGTGGTATACAATTATGGACGGACTGCCGAGTGCCGACACAGAGGTAGCCACAGCCGTGAACTACCGTACTGTACTGTGTCTGCTGCTAATATAGACTGGTTGATAAAGAGATGTCGTAGTATGTATGTATAAAGAAGAAAGAAAAAAAAACCACGGTTAGGTGGTATACAATTATGGACGGACTGCCGAGTGCCGACACAGAGGTAGCCACAGCCGTGAACTACCGTACTGTACTGTGTCTGCTGCTAATATAGACTGGTTGATAAAGAGATGTAGTAGTATGTATGTATAAAGAAGAAAGAAAAAAAAACCACGGGTAGGTGGTATACAATTATGGATGGACTGCCGAGTGCCGACACAGAGGTAGCTACAGCCGTGAACTACCGTACTGTGTCTGCTGCGACTGGATGATAAATAATGATATAAAAAATATATATATATCACTACTGCAGCCGGACAGGTATATATATTATATAATGACGGACCTGCTGGACACTGTCTGTCAGCAGAATGAGTTTTTTATAGAATAAAAAAAAAAACACCACACAAGTGAAGTCACACGACGAGTGTTTAACTTTTTCAGGCAATCACAATATAGTATACTACTAACTATACTGGTGGTCAGTGTGATCAGGTCACTGGTCAGTCACACTGGCAGTGGCACTCCTGCAGCAAAAGTGTGCACTGTTTAATTTTAATATAATATGTACTCCTGGCTCCTGCTATAACCTATAACTGGCACTGCAGTGCTCCCCAGTCTCCCCCACAATTATAAGCTGTGTGAGCTGAGCACAGTCAGATATATAATATATACATAGATGATGCAGCACACTGGGCTGAGCAGTGCACACAGATATGGTATGTGACTGTCTTGTACTCCTGGCTCCTGCTATAACCTATAACTGGCACTGCAGTGCTCCCCAGTCTCCCCCACAATTATAAGCTGTGTGAGCTGAGCACAGTCAGATATATAATATATACATAGATGATGCAGGCATGCAGCACACTGGGCTGAGCAGTGCACACAGATATGGTATGTGACTGAGTCACTGTGTGTACCGTTTTTTTCAGGCAGAGAACGGATATATTAAATAAAACAACTGCACTGCTGGTGGTCACTGTGGTCAGTCACTAAACTCTGCACTCTCTTCTACAGTATCAGCCTCAGGTCAATCTCTCTCTCTCTCTCCTAATCTAAATGGAGAGGACGCCAGCCACGTCCTCTCCCTATCAATCTCAATGCACGTGTGAAAATGGCGGCGACGCGCGGCTCCTTATATAGAATCCGAGTCTAGCGAGAATCCGACAGCGTCATGATGACGTTCGGGCGCGCTCGGGTTAACCGAGCAAGGCGGGAAGATCCGAGTCGCTCGGACCCGTGAAAAAAAACATGAAGTTCGTGCGGGTTCGGATTCAGAGAAACCGAACCCGCTCATCTCTACTTTTACTTCCAGCAATTTTTCATCTTAAGCTTTATTAAAGATAATATACAATTCTGTTTGTTTTCTTCCACCAAATTTCTGGGCAATTTTTCAAATATATCCAATTTTTTATATGACAACTGTTTGTTGATTTCCAATTTATAATAGGTTTTATTTTGCATTACTAAATCCACCTTCCTTATCAGCAGGATGAAAAATATTATGTGAAACTTGGGTTAGTTTGTGGGTTCGGTCTAAGAGTTGCCACTGGAATGAAGCGTTGGAAACTAGGCAGCTTAATATAACCTTTCTTCATGCAGGATGGATGAATGAAGAGAGAGGAAGCATCTCTGTGGTTACTATGGTGCTGGAATGTGGAGCAGTACAAGGTATGTCAGGATTGCTGGGATGTGGAGCAATACCAGGTATGTCAGGGTTGTTGGGATGGACAGTACCATCTACAGTATATCTGGAATGCTGGAATGGACAGTACCAGCTATGACAGTAACACTGGGATGGACAGTACCAGCTATTGCATGAATACTGGAGTATTGCTGTACCAGATATTGCAGACACACTGGGGACAATCAGGAAGTGCCTCTGAAGGATCTTTATACCACTGGGACTCAGATGATTAGCTGCTCACCACTGATGCAACTTCCTGCCTTACACCATTGTTGCTCCTGTAGACATGTGACAAGGTCTAAGATGGCGACACCTAGCGCCGGCTACATGAGGGACACAGATCACCACAGCCGCTGAGGGGGAAGATGGACAGCTCCCTGGAGCTGCCAGCAGAGACACGCAGCTGCGTCAAAACAAAGCAGGAGATGTGAAACAGCTCCCGGCAGGGCAGCGCTGTGGGTGCTCGCTTTGTGACATATCTATATAGACTGAAAGATTTTTCCGTGCGCACTGTTCTTGTGGTGTAAGGTTACGATAAAGTTTTGTTTGAGCTTGTTGATATTTTTTAAACAAATCATCCAATAATCATGGAAATATTTTAGTGGATGTAGTGTTAGAACTAAGATCAAAAGCAGAGATGGCTCCCTTCTTCAAAAAAAGGTTTATTAACACTAGTAGTTTCCTCAATAGGTTTATGTTGAAAAAACTCTTGTAAACAAAAAGACCTTGCAAATTTATTAATATCACTTTGACAGACCTTTGTTAAACACCCTCTGTTCTATGGCAGTAAGGTGTCAAGGTCCTGCATCAAGATCTAGATGATAGATTAAATATAAAGGTTTCCTTATGGGAGGTTTTGTTAATCCTGTTTGTTTACCACAAAGCATGTGCTGTGTGCAAGGCTGGGGGGAGAGGCTGCAGCAAAATGTTCAGACCTCTCCTTGTGTGCTGTATGGAACCCCCCTCTGGGCCCCTCCAACCGGATGGGCCCCGGGCATACGCGCACGCAGGGGAGGTTCTGAGTACTTAGAACACCCCCCCTCCCCCTCGGCCGCCGAACTATTGGCACCACAAACCGATTTTTTTTGTTTGTTTGTATACGGAGGAGCTGCCCCTGCTGTAACGTTACTGCAGCAGCTCCCTCCGAGTCCTTTCACTGTCATCCTGTGGCTGCTGGCTGCCTGTAGGTGGAGCTGCAGCGAAAGTGTGCAGCTCCTCTCAGTCAGTATGGGGCTTTATGACGAGCTGGGTGAGGGCAGGCAATGGCTGTCTCCAGTCCAGTATTCTCACTCAGTGACTCTGCACTGAGCACTCTGCAGCAGCCAGGTAAAGGAAGGATGGGGGTGAAGGAGGGGCCACTAGTCTACATTCTGTGCCGTTTGTGTGAGTAGCATTCCTGTTTATGTGTATGTTTGGCATGTATGTATGTATGTATATTGTGTATGTATGGCATGTGTGTATGTATGGCATGTATGTATGGCATGTATGTATGTATGTATGTATGTATGCTGTCTGCATGTATACTGTGTATTGTAACAGGAGTCTTGCTAGAATGTGCTCTGCTACAAAAATTCCACCAACAACCGACTCCAGGCTTGTGCAAAAACAGCAAATACCTTTTATTCAGGTAGCTCAAAAACAAAGATATACATAAAACAAAGATCACTGTCTTCAGTATAAACAACCAGGGAGGTTAGGCCCTGCCTCACTCCCTCTTACAAATAAATAAAGAACCCTTCAGGTCCCGGCATCCTGACACTAGTGCCCCAATGTCCTTGGCAGGCCTATCACCTGGACACTAACTGCCTTCAGGAGCCCTGACTCATGGGTGAGACTGCTTTAAACCCAGCACCCAGGTGCTGGCTGATGAAGAAGCTTCTTGGGCTAAGAAGCCTATAAGACCTGGTCTGGGCCAAATGGATGGGAACCCGGTCCATCCACACTTCCCATCCACCCCCAGGACCCTGTGTGTAGCTCAAAGGTGGCAAAGTACCTCTCCTGCCACAGTATGTATGGCATGTATGTATGTATGTATGTATGTATGCTGTCTGCATGTATACTGTGTGTGTATGTATGGTATGTATGTATGACTGTATGTATGTATGTATGTATGTATGCTGTCTGCATGTATACTGTGTATGTTTGGCATGTATGTATGTATATGTATGTATGTATGTATGTATGTATGCAGTCTGCATGTATACTGTGTATGTATGGCATGTATGTATGTATGTATGTATGTATGTTGTCTGCATGTATACTGTGTATGTATGACATGTATTTATACTGTCTGCATGTATACTGTGTATATATGGCATGTATGTATGCTGTCTGCATGTATACTGTGTATGTATGGCATGTATGTATGTATGTATGTATGTATGTATGTATGTTGTCTGCATGTATATTGTGTATGTATTGTATGTATGTATATATGTATGCTGTCTGCATGTATACTGTGTATGTATGGCATGTATGTATGTATGTATGTATGTATGCTGTCTGTATGTATGTATACTGTGTATGTATGCATATATGTACATATGTACGTATGTATGTATGTATGTATGCTATCTGCATGTATACTGTGTATTTATGGCATGTATGTATGTATGCTGTCTGCATGTATACTGTGTGTGTATGTATGGCATGTATGTATGTATGTATGTATGTATGATGCCAGCATGTATACTGTGTATGTATGGCATGTATGTATGTATGTATGTATGTATGTTGTCTGCATGTATACTGTGTATGTATGGCATGTTTGTATGCTGTGTGCATGTATACTGTGTGTATGTATTGCATGTTTGTATGCTGTGTGCATGTATACTGTGTGTATGTATTGCATGTCTGTATGCTGTGTGCATGTATACTATGTGTATGTATGGCATGTATGTATGTATGTATGTATGTATGTATGCTCTGTGCATGTATACTGTGTGTGTGTATTTGTGTATTTATACTGTGTGTGTAAGTATGCTAATGTATATGTGTGTGGCAATCTGGCACTCCTTTTGGCATACAAAATGATACTCAGATGCCCTCTGTATTTAATTGTAATCTCAGTAAAAAAGACAGGGACCTGTAGCCCCGAAACGTTGGTATGTTGTGAACTTGCATCATTCTAGTTTGTTTTTTTTAAATAAAATCTAAGGGACCCTGGCTTTTTTACTGGCATAACATCTATCTATCTATCTATCTATCTATCTATCTATCTATCTATCTATCTATCTATCTATCTATCTATCTCACACAGACATTCATACATACATGTATGGAAACCCCCCCATGAAAATCCTGCGTTTGCCACTGCCGGGTAAAAAGTAACCCCCCTCTCTGCACCACTGGTCTCAGTACTTGCATTATGGATACACACTGAGTTAGAACCTGAGGCGTCACAGTACTTGTGTTATGGATGCACACTTGGGTACAACCTGAGGTGTCACAGTACTTTTAAGAATATTACACTATGATACGACTTACAGGGCAACAATATGTGTATGAATGTTACACTGTAGTCTGACCTGCAGCATCACAACATGTGTATGAATATTTAATATTAAACTGCAGTACAACATGCAGCATCATAATTCTTATATGAATATTCCACTGTGGTACAGTGTCACAGTACTTGTATGAAATTGGCGTACTACCTACAGCATAACAATACGTGTATGAATATTAAGCTGCAGTACGATCTGCAGCATCACAATACTTGTATGAAAATGGGGTATGACCTACAGCATCACAATACATGTATGAATATTAAGCTGCAGTGCGACCTACAGCATCAAAATACGTATATGAATATAAGCCTGCAGTACAACCTATAGTGTCACAATACTTGTATGATTATTACACTGCGGCCAGACCTGCAGCATACCAATTCTTATAAGATTATTACACTGTGGTAAGGTGTATAGTGTCACAATGCTTAAATTAACATTACACTGCGGTATGACCTACAATGTCACACTACTTGTATGAAATTGGGGTACGACCTAGAGCATCACAATACGTGTGTGAATATTAAGCTGCGTCACAATACTTGTATGAGTATTATACTGCAGTACGAGCTATAGCATCACAATACTTGTATAAAAATGGGGTAAGACCTGCAGCATAACAATACATGTATGAATATTAAGCTGCGGTGTGACCTACAGTATCACAATATGTGTATGAATATTAAGCTGCGGCACAACCTATAGTGTCACAACACTTGTATGATGATTACACTGCGGTGTGACCTGCTGCATCACAATACTTCTATGAATATTACACTGCGGTACAACCTGCAGCGTCACAATACTTGCATGAATATTAAGCTGCGGTACGACCTGAAGCATCCCAATACTTGTATGAATATTACAATGCGGTGTGACATGCAGCATCACAATATTTGTATGAAATTTGAGTACAACCTACAGCGTCACAATACATGTTTGAATATTACACTGAGGTATGGCCTGCAGCATCACAGTACTTTTGTACACTGGGGTACAGCACACATTTTTTTTTTTTTACTTTTTTAACTTAAATGTTAAACTTTTGTTGCTTTTTTTTTTTACACTGGAGAAGAGCCCCTGGATGGAAACAGCAGAGTTCCTGAATGGACACAGCCAGCAGTCCCTGGACAGACAGAGCCAGCAGCCCTTGAATAGACACAGCAGCCCCTGGATACACACAGAAGCCCATGGATGGACACAGCTCCCCTGGACGGACACAGCACCCCTGGACGGACAAAGCAGCCCATGGAGGACAAAGCAGCCCATGGAGGACAAAGCAGCCCATGGAGGACAAAGCAGCCCATGGAGGGATAACACAGCACCCCTGGACTGACACATCAACCCAAGACGGACACAGTACCCCATAACATACTGCATTGTTGAAGCTCCACAGCCAAAGTGAAGTTGCGTGCCGATCACCAGGGATCTTTATGAAATCCAACACTTGCGAGAATGCGACAGCGGGAGGATGACATTTTGCTCATTTTGGGATCCGAGTGGCCATATCATGCAGCCCACCAAGAACCTTTGCAATCTGGTGTACAATTATGCAATAGATAGCATATCAATGCCTATTTCCCTATAGATTGTAAGCTTGCGAGCAGGGCCTTTCTACTATACCTCTATGACTGTTTGTTATTACCCAATTTTGTTTCATCATTGTTGTTTCCAATTGTAAAGCTCAATGGAATTTGCTGCACTATATATGAAACTATTAATAAATAAACAAACAAGCAAATAAATAAATATACACACATTAAAATACAGTTGTAACATTATCATATGTCTCCAAACCATTAGAGATAATAGTATGTTTTTAAGAGAATAAAATTAACATTTGACATTTGGATGATTTACAAATTTAAGGAAGATGGAAAAGATTCTGAGTTGCCTAAAGTGCTTAAAAATCATTAGTGCATTTTTCACTTACTAATCACATAGTTTGCAAATTGAAAGGCCAGATCTATATACAGCCTGAACCCTACCTTAGAGGAGATCTATAAGATATACATTATTAATTGATATATGTGCTTGGCTGCACTTTTCTCTGTGATTGCTAAAGAAAAAAAAAATGTTGGTGCCTTTTGTGTTTAAAAAATGTCCTGCCTTGATAAGGGTGTGTTCTCTCCCTAAAATGTTGTTATTTAATAAAATGTGATGTTAATTGCAAATGTCAGACTGGTAGGACAGCAACATGACCACCATGGTAGAACCCCCAGTTACTCTCTTGATCTATTTAAATGCAGACACATATACAGTACATAAACACTGCCAGTCAGATATAATTTGCCAGCGACACCTAAGATCATCCCTATCTCCTTTGACATAGAGATGTGGTACATTTGTAGTGAACTAGGGATCACTGCAACCCCAATTTAGTACATAAGTAAGCTTACCATACTATCCCTTTAAACCAGGATGCTATTGAATTACACAGGTTCTGCGGCTGGCTGACTTCAAACCTGCATTTCGCATGGTTTTAATCTGACACAAAACCTGTGTAATCCATAAATGGCCCATTTTCAAGAGAGAGTATGGTAAAGCCATACCTCCCAACTGTTATGATTTTCGTAGGACAGTACTGTTTTTTTTGGGACTGTCCCGCTGTCCCACCCACGGGCCGCAAGTGTCCCGTGGTGGGGGGGAGAGTTGGGAGGCTCCTGTCAGTGGTGAATAGATGCAGCGTCTATTCATGGGAGTCAGAGGGTCTGGGGACATGCCAGCAGTTTACAGAGTGTTGGAAAACAGGGGCGTGGCTCGTGATCGCTGCACTCCTGTTAAGCCATGTCCCTTTTTCTATAGTCCACACCCCCTTTTGGAGGAGAGTCCCGCTTCCCCATCTCCCAATGTTGAGAGGTATGTAAACCAATACATACAAGTTGCAAGAAAAAGTGTGTGAGCCCTTTGGAATTTCCTGGATTTGTGCATAAATTGGTCATAAAATGTGTTCTGATCTTCATCTAAGTTACAACAATAGACAAACACAGTCTACTGAAACTAATACCACACAAACAATTATATGTTCTCATGTTTTATTGAACATACCATGTAAACATTCACAGTGCAGGGTGGACAAAGTATGTGAACCCTTGGATTTAATAACTGGTTGACCCACCTTTGTCAGCAATAACCTCAACCAAACGTTTCCTATAGTTACATATCAGACCTGCACAATGGTCAGGGGGAATTTTGGACCATTCCTCTTTACAAAACTGTTTCAGTTCAGCAATATTCTTAGGTTGTCTGGTGTGAATCACTCCCTTGAGGTCATGCCACAGCATCTCAATCGGGTTGAGGTGAGGACTCTGACTGGGCCACTCCAGAAGGCATATTTTCTTCTGTTGAAGCCATTCTGTTGTTGATCTACTTCTGTGGTTTGGGTCGTTGTCCTGTTGCATCACCCATTTTCTGTTGAACTTCAATTGGTGGACAGATTGCCTTAAGTTCTTCAGCAAAAGGTCTTGATAAAGTTGGGAATTCATTTTTCCATCGATGATAGCAATCTGTTCAGGCCCTGAGACAGCAAAGCAGCCCCAAACCATGATGCCCCCTCCACCATACATCACAGTTGGGATGAGGTTTTGATGTTGGTGTACTGTTCCTTTTTTTCTCCACACATAGTGTTGTGTGTTCCTTCCAAAACAACTAAACTTTGGTTTCATCTGTCCACAGAATATTTTGCCAGAAGTCCTGTGGAACATTCAGTTGCTCTTTTGCAAACTTCAAACATGCAGCAATTTTTTTTGGACAGCAGTGGCTCCCTCCGTGGTATCCTCTCATTAACTCCATTCTTGTTCAGTGTTTTACGTATGGTAGATTCGTCAACAGAGATGTTAGCATGTGCCAGAGATTTCTGTAAGTCTTTAGCCAACACTCTAGGATTCTTCTTCACCTCACTGAGCATTCTGCGCTGTGCTCTTGCAGTCATCTTTACAGGACGCACACTTCTAGGGAGAGTAGCAACAGTGCTGAACTTACTCCATTTATAGACAATTTGTCTTACTGTGGACTGTTGAACATCAAGGCTTTTAGAGATACTTTTTTAACCCTTTCCAGCTTTATGCAAGTCATCAATTCTTAATCGTAGGTCTTCTGGTCTTTTCTGGCATGGTTCACATCAGGCAATGCTTCTTGAGAATTGCAAACTCAAACCTGGTGTGTGTGTTTTATAGGGCAGCTTTAACCAACACCTCCAATCTCGTCTCATTGATTGAACTCCAGGTTGGCTGACTCCTGACTCAAATTAGCTCTTGGAGAAGTCATTAGCCTAAGGGTTCACATACTTTGTCCACCCTGCACTGTGAATGTTTACATGGTTTGTTCACTAAAAACATGAGAACATATAATTGTTTGTGTGGTATTAGCTTCAGCAGCCTGTGTTTGTCTATTGTGACTTAGATGAAAATCAGAATACATTTTATGACCAATTTATGCACAAATCCAGGAAATTCCAAATGCGTTCACATACTTTTTGATGCAATTGTATGTAATAAAACCATACAGTTAAAACACATAGAAACACTTCTCTGTTGCGCCTTATTATTAATATACACAATGTTCGGTAACACTGAAGCAATCAAAGAATCATCTGTTTTGTGTTTATACTGAGAATATGCTTGTTATTTGTTTTGCACAAAACAAGATCGCCTGCCAGTTTATTGCCCCAAAAAAATAATATCTAAATTCTAAGTCCTTATCAGCAGGGAAATATGGAGACCTAGAAATTATATTCACTGCAAATTAGCTGAATTCTGTCTTCTGAGTGAGAACTTATTTTTTTTATTTTTAATTCTACTTGCAAATCCCAATTATATTTGAATCATGGGATTTCAACTCTATTTCACCCCACGCACATTAATACAGATATCTATGGTTGCTGTGGGAGCACTAGGCAGAATAACAGAGTTAACAAAAGCTAAAGAGGTGGCTTAAAAGTTTTAATGCTCACACTATTTAGTGTTGGCATATAAGGCTGCTACAGTTATGTTTAGAGAATAATGATTATGTGCCTGCTATCTCTATTGTGCTCAAGAATTCTACTGTATCTCCATTGCAGTGGAGATTTTTCTACTTTGCATTTCCTTAAGAACTCTATTGGGAAGCTCTCATCTTCTCTCCTATAGTTGCAGCACCCAGGAGCAGTTCTTGGTGCGGGCAAGCAGTGCTTGGTGCGGGCAAGCCTGGGGGCATGGCCGCAGTCACCCCGCAGGCACCGCCGCATTCCCGCATCCCGCTCCCCAGCTGCAGCAGATGCCATGAGCTGTGTGGGCGTCTGCTGCAGCCGGCTCCAGTGACAGACACTAGAGATCATTATTGTCCTCTAATGTCTGTGCTGCGCTGCTATGGGAGAGACGTCATGACTTAATTTAATGAAGAATCCGTTCGCACAGCTGATCACAAGGGGATTGACAGGAAGAAGGCGTTTCTGGGTGGCAACTGACCGTTTTCTGGGAGTGCCGTGGAAAACGTAGGCGTGTCCATGCGTTTGCAGGATGGGTGTCTGACGTGAATTCCGGGACCTGACAGGCTGAAGTGATCGCAGTGGCTGAGTAAGGTCATAGCTACTTTTTGTACAGCTCCGCTGCACAAGTGATCGCAAACTTGCTATGCTAAATAGCACTCCCCCATAGGCAGCGACTATCTGATTGCATGGCTGCAAAAAACTGCTACCGTGCGATCAACTTGGAATGACCCCCATTGGGCCTAATTCAGAGTTGATCGTAGCAGCAAATTTGTTAGCAGTTGGTCAAAACCATGTTCACTGCAGGGGGGCAGATATAACATGTGTAGAGAGAGTTAAATTTGGGTGGGGTGTGTTCAAACTGAAATCTAAATTGCACTATAAAAATAAAACAGCCAGTACTTACCCTGCACAGAAACAAAATAACCCACCCAAATCTAACTCTCTCTGCACATGTTATATCTGCCCCACCTGCAGTGCACATGGGGGGTAATTCTGAGTTGATCGCAGCAGCAAGTTTGTTAGCAATTGGGCAAAAAATTACAGTACCCCCATGTGATGAATCTACATTACAATGTGCAAGTTTTCATATGTGAAAACTTGAACACACTCGAACAATGTAATAGCCTCAAACTTAAGAACTCACAGGCTCAGAGGCGGAACTACCGGCAGTGCAGGCAGTGCACTGCACTGGGGCCCGCCTCTGTCCAGGGGCCCAAGCATGTAATGAGTCAAACTGACTCATTACATGCCGCTGTGCGCTGCGGGCAACCGCTGCCCGCAGCGCACAGCCGCCCGGCGAAGAGAGGAGAGGAGAGGAGCAGCGGTACTACAGACGGGGGAAGGAGGAGGAGGGAGGCTGAGAAGGGAGCCGCAGCAGCGCTTTGTTACTGGTGGAGGCGCTGCTGCTGCTGCCCCTCTGCTTCCCTATAGGCTGTCTTCCGAGAACAGCCTATAGGGAAGCAGAGGGGCAGCAGCAGCAGCGCCTCCACCAGTAACACAGCGCTGCTGCGGCTCCCTTCTCAGCCTCCCTCCTCCTCCTTCTCTCCAGCCCGGGAATCGTCTCTGACGCTGCACCGAGGAGCCTGAGTCAGCGGAGAGGGTAAGTATAATTCTTCTTTCTTTCTTTCTTTCTTTCTTTCTTTCTTTCTTTCTTTCTTTCTTTCTTTCTTTCTTTCCTTCTTTCCTTCTTTCCTTCTTTCCTTCTTTCCTTCTTTCCTTCTTTCTTTCCTTCTTTCCTTCTTTCTTGTGCCTGCCTGCCGCAATGTGTAAAAATGGGGGACTACCTGCCGCACTGTGTAAAAATGGGGGACTACCTGCCGCACTGTGTAAAAATGGGGGACTACCTGCCGCAATGTGTAAAAAGGGGGGCATACCTGCCGCAATGTGTAAAAAGGGGGGACTGCCTGCAGCAATGTGTAAAAAGGGGGGACTGCCTGCAGCAATGTGTAAAAAGGGGGGACTGCCTGCCGCAATGTGTAAAAAGGGGGGACTACCTGCCGCAATGTGTAAAAAGGGGGGACTGCCTGCCGCAATGTGTAAAAAGGGGGAATCAGCCTGCCGCAATGTGTAAAAATGGGGGACTGCCTGCCGCTATGTGTAAAAAGGGGTAATCTGCCCGACGCAATGTGTAAAAAGGGGAATCTGCCTGCCGTAATGTGTAAAAAAGGGGGACTGCCTGACGCTATGTGTAAAACAGGGGGACTGCCTGACGCTATGTGTAAAAATGGGGAATCTGCCTGCTGCTATGTGTAAAAATGGGGAATCTGCCTGCCGTAATGTGTAAAAATGGGGACGCTGTCTGCCGTAATGTGTAACAAGGGCACGCTGTCTGCCGTAATGTGTAAAAATGGGGACGCTGTCTGCCGTAATGTGTAACAAGGGCACGCTGTCTGCCGTAATGTGTAACAAGGGCACGCTGTCTGCCGTAATGTGTAACAAGGGCACGCGGTCTGCCGTAATGTGTAACAAGGGCACGCTGTCTGCCGTAATGTGTAAAAAGGGCACGCTGTCTGCCGCTATGTGTAACAAGGGCACGCTGTCTGCTGTAATGTGTAAAAAGGGCACGCTGTCTGCCGTAATGTGTAACAAGGGCACGCGGTCTGCCGTTATGTGTAAAAAGGGCACGCTGTCTGCTGTAATGTGTAAAAAGAGGAATCTGTTCGCTGTAAGGTGTAAAAGGGTCTCTACCTGGTGTAGTGGTGCTACTGTGCGGCGTAATTTGAATAATGGAGACTACTGTGTTGGTATTATTTTGTGGCCACACCCCTTCCCCACGAAGCCACGCCACTATGTATTTTTGCGCGCGCCTACGGCGCGCACTGCCCCTGGGGTGGACTTGGATGGGGGGGGGGGGCCCAAAGCATTTTGTCGCACCTGGGCCCACCGCTTGCTTGTTCCGCCACTGCACAGGCTATTATATTAGGTGAGTTTTTCAACAAACTTGCACCTTTTAATGTGTGAAAAGTTGTAAGTTTGTCCCACACAAAAACTTTCACCCGATTACATCTTGCCACAAATGTCTATAAAATGGTTTTAAATAACACAAAATTCTACAAACCCTTTGCACTGCAATTTTAACTTTTCAAAGTTGATCTTTAAATTAATATAAAGCTTTGTCTCCTTACCCCTAACCAGGTTCACCTCAGTGGCGTGTAGTGAGTTCAGTAGCTGGTGAGGCACTTTAGCCATAATGTTTGCCAATTCCCGCCAATGACCCATACCGCCGCCGTGCTGATGCCCGTTACCACCCCTATGCTGATGCACGCTACCACCACAATCCATTGCCAGTTACTGCCGCCGTCACTGATGCTGCAGCTTGTGCAGGTGAGGGATCTTTTCAGATCCCTCCCCGTTGTCTCCCAAACATTTTCACAGCTCTGTGGCTGTCCATTGCTGCAGTAAAGTGTACAGAGGGAAAAGGTAGCAGGTGCACTATCTCACACTAGCTCAACCTGTAGTAACCAGAGGCACTTAGCATATTCCTGGCCAGGGCTGTGAGCTTACCCACCGCATCAATGTAGCCTCTCATTGGGTAAGTCTTAACACTAACTATAGGGGTTCAGGTCCGGGGGGCAGGACACCCCAGAGCCACCCAGCCAGACAACCCCAGGGCATCGCAGGAGTGATAAAAATATATGGTTAAAGAGGTAGGAGCAGCTGTTGCTGCATGTGTGAATAATGTGAGGAGTAAAAGAAAATTATGTGAAGGTGTTACATATATATAAAACAAACTATAAGTGCCATGGAGTGATGAAATAGTGTTAAATTGTGATGCCCCAGGGACACCCAGCCACGGCAGGCACAGGGAGCCCCGCACCCCAGAGAATTCCCCCCATTATGGACTGCCATATTAAACAAAATGTAGGAGTCTTACCTCAGTGTGCTCATTCCAAATGTAAAGGCTAGAGTGCTGGACTATTTAAAATCAGAGGGGTGGGTGGGGCAGGGTGCTCTATTAGGGTGAAGGTGTCTCCAACCTTCAAAAATGTATGAATACATCAGTTACAGAGGGAAAAGGGCCCTAATTTGCACACCTTAATTAGGTAGTGAGGTGCTACTCTGCTTGAGACTTAGTAAAGTGTACAGAGGGAAAAGGTAGCAGGTGCACTATCTCACACTAGCTCAACCTGTAGTAACCAGAGGCACTTAGCATATTCCTGGCCAGGGCTATGAGCTCACCCACCGCATCAAGGTAGCCTCTCATTGGGTAAGTCCCTAACACTAACTATAGGGGTTCAGGTCCGGGGGGCAGGACACCCCAGAGCCACCCAGCCAGACAACCCCAGGGCATCGCAGGAGTGATAAAAATATAGGGTTAAAGAGGTAGGAGCAGCTGTTGCTGCATGTGTGAATAATGTGAGGAGTAAAAGAAAATTATGTGAAGGTGTTACATATATATAAAACAAACTATAAGTGCCATGGAGTGATGAAATAGTGTTAAATTGCGATACCCCAGGGACACCCAGCCACGACAGGCACAGGGAGCCCCGCACCCCAGAGAATTCCCCCCATTATGGACTGCCATATTAAACAAAATGTAGGAGTCTTACCTCAGCGTGCTCATTCCAAATGTAAATGCTAGAGTGTTGGACTATTTAAAATCAGAGGGGTGGGTGGGGCAGGGTGCTAAATTAGGGTGAAGGTGTCTCCTACCTTCAAAAATGTATGAATACATCAGTTACAGAGGGAAAAGGGCCCTAATTTGCACACCTTAATTAGGTAGTGAGGTGCTACTCTGCTTGAGACTTAGTGCACCTGCTACCTTTTCCCTCTGTACACTTTACTATCTCACACTTGCTCAACCTGTAGTAACCAGAGGCACTTAGCATATTCCTGGCCAGGGCTATGAGCCCTTTTCCCATCGCTGCAGTAATCCTCCTGCCATAGAGCCCTTCTCATTCCACTAGGCAGACCCAGCAGCAGAAGTTTGCACCTGCCTTACAAGGTCCCCTATCAGCCGAGAAGACTCAGCAGGGGTCACCGTGGCTGCAGACATGCCCCCCTCCCTCACCTCACAGACAGCCTTTCTCACACTGCCAGGCAGAGAGCAGCAGTGTTCTGCAGTTATTATTATTATTATCCTTTATTTATATGGCGCCACAAGGGTTCCGCAGCGCCCAATTACAGAGTACATAAATAATCAAGCATAAATAATCAAACAGGAAAACAGCAACTTACAGTTGATGACAGTATAGGACAAGTACAGTGTAAATAAACAGTTACATCAGCAGATGACACTGGAATAAGTATCAGGTGGCAGAAGACTGCTGGATGTGGTACAGTTGAAGATTATTAAAGTAAGACAAAGGATAAGCACATGAGGGAAGAGGGCCCTGCTAGCGAGAGCTTACAATCTAAAGGGGAGGGGTAGACAGACAGGGGTGACACAGATGGGGTACATAGAGAACGTAGAACAGAGGGTTAGGATGAGATTTGGCTGGGTTTGGTGAAGAAGTGGGTCTTAAGAGCCCGTTTGAAGTTTTGTAGAGAGGTGGAGAGTCTGAGGGGGAGAGGTAGGGAATTCCAGAGAAGTGGAGCAGCACATGAAAAATCTTGGAGGTAGGAGTGGGAGGAAGTAATCCGTAGGCAGGAGAGTCATCGCGCATTAGCAGAGCGAAGAGGACGGGTGGGAGTGTAAAGGGAGATAAGATCAGAGATGTAGATGGGAGAGGAGTGGGTGAGGGCTTTGTAAGCAAGTGTGAGAAGCTTGAAATGGATTCTGAAAGGGAAGGGGAGCCAGTGAAGGTCTAGTAAGAGAGGAGAGGTGGACGTAGTGCGTTTGGTGAGGAAAATGAGCCGGGCAGCAGCATTGAGGATAGATTGGAGTGGAGAGAGGTGTTTGTCAGGAATGCCAGTCAGGAGGAGATTACAGTAGTCCAGTCTGGAGATGACCAGTGAGTGGATAAGAGTCTTAGTAGCATCCTGGGTCAGAAAGGGTCTGATCCTGGAAATATTTTTTAGATGAAAACGGCAGGTTTGTGAGAGGTTCTGAATGTGTGGTTTGAAGGAGAGGGAGGAGTCAAGGATTACTCCAAGACAGCGCACTTGGGGGCTAGAGGAGATAGTAGTGCCATCAATAGATAATGAGATTGTAGGAGGTGAGGTTATGTGGGAGGGAGGGAAGATGATCAGCTCGGTCTTAGACATGTTAAGTTTAAGAAAGTGCTGGTACATCCAGGAAGAGGTAGCAGAGTGACAGTTGGAGATACGAGTGAGGAGAGCAGGGGAGAGGTCTGCAGAGGAAAGATAGATATGAGTGTCATCAGCATAGAGATGATATTGAAAACCAAAAGAACTGATGAGCTTACCTAGTGAGGACGTACAGAGAGAGAAGAGAAGAGGACCAAGGACAGAACCTTGGGGTACACCTACAGTTACAGCAATCCCTCTCACCGACTGTAGTGATTCCCCCTGCCAGAAAGTACTCTCATGGAATCCATGATTCCCCCATCTTTGGCCCTCCCTGCTCACCTGGACCCCTGACCAGCGCTCACCTGGACACCCGCAGAGGGGGAAGTGTGTGCTGGCTGTGCTGGCAGCGGGGAACCATGAGACACCAGGGGGAAGGGAGACCACAGAGATCTGTGTGCGCCGGCAGCGGGGAACCATGAGAGACACCAGGGGGAAGGGGGAACACAGGGGTCTGTGCGTGCCATCTGCGGGGACACACGGGGAAGGGGGTGTGGGAACACAGGGGACTGTTTGCGCTGGCTGTGCTGGCAGTGGGGACACCAGGAGACACCAGGGGGATGGGGTACCAGAACAACTCACTGTGGCAGGGTATATCAGGATGCGGCGCCCTCTTAAATGTGATGCCCACACCTTACGTAGCCTTGTACCAGGTCCACGGTTAATGATAGGGCTGGCCCTCCAACTACCCAATCATATCTTTTTCAGTTACAGGGGCGTGCTTTCATATGAGCTGAAAGCACGCCCTTGTCAAAGAGGCACTGCTATTAGGTGCCGCTTAAAGAGCTTTTTTCAATGGACTTTCACTGCCCGATGCTTGGCCCCGCCGCCCAGTTCCGGACCTTTCTCACTGACAGTGGGAGGGACCAAGAACGGTGTCTCTGAAACACATTTAAAACAGTTTTTTTTATAGGGTAAAATTATTAAAATAACACAAAGCATAAAGCAGATACCTATGACACAGATTACAGTATGTGTCATAAGTATCTTTTTTGCATTATTTTAATGATTAATGACAGGGGAGGCACTACCTACACCTAATTTGATGGTGTATTTTTACTACTCTAAATAAAAAAGTCTAAAACTGTCCCTTTTAAATATAGCAACTAGTCCCATGAGGAAAGCAGATGGGTTCTTTGTGACCATTGCAAACTGGGACAATTACAGTAATATGTGAGAACCTACATTACTGATGTGAATGGGCAAAATATTCTCTGTAAAGTGCTGCGGAATATGTGTGCGCTATATAAATAACTGGTAATAAATAAATAATAAATAGATCGGACACTAACATATCTATAATGGTGCAGGGTATGCAATATACACAGATCCCTGGGTCAAAGGGCACCTGCACAGCACTCACATACACCTCGGTTGCCAGTGCCATTTTCTAGATGTTTTATTTAAGAAATATAGAAATACTATAGAGTATTATGCTTGCACAATATTGTTGAAGGATTTTTTGAGAAAACGGTGTTTCCTCCATTTTCTTAGAGACTTTTAACATGTACCCAGTTGTACATGAAAACCGTCTCTGAGAAAATAGCGCAAACATAGATATTGCACACAGGCGAAGATGAGCTACAACATTGCAGTTGAATTGTGGCAAGCCTGGATCTAGCAAATGAATTGTGAATTAGACAGAAAACATTTTTGCTGAATGAGCTTGTTTTAATATGAGTTGGAACCCCGATTTCTAGAACCAGAAATGGCAGCTGTATTGTTAGATGACCTTACTCATTTGAAATAGGTTTTAAGTATTTACTTTGGCAGACTGTCTTAAGGTCAGGAAGGTATGAAATAATTTTAGATTATGCATCTGAATGATATGGATTATGTTGTAAGGTTGAATGATATGGACCTTTTATGGTTTATTGGATTTAATATCACAATATTGATGATGGCATTTCTGAATGCTAAAAGGTCATACAAGGCCAATTACTTAATGATTGGTGGGAAAGTAGAGTCAGTAGCAGCAACATTTTAAAGGAAAAAAGCTCTGAAGGAAAAAGCAAGAACAAACTGGTCATTAAAGAGATAACCATAGGCACATTAAAATTAGGTCATGGATGATTATCAGAAAATATATTAAAATTAATGGAGGAATGATGGTCCCTGGCGACAAAATATTGGACATGGGACCTTATTCAGCAGCATATGCTTCTGTGATGCGATTGCATTCTCCCAGTCCCGCTGTAGTGTGCACGCACAGGACCCACATCACTGATGTGAATGCCTCTGCCTGATTTACAACCATAGATGCTTGCGGAGTGGGCAGCGTTGGCCATGCATTGCAGGTAAAATGGGTTGGGTTGGCGCAGTTTTCGGGGCAGCTGCATTCTGTCACACTCGTCCGCTGCAACGGAAATCATGGCCATCCTGCACTTACCTTCACAGCCAAGTCTTCTTTCTGTGCCTTTCACAATGAATTGACCCTCTCAGATTGCATTCTCCTAAATTGTCATCATTTTGGGATTCCTTAATCATTTCAAGCTTTCAATTCTCAGCAGACCTACCAGGGAAGGTCTAAGGATGTTCTGTTTTTGCCTTCTGTGACTGCTGACATTGAGTGGGTTGTTTTTAACTTTGACCCCTGCAATGCTTTACATGCCCATCATGTAAAGGAACTGGTCACTCTATATGAGATTTTGGGCAGTTCCTTGGTTCATCGTTGCTGCAGATCTCTTTTAATGAAAGGGGAAATACACAGTGTGTTAGTGAATTCATATTCCTCTTGGTTCGAGATTATCTTCCAAACTGACAAGTGCTAGTCATGAACAAAATGAAAAGGCACTGTTATGTGCACAGCATACCATGCAAGCTACTTACCAACAATGCTATGCAATTCATCAGGTGAGTTTCAGGCTTTCACCAGTGAATGGGACATCTCACATGTCACCCGTAGTCCTCGCTATTCACAGTCTAAAGGAATATTAGTAAGGACCTAACATTCTGCAAAGCACTTGTTAGATAAATGTTATAGAGATGATTTTGATATGTTTATGGTGCTCCTCAATTTGAGAATACTCTAAAACTTTGAATTCCCTCACCTGCTCAACACATCCTGCCAGGCCCATCCACAACACCAATCCCACCTCCAATTTCAAACTTAAACCACAAGTTGAGAACTATGAGCAAGATGATTAGCACCATCCACATCCAGAGCCCTGTCAGATTTGACAGAGTATGGACAGGTCAGGAATCTTCCAATAGACTCAACACCTACTGTATATGGTGCAATCTGATGGTTCCTTATAAAAGCACATCAGGTGCCTACATCAGGTGCTACACAAGCATGTAAGGCAAAACCTTCACCTTAGAACTAGAGATGTGCGACGGAAACTTGTTGGGTTTTGTGTTTTGGTTTTGGATCTGGATTTCCGTTCGTGTTTTGGATCTGGATTGGTTTTGCCAAAACCACCCTTTTGGGTTCTGGTTTTGGTTTTGGATCTGATTTTAAAAAAAAATCAAAATGGCTAAAATCACAGAATTTTGGGGTTATTTTTGAACCTACTGTATTATTAACATCAATAACATTAATTTCCACTCATTTCCAGTCTATTCTGAACACCTCACAATGTTGTTTTTAGGCCAAAAGGTTGCACCGAGGTAGCTGGATGACTAACATAAGCGACACAAGTGGGCGGCACAAACACTTGGTCCATCTAGGAGTGGCACTGCAGTGGCTGACAGGAT
The DNA here is from genome assembly GCF_028390025.1 of Pseudophryne corroboree. Lineage (NCBI taxonomy): Eukaryota > Metazoa > Chordata > Amphibia > Anura > Myobatrachidae > Pseudophryne > Pseudophryne corroboree. Next base: position 384,567,642 of record NC_086447.1, on the reverse strand, counting down.
GGCACTTTTAAAAACTAGGCCCCAAAGAGCATATAATGCAAAGAAAATAAAGCAAGATTGATTTGTCATTGGGCCCTCCACCCTTATGTTGTTTAAACAGGACATGCACAGTTTAATAAACCCATCATTTCAGCGACAGGTGATCCCCCTGGAAAAAGCTCACCAAGTTCTCTGAATCATAGCTAGCTGCAAACATACCACCTCCTTCTTTGATGACTTTTCACATTATGAGAAGTGGGAAGAGGAAGAGGACAATGTCAAGAACGTGATTAAAAATTAGAGAGGCATGCACAATCTGGAACAACACAGGTTTTCACCTCCGCTTCTATATTGGTGTGGAATGACAAGGACTTTAACCAAGCAAATATATAATTACTACATTACTGGACAAACTGAAAAACTAGGGGCCAAAGTCTCAGAATTTGTACCCCCTTCTCCAGTTTCAGGGATTACGATAATCTCAGATTTAATGCTGGGATGCAAATAAACTGGTGTATACCACAGGATCAAGATTGGATATTTTCCCCTCCACGGAGTCTGGAGACTTATTTTGTGAAAATCTCGTGGTTTTCTTTTTTTCCATTTTTTTATTGCATTTTTATTTACATATTTTGTGGCAGATGCCTTATTTTCATTTTTCACAGCTCCCAGATACACACATGTCAGCATACCTGTGTGACCCAGCTAGACGCATGTGAGCATACTTGTGTGTCTTGTTTATTTTATTAAGATTTATTTTTAAATAAAGCACCTCCTTAGATGTTTTAGCGGCCCATTCTGAGCCCCCACAGCAGCCCTAGATGGGGCAAGTTGAGTTCGGGTGCGTTCGGTAAAGTACTAAGTAGCAATGTGCAGAGATTTTTATGTTTTTGAGCTCCAGCCCTAGTGGAGCTTACCACTCTACAGTCAAAACTCATTTCATACTATAAGTAGAACTGTGGGAGGAAGCAATGCTAACCTCTGTGCCAACGGCATCTTCCTGGCTGTAAACCACCAGGAGAATCCATACTGGGCCTAATTCAATAACTGTTTGTGCCTCACAGGAGCTCCTGGCCCATCTAGTGCTGCAGTGCAATGGAAAGCTGATGCAATGCAAGATCACTGAAACTCTGTTCTAACACCACAAGGTCTTGTGATAAGCCTACGCAGCCTTAGGAAAAGAACCCTGTACAACAAATGCGCATCTTGTAACTAATCCCAAAATGTGGAACATTAATAATTAATCAAAATTAAGGTTTTCTAATTGGAACCATTCATTTGTGAGTCCCTAACATGAAATAATTGAGAAGAACCTCTCTCTAATGCTGGGTGCACAGTGCACACTAGAAGATTCAAATGAGCGGGTTCAGACATGGCACCCCTGGAATTATTTGGCAGACATGCAGACATAGGTGTGTTTGGAAAATCTAGTTTTCTCTGGCAGTTGTACTGGATTATGTTTCTGTCTGAATGACTTTGGTCACAAATATGGTCTCATTATAAAACACTTCATCAAGATTGCAATTTTCATTTCCACCGTTGTGGCTATATGTTTTCAAAAATCTGTTTGTGATGTTGAAGCTTGTTTCATATTCTGCTCTAGGCTTTAATTTAAACCTAGGATGAAGTACAGCAGCACCCATGGAATTATACAGCAGTGCCTCTGGACTTATACAGCAGATAGGCAGCACCACTGGAGAATTACACAGTCCAGCAGACAGGCAACAGCACCCCTGGACTTAAACAGCAGTGGGGCAGCACCCCTGGACTGATAGGGCAAAGGGGCAGCACATCATATAGGGCAGCACCCCTGGAATGATGTGGCAGACAAAGAAAAGATGTGCAAGATGGAATTGTCCTTTGTCCTGCCCACCCACCCTTATGTTGTATAAACAGGACAAGCACACTTTAACAAACCAATCATTTCAGCGACAGGGTCTGCCACATGACTGTGGCTGAAATAATTCCTTTGTTTTGGCCCCCTCCAAAAAAGAAGCAATTAATCACTCCTTGCACAAACTGGCTCTACAGATGCAATATGTCATCATCCTCCTTATCCTCTGATTCCTCCCCCTTTAGTGTTTACAGCCTCATCCTCACAGAGAAATAATATTCAAACAAACCACATCATTTAGGTGTCAGTGGACTGCATATAAGAATTTCCCAAAGTTTCTGAACTTGGCAATGACTTGTGATGATTTCTCTGCAGGTGACGTATAAGGGAGGATGTTCCCAGGTGGTTAACGTCCTTACCCCTACTTATTATGGATTGACAAAGGCAACAGATGGCTTGACACCTGTTGTCTGGATTTGTGGAGAAATAATTCTACACCGAAGAGGTGGATTTTTTTGTATTTTGCCCAGACAAGACAATGGGCTTTTTATCCTATGGCCAACAACTGTCTCCACTGGTGCCTTATTCAAATGAACCACATCACCATCAGAATCCTCATTGTCAACTTCCTCCTCAGCACCAGCTACACCAATATCCTCCTCATCCTGGTGAATTTCCATAGTGACATCCTCAATCTCAATATCAGCAAATGGACTGGCAGTGCTCCTCCCAGCACTTGCATGGGGTGTGCAAATGGTGGTAGGAGCCTCCTCTTCCCGTACAGTCTTGGGAAGGTCAGGCCTAGATATCACAACCACGGACACATTTGGACTCTCCTTGAGGATTTGTGATATCTCTGAACGCTCAGATGTTTTTTTTACTGTGCTTTAAAAAGCTTTTTTAAATTTTTTGAGAGGGAGGAGGGCTTCCATCTTCATGAGAAGCTGAACCACCAGTTATGAACATAGGCCACAATCCTTTCCTGTAAACAATGTTAAGAAGAACTGCTGCACCCCTATGGGTCACAGTGGGTATGTCTATAGGATGTCACTCAATAGCCACAACAATATAAAACAAAAAATTACAGACACTACTTCTGCACTCACAGTAAATAACACAAGTGTATGAATGATGTTGTGTAAAAGTCCAAAGTCTCTCGATGGGTGGGGGAATGAACATAGGAAAATGTTTTCAGATAAGCAATCTCCTATTCTTAAATTCTTCTACAGAAAAGTTATGACATCGGAGGAGACACTAGTGTTCGTACCGTACTCACGTTGGAGCACGCAATTTTCCTCATATAAAGGTATCTTTTCTTCTTATGTTCCGTGATCCTAGATGTCGTCTCCACGTCATCAAGTGGTTCCCATGGTTCCTCAGAAACACAAGAAGGGGAAGGACAAAGGGAGACTAATTGTGTAATAGGTTCTGTCCACAAATAATTCCTTAAAGAAAATCTTTCCCCCTTTATGTAGACAGTATGCGTACAGTAGCACATGACCGGATGGGCCAAATAGTTTTTAAAAAAAACAGAGACATCTTTGTCTCCATCTCAACACAAACCGGGATCGCGATCACAGCTACTCCTGCTTCTGCAGGGAGTTTTCATCAGTTGAGCTCACTGCACATGGGACTGAGCTCCATCGGCTTTTTATAGTACTGTGGCCACCAGACCTGTCTCCTCTTTACATCCCTGGGTATATCTGCTTGTGTATGTATGTATGTATGTATGTATGTATGTATATATGTATGTATTGTATGATATTTATAGTATGCATGCAGAATATTAAGCATGTTTGCATGTCCAATGTATGTATGTATGTATGTGGAAAGTGTGTGTTTGTGATATATATACTGGCAAAATAAATATATATATATATATATATATATTGCAATAGGAGTCTTGCTAGAATGTGCTCTGCTACAAAAATTCCACCAGCGACAGACTCCATGCTTGTGCAAAAACAACAAATCAAATACCTTTTATTCAGGTAGCTCAAAAACAAAGATATACATAAAACAAAGATAATTGTCTTTGGCATAAACTACCAGGGAGGTTAGGCCCTGCCTCACTCCCTCTTACTTAATAAGGAACCCTTCAGGTCCCGGCATCCTGACACTAGTGGCCTAGCCCTCGGGATCCCACTGTCCCTAACAGGCCTATCACCTGGACACTAACTGCCTTCAGGAGCCCTGACTCATGGGAAAGACTCTGCTTTAAACCCAGCACCCAGGTGCTGGCTGATGATGCAGCTTCTTGGGCTATGGAGCCTATAAGACCTCGTCTGGGCCAAATGGATGGGAACCTGGTCCATCCACACTTCCCATCCACCCCCAAGACCCTGTGTGTAGCTTACAGGTGGCAAAGTACCTCTCCTGCCACATTATATATATATATATATATATATATATATATATACATACAGGTTGAGTATCCCTTATCCAAAATTCAAAATCACACATTTTTGGGTCCCCTACTGAGATAATGACCCATATACATATATATTATATTATATATCTGTATAATAATGTCATTATCTCAGTAGGGGACCCAAAAATGTGGGATTTTTAATTTTGGATAAGGGATACTCAACCTGTATGTATGTATGTATATATATATATATATATATATATATATAGAAACCCCTGCCAATAAATCCTGCGTTTGCCCCTGGTGTACCATACTCATCCATCAGAGGGAATGCATATATGTAAAGGCATTTTTTTTCAACCCTTGTATATTTCAGGAGATGGTTCTAGCCCTTTAATCACCAACATGACTCCCCAAAAAAGAGTAAGATAATAATGTACGTGAGGGACATACCCAAACTCACAGTTCAATGTATGGAGATGTGTCCATATAGGTTTCTTTAGGTCTTCTAATGGCTTCTTTTCCCCCAGTCGGTGAACTCCATACAGTTCAATGCGTGGAGATGTGTCCATAAAGGTTTGTAATGGTCTTCTAATGGTTTTGTCTCCCCAGTCTGTGGACTACGTACCTGCTTGCTGTGTCTCGGGTCTTGTCTCCTTGTCAGTGACAGTGTCCTCCTGATGGCTGTTTAAAGTGACAGCTGCCAGCTGGCTCCTTTCCTCAGTCTGTGCACAGCACCTTGGCTACTCTCTAGAAAGGTGTCGGAGACTCCTCATTTTTCAGGTAGCCCCCTGGATGCCCAGAAGAGTGCCCAGATCTCTCGCATCCTGTTTATGTCGTACTAAAGTGGGCAGGATAGGAGATTATGGGAATTGCAGCACAGTAGTGCAGGGCAGCGCTTAAATGACACAAATTTGCAGCATTTTCCCGCAATAGAAGTGTTGTGAATGGCATATTGTTAATTTTGCATTTCTTATCAGATAATTTCTTTTTTTTTTTTCGTTCTTAATTTTTGCTTCTTGGTTTTTACATGCCCTCTATGACAATGGGCAGCGTCCTTCGCAGACAACGTTGATGGAATTGCATCATCAATGCCATGACTGGTGGCAGCAGCAATTTCAGCACCAGTACTAGGAACTGGAAGTGGTTGCTGATCTTTCACTATTTTTTCCACCAAATGTGTGTTCTCCATTTCATAGGACAGCAACCCTCTATTATTACAGCACACAGAACAGTGCCCCTTTATTTTCACAGCACCCCTGTATTTTTACAGAATACAGGACAGGCCCAGTGTACATTTATTTTCACTGCACCCCTGTATTTTGACAGCATACAGGACAGGGCCAGTGTACATTTATTTTTGCAGCACCCCTGTATTTTGACAGCATGTGCCAGCACCCATGTATTTTCACAACACCCCTGTAATTTTACAGCAAACAAGAAAGGGCCAGCACCCCTTTATATTCACAGCACCCCTCTATTTTTACAGCATACAGGACAAGGACAGTGTACATATTTTTTCACAGCACCCCTGTATTTTTACAGCATACAAGACAGGGCCAGCACCCCTGTATTTTAACAACACCCATGTAATTTTACAGCATACAAGACAGGGCCCGTGTACATTTATTTTCACAGCACCCCTGAATTTTTACAGCATACATGACAGGGCCAGTGTACATTTATTTTCACAGAACCTCTGAATTTTTACAGTATACAAGACAGGGCCAGTGTAAAAAATTTTCACAACACACCTGAATTTTTACAGCATACAAGACAGGGCCATTGTACATTAATTTTCACAGCACCCATGAATTTGTACAGCATACAGGACAGGGACAGCACCCCTGTACTTTCACAGCACCCCTGTATTTTCACAGCATACAGGACAGGGACAGCACCCTTGTATTTTCACAGCACACAAGCAGAATCAGCACCCATGTATTTTCACAGCATACAGAAGGACAGTGTCCCTGTACAACACAGTGACAGCCAGGACAGCATCACCCATGTACAGCTGCAGCACCCCTAACAGCACATGACACCACAGTGACAAGATGGCACTCCTAACAGCACCCCTAGAGAGCACACACTGACTCCATCCGATGCCACCACCCATAAAGAGAGACAGAGGTCAGTCACTCTCCAAGTTCGGAGTGAAAATGGCGGTGACTCACAACTCCTTATATGGAACCCAAAACCTGTGGGATCCAACAGCGGGATGATGACGTTTTGCATCGTTCTGGGATCCGAGTCTGGCGGGAAATCATGAGCCGGACTCGGTTCCCGGCTCAGTTCGATGGTTCGGTACTCTATGAACTGAACCCACTCGTCTCTACTTCGTCATGGACAATGAATCCCCTGAAGAAGTACCTATTGGAGTGCAGGACAGTCCCATGCACTTGACCTATAGTGAACCCCTTTCAGGCATCGGCCACACCACTAGCCCCTTTATCATGAATTTGGAATAATTTCCAGGACTAATCCACAATTACAGGACAATATACTTAATTTTCCATTATTCAGATTGTGTTTGTTATTTGTTGCGCACTGTCCCTGTATCAAGCACCTGTTTGTTTTTTCATTATGTTTGAAAAGAGGGATGTACATTAGATGTATGTTGTGTACCTTTAATGTTGAGGGCAGGACATTGCATCACTACTCTCCACTTGTTATTTAGGAAAATGGTTATTAAAGAACCGAACAAAGAAAAATATTTAATGAAAGGTGTAAGGAAAGACTGCTTGCTAAATCAAACTTAAGGTCTTTCTGTTTCAAATGAATCTAAGCCAGAGCCAGATTAAGGGGAGGTGGCTATGGGGATAATTACCCCAGGCCCCCCTGAATGAAAGGGCCCCCCGCCACCTGCCAGAGATCGGATCTCTCATCCGATCCACAGCACTGCGATGTGCTCCCCTCCCCACTGAGTGCTCTGCTGTAATGCTCATCACAGCTGCCGGCGCTGCAGAGTGCAGAGCTGGCTGGCCAGTTTGCTGAGTGATGGCTCAGCCGCCCAACAGGATGTCAAACTGCAGCCTGCGGCTCTCTCTGACTGCGTGAAGATTTGTGCTGGCAGGGTGCTGAGGAGCAAGCCCTCACCCTGTTTAGTTTGTAAGTAAGGCTATATGATTCTTTTTGAAAGTTATATTGTACATTAAATAGGAAATTAGGCTCTGAGTTGTGTATACATATATGTGTATATAAATGTGAATATATATATATATATATATATATAAATAAAACAATTTGACCGTCACTTCACATATATTTTATATTACCTTACCTTCCCACAGTGTATATATATATATATATATATATATATATATTTATTTATAATTGTGTTTGTGAACCGGCACTCCTCCTTCACATACAGTACTGCTCTGGTGCCCTCTGAATGAATTTTAAGTAGAAGCGCAATGTAAAAAAGCAGCTGCACTCGGAGATTGAATAAATCCAAATGTGTATTTCACATGTAAAACTCCTGGAGTTTCACTTGTGAAATACACCTTTGGATTTATTCAGTCACCGAGTGCCGCTGCTTTGTTACATTGCGCTTATATATATATATATATATATATATATATATACCGTATATGTATGGGATCAGGTCTGGATCCTGCCGGTTGGGATCCCAGCAGTTGATACTGATGCCAGAATCACAACGTTGGTTGGAACCCCAACCACCGGAATCGCGAACGAGTGTTTGCTGGACCACCGGAGGGGTAAGTTGCAGGAGGGGGTTCTAGGTTAGGGTTAGGCTATGGGGAGGTGGTTACGTTTAGGCTGCGGGGAGGAGGGGCTAGGTGTAGGCACCCCTGGAGAGGGTTATGGTTAGGTTGCGGGAGAGGGGGAAGATTAGGTTTAGGCTGCGGGAAGGGGAGGTTAGATTTAGGCACCACCCATGGAGGGTTAGTTTGCAGGGGTTGAGGCGGAGTTTAGCTTTAGACTGCAGTGAGGAAGGATTAGGGGAGCATTGATGACCGGTAAGTATCCATACCTTGCCCCTGTCTGGATTTTCACCATCAGGATGCCGCGGTCAGTATTCTGACCGCCAGCATATAAGACCCAACCCATATATTTGTGTGTGTATATATATATTGTATGAAATATAGCATAGAGTATTGACGGCACTCACGGTCTTGAAAGAATAAGCTCGGTCGACACACCTGTCATCTTTTAACATTTTTGTTTATTTCAACCTTCTTCAGGAACTCCTGATGAAGGTTGAAATAAACCAAAACATTGAAAGATGACAGGTGTATCTGTGAGTGCCGTCAATACTCTATGCCAGTGGCTCTCAAACTCGGTCCTCAATACCCCACACGGTTCATGTTTTCCATGCCACCCAGCAGGTGCACTGTTTACCACCAACTGTCACATTTTAAAAATCTATAGGCGACCTGCTAAACATGAACCATGTGGGGTCCTGAGGACCAAGCTTGAGAACCTGTGCTCCATGCTATTTTGCTTCTGCTGTGGAGGGCACCCGGCAAGGTGGAATTTATTGTGCAGGAGTGCTGAGCATCTGCTTTGTATATAGTATAATTTATCAAAACTACCAAATACTCCCCTAGTTCAAATGATACACTTTTTCATTTTAGACCTCAGGACCCCCTGTCTTAAGTACCCCGGGCCTCCAATGCCTTAATCCAGCTCTGATCTGAGCACTCCCAGCTTGCAAAAGAATAAGAACAAACCAGTGGTAACAAAATGGTTACGTGGCGCAAAACAGGTAAATAACAGAATGAGAACAGAAACTGCAATTTACTGGAGAGCTACGAAGGGGACTATGAGGTGTTGGATGATGCAGTGCAAGCAGGGTTGGATTAAGGCTGATGGGCGCTCAGATGCAACGATGTTGTGAGGGGCCCCACTAATAAAAGCAAACCCTGTAATGGCAAACCCCAAGCACCCCCTAACACACACACACAGTACATTACACTCACACACACTACCTTACACAGCACGCAGCAGCACACCCACACCTGGTCAGCTCACACACACACACACACACACACGTTACCTTAAACACACAAACACATACACTACCTTACAGTGTGCCGCAGCAGCACACCTGGCCGGCTCACACACCCACATACTACCTTACACACACACACTACCAGAAAACATGCCGCAGCAGCAGCAAACCTGCCTGCTCACACGCCCACCAGTGGCGTGCGGTGAGGTCAGTGGCTGGTGAGGCACTACAGCCATAATGTCCGCCGAATCCTGCCGATGACCCCTACCGCCGCTGAGCCAATGCCCGCTACTACCCCTGCGCTGATGCCTTCTGCCACCGCCAATGGCTTACAAACTCGCCCACCATCAACTGACCCAGCCCTCCGCCACTAATTTGCATCTCAGTCCGATGCCGCCAATGCCCGCTGCCTGCCTGCTCATCATACTTGTGATATATTGTACATTTTTATAGAAAAAAATAAATAAATTAGTGTTTGGGACTGGGAAGGGAGTGGGAGGAGGATATGAATGCAATTTTGTTGTCCAGGGCTTCCATTAGTCAAATTACGCAGCACAGTAGCACCACTTACACAAATTAAGCCAGTGCTCCCTTTTACACATTACGGCAGGTACAGCCTCCTATTACACATTACGGTAGGTAGAGATCCCTTTTTTCATATTATGGCAGACAGCGTCCCCTTTTTTAAACATAACGGCAGACAGCGTCCCCTTTTTAAACATAACGGCAGACAGCATCCCTTTTTACACTTTACGGCAGACAGCGTTCCCTTTTTACACATTACGGCAGACAGCGTCCCCTTATTACACATTACGGCAGACAGCGTCCCCCTTATTACACATTACGGCAGACAGCGTCCCCCTTATTACACATTACGGCAGACAGCGTCCCCTTTTCTACACATTACAGCAGACCGCGTCTCCTTTTTACACATTACGGCAGACAGCGTGCCCTTATTACACATTACGGCAGACAGCGTCCCCCTTATTACACATTACGGCAGACAGCGTCCCCTTTTCTACACATTACAGCAGACCGCGTCTCCTTTTTACACATTACAGCAGACTGCGCCCCCCTTTTTACACATTACGGCAGACATCGTCCCCTTTTTTACACATTACTGCAGACAGCGTCCCCTTTTTTTACACATTACAGCAGGTAGAGCACTTTACATCCCCCCCTCTACCCTTAGGGTGTACTGTAGTGTTCTGTAGTGTAATGCAGTGTACTGCAGTGTAATGTAATGTAGTATAGTGTACTGTAGTGTAGTGTAATGTAGTGTAGTATTATTGTGTACTGTTGTGTAGTGTATTTCATAATTCATTCAATAAACTAATGCTTCAAGTTACTGAAACAATGGCTGCCTGGGGAATCCATTGTTTCTGCCTGAACATGAAAGAGACCAGGTACCCACCCCGTATACAAAAAAATAGGTGGCATCATCAATTTTCTGCAGCATGTCAAACCTGTGTAGACTGTAGAGCATATTGGCAACGTTTGCCAGGAGACACAGAGAGATACCTGCTGCAGCGTGTGGATGACAGGGGAGAGCCGCCTGGTGCCTGTCTGTGGGTGGGGAGGACGGAGCCGCCGGAGACGGACAGGGGAGAGCTGCCTGGTGCCTGTCTGCGGGTGGGGAGGACGGAGCCGCCGGAGACGGACAGGGGAGAGCCGCCTGGTGCTTGTGAGCGGGAGGGGGGGATGGAGCCGGCGGAGACGGACAGGGGAGAGCTGCACTCACTGGCAGAGCCACCGCTGCTCCCGTCCCAACGTCCGCCTCACGCCGCCAGTGGGTGATTGGACAGCAGATCCAGTGCTGGATCCACTGTCCAATCACAGGTGCCTCGCTGACATGGGGGTGGTGTCCCTGTCAGCGAGGCACTTTTTTCAGTGCCGCTTTCTCGAAGGTTTTCACTGGGCTTTTACAGCCCTGTGCTAGGCTCCGCCCCCCGCTCTGTCCCCGTTCCTATTATGTATGGGAGGCACTGCTATCAGTGCCTCCCAAAGTCATTAAACACAAAAAAAAAACAAATTCCATTACATCAAGAAGATACTTATGACACAGAATATGTCATAAGTATCTTCTTTGTATTATTTTACTAATTAATCACAGGGGAGTGCCTCCCCTGACTGCACGTCCCTGACGCCCAGAGCCGGCCCTAACCAATATGATGCCCTAGGCAAGATTTTGGCTGGTGCCCCCTGGCACCACCGCTAGCTCAGCCTCTGACCCTGCATCCTTTTCCCAGCACCATCACCTCTCACCTCACCTATATCAGTCCTCATTTTAGTGCTCCTACCCCCTATATTTTAAATAGGAACAGGGGGTACATTCAGTGCGCAGCCCAAAACGGGGTGTGTTCTTGCTGGGAAGGGGCATGGCCACACAATAGTACCCCCAATTCAAATGACGCCACACAATAGTGCAACTTTATTCACATTTATCATGTGACGGTGTCCCTTAATCACGTTACATCACACAGTAGTGCCACTTTACCTCATATATGTTACTCCTCACAGTAGTGCCCCTTATTCACATTACATCACACTGAATTGCTCCTTTTTCACATTACACCACACTATGGGACCTGATCGCTAGGCTGCAGTTTCGCACAGCGGGTGATCAGGTCTAAACTGCGCATGCGTATGCACCACAATGCGCAGGCATGTTGCACGGGTACAAAGCGGATCGCCACTCAGCGATGGGTTTGTGCGAAGAATCCATTCGCATGGCGTTCGCAAGGAGATTGACAGGAAGAGGGCATTTGTGGGTTTCAACTGACCATTTTCAGTGAGTGGTTGGAAAAACGCAGGCGTGTCCATGCGTTTGCAGGGAGGGTTCCTGACGTCAATTCTGGTCCCGGACAGGCTGAAGTGATTGCAGCGGCTGAGTAAGTCCTGGGCTGCGCAGAGACTGCACAAGATCTGTTTGTACAGCTAGGCTACACATGTGTTTGCACACTTGCACAGCTAAAATACTATCTGATCGCAGCAGTGCAAAAATCGCTTGCTATTGATCAGATCTGATTTAGGCCCTATTTTGCTCTTTATTCACATTAGACCACACAGTAGTGTCTTTTCTATACATTACACCACACAGTAGAGCACTTTATACACATAATACCACACAGTAGTGCCTTTTCTATACATTACACCACACAGTAGAGTACTTTATACACATAATGCCACACATTAGTAATGCCTTTCTACACATAATACCACACAGTAATGCCCCTTACACATATGACACACATGATTAATTTCCTTATAAACATCATGCGCTTTACACATTATGTCAACCTTTATTAATGCCCTTATACACATAATGTCCCATACACATATGCTGCACATTATTAATGCCCTTATACACATAATGACACACATAATGCCCCTTACACATATGCAACGCAATATTAGTGCACTTATACACATAATGACACACAGTGTCCCTTACATATATGCCGCACATTATTAGTGCTCTTATAGACATAATGACACACATAATGCACCTTACACATATGCTGAACACTACTGCACAACCAACCCACCTGCATACAGCACTCACATGGCCTCTAACACTGTGACCTCGGCCTCTGATTGGATACAGATGTGTCCTCATACATCTTGCCTTAATATGCCATGCAGTAGAAGATGCCTGATGTGAATCAGCTGGCAGCTCTGCTAACGTTGTGCGCCTTTTTTGACGCAAATGCATCTTATTTGCATTACTATGTGGCTAGGATGTACAAGCAGCTTCTGCTGATTAAAATTATATGAGGCATGCCTATATTCTGTGTGCGACTGCGGCTGTATCTGTATACGAAATGCTATGTTACAGTGATTTCCAGTAATACTCTGTTACATAGCATTTCGTAGGCAGATACAGCCGCAGTCGCACACAGAATATGTGCATGCCGCATATCATTTTAATCAGCAGAAGCTGCTTATGCCCCTGAACGTACCAAATGCCCTAGGCAATTGCCTAGTTTGCCTATGCCTAAGGCCGGCTCTGCTGACGCCCACATACTACTCGAAGGGGGATACACACGTAGTGATTTTTACTTAATTTCTAAGCAATCTGAGCAGATTGCTTAGACTTTAATGCGTGGTTCCGTGCGTCACTATCATCAGCTCTAGATTTGGCATGCATGCATGCATGCCAAATCTATTTAGATCATCACTTCCCCCTTCCTCACTCAGCACCCATGGCACTATGTGCTGATTGAGGGAGAAATGTGTGCTGAGTGTTGGACCTTTTGTCTTTTTTCAACCGCACCTACTATGTTACTATTAGGGACATTTTCTAAAAAGTGATAAGAGCGTAGAAATGAGCCAGAGGAGAAGTTGCCCCATCAATCAATCAATCAATCAATCAATCAGCAGCTATGTATATTATAGTATGCAAATTATAGATATTACTTCAGTACTGATTGGTTACCATGGGCAACTTCTCCACTGGCTCACTTCTCCACTCTTATCACTGCTTCATACATTTACCCTCATACCCACATACTAACTTACACACACACACTACCTGACAACGCGCCGTAGCTGCAAACCTGGAGAGATCAGCATCAGTGTCTTGTAGAATTCCTCTGTCCGATCGCACGAGACTGACTGCTGTACACTGGGAATATCAGCTCATCGGTGGCCACCCCATGAGGGGACTACTCTGCTCAGCTTCACAGAGCTGGGTTTCAGGGCCCCTGATGTGGGGTGGCCCCGGAATGACCACCCATATTGTCCCTTTCTTAATCCAGCCCTGAATGCAAGTTTAGGAATAGAAATTTAAACTACAAATGAAAGCTTTGAACTTGAATGAATGAATAACTTAGTACTATTTAATTTATTTAGGGACATGAATAATTCAGTATCATCATGAAACACTGGTGATCTCAGCATCTCTGAGAAGGTTTGCATCTAGTTACATTCAGATAATCTCTAAGACCCTAGTGTGAGACCCTGTGTTAATAAATAAATATTATGGCATAGTGATCATATTGATTATGATCTATGGAGCTGTAGTGCACATTCAATAAAAATGATAGGGCTCACGGTAAATAATGGATGAGTAAATGAGAGGCTTGAATCAAATGAAAGGCTAGTCATTGGATTAGTGACAGACAGCTAATAATAGCCCAGGGACAGGAGAACAGTATGTGGCCAAATGAAGAACAAACTAATTTGAACCTAGTGTACAGTATGTGACTTGGATGAATGAATCTCCAAAATGAGATGTCATTGAGTGAAAGATTATAGAATTTAGCAAAAAAAAAGGCCAAGGAGCAGAAGATTTACTTGGCATAAGGACTAGAGCTGTACTGTATACACTGAAATGAAAAATGGATTAATAACTTGTTCAGATTGAATCAAAGAAACAATGGCTCAATGAGGTATAAGTATCATAAAAATGATGAGTAACAAGGCAGAGCAAATAAGGCATAAGTCAAAGGGAGATCGAATTAAATAGAGGCTTAAGCAGTGGAATGGTTACATACAGTAATTGTGACAGAAGGGGAAATACGGTCTGATTTAGAGTTTTATGCTAGTGCATTCCCAGCTGCGATCCTGTATGCAACATGTATGAATATATATGTAATAAATCGATAATGTGGGTGGAGTGTGTTCGTACCTTAAATTTGGTCGTGCTCGCTGTCAGCTGAATCCACTCCTCAACGATGTCGGGTCCAGTATTTGTTCTATGCGTCACCTGTATGGCTTAGGCAGAAGGACAAGGAGACCCCCGGAAAGGCAAAACCCAAACACTGTATACTCAAGGATCAGAACGCACACAAATGGTGACAACCATTTATTGAAGGGCGAGTGACTGGTCACCACTGCAAATCAATTATTGTTAATAAGAATTGCATAGGTTATGCCTTATTACAAATACTCTGGTTCGATTAGGGTCTATAACAGCAATCTCTGGTTACAACTTTGAAAGGCACAGAAACGGCTTTTATCAAACAATCACATAAATAACAGGTAACAACATTTAGATATAATTACCCGCTTCAAGTATTTCAAGGCAAGAAATGTTCCAGCACTGAATGTGGCACAATGTCTACACTGTCCACTGGGTGGCGCTGTACGCCAAGTAACAACTTTCGGTCCCTGCACTGTGGTTTCCGTTTTTAGTGTCAGCATCTCAGATTAGTAAAGCCTGTATGGCAATGGCGAATTCCAGTGATAGTGTCGACGGACACCAGATAAGTATTTGTAGGGAAAACGTGCAGAGTGGGCGACTTTAAATGTAACACAGCAACAACAAATAATGGTGCTAGTAAGTATTTGTATCAACGGGAAGGTAAGGCATTTGGCCGGGTTATCTGTCTCAATGTTTCTACAGAAGTCAGCAGAAGTACCGCTATTTCTCTCCTGGGCGTAGCGCTGTCTCCATTCTAACATGCAGCCTATTTATATAAGCTGGTGGGGATAAACAAGAGTTCTAGCTGTCAGGAGGTAAATAGGGGGTTTTAACAACTCTGTCTGAAATGTTTGGAGTCAGGGGCGTGTCCCTTCTTCTCCAGGGGATACTGTTAGTGGCAGACCCTCACTAGCTATCATCCTGCTGAAATGGAGGGGTGACCGGGTACCTGTGCTTTTGGCTGCAGCAGCGTCCTCTCCCGTCTTTAGGCGGCTCTGTTGTGCATGCTGGTGGATGTTGACGCACTGTTAGGAGTCATCCTCTGTGAGTCCCCCCTCTGTGGGTCCCTGCAGTACTGCGTTGCCTCTCCCCTTCTGGGCGGTTCTCAGGCTGGGCACTTGGTGCAGCGGTAGCCGGCGGTCTCTGCTCCGCCAGCCATGGCTCACTGCACACACGTGGCAGGTCTCTCTTCTCAATCTGCAGCGGTAGCTAGCTGCGTCACGCTGTGTAAGCGCGTCTCTCCCCTCCTCTCCTCTCACACCAAGCGGCCACTCTCTGTTGGGTCTCCGTCTCCCGCTCTCCTCCCGGTCCACTCCTCCTCCTTTCTTCCCGGGCCCCTCTCCTCCAATCCCCGGGCTCCAGAGGTTCCCGCTCTCCAGAGCCGCTGGATTCTCCTAGGTCCCTGCACCTCCTCTTTTCAGCCCTGCTTCCATGGGGCATTGCTAGGCAACTCAGGGGAAGGCAAATAACCCTTACGGGGCCATTTAAACTTCAGCATTGGCTGCTAATAAGACTGTAGTTTTTAGAAAGGTTACCTCAAACATGGGTACCACATATACATATGACCCAGACACCTGAATTCCTATTGAGGTGACCACCGGCGGCTTTGCAAATACAAACAACTGCAGATACGCAGCAGTGAGCACAGATCCTTCGATAATCGACTCCCAGAGTAACTCTATGGCCGTGCAGACTGGCTGCGGAAATGGAGATGCTGGCACCATGTTTTGTGCATTTGGCATTGCAAATGATTGTGATACGCCTGCATTTTTGGCAACACTCCCCATTACCACCCCCAAATGCTCCTTGCCTGGCAGTGACACAGCGAATAAAGACTGCAGCTTGTGACTATGGTAATGTACTGTGATACATGCGCATAGCGATTTATATGCATGCAGAGATTACCGATCATCGATTTACTGTGAAAACATCGGCACAGTATACAACTCTGAAAATGTCCGTAGAATGTGATTATAGATTGGAAATGAGGCCATAACTTAAAACATTGACAATTAGTTAAGCAGTATTTTTTGGCTAAATACTGTACCATAAAAATAGGATCCTTTATATTGTATTAAGGCTGAATGGCTAGATGTTAAAATGTAAAAGAAAGCATGGAATCTAGATAACTAAGCAACGTGAGACCAATAAGTTGAAAGAATGAAATAGAAATACAATGGAATAATATTGATCTGAAAAGAGACCACATTACATGGTGCAAATGCAGAATGGCTGTGTGAGATCAGAGGTTTTATCCAGTATTTATATAACATCAATATACTGTGCAACAGAGCTCTATACAATATCAGATAATTGCAATAATAGCAGTAAGGAAACACTGATAAAAGAGGTATTGAGGATCCTTCCCACATGACCATTCTTTAATGGGATGTGACACAAGAAGCGTGGGAGTGTGGGTTTCACCAAGGAATAAATGAAAAGTGTACATTAAGTGCAGGCAAGTCTTTCCCTAGAATTATAAAAAAAAAAACATTTCATAAAGGAAGACCTAAGGTCTTTTGATGATCAGAGATTTGAACTGAATGGTATACAATGGCGGCTCTACCACCACACTAAAGCAGAATATTCAGAGAACTTGGTCACTAGACCATGCTATTAAATATTTAAGAAAAGCTATTGTAATATATTAATTAAACAGATAGCAAAGAGGTACATGTATCTGGGATGCATTAGAAATTAATTAGAAGCGGCAGGCTAAACACAGAGCCGGCCCTAGCCAATTTGATGCCCTAGGCAAAATTTTGTCTGGTGCCCCCTAGCTCCGCCGCTAGTTCTGCATCTGTACCTGCAACGCGCAGGTAGTGGGGCCCACCGGGGGGTTACCCTGTGGGCCAGTTCAACTCTGCACAATGCCACACAGTAATGACCATAATACATATAATACCACACAGTAAAGGAACCTTACACATATGCCCCACATTAGTAATGCCCATAATACACATAATGCCACACAGTAATGCACCTTACACATATGCCCCACATTCATAATGCCCATAATACACATATACTGCCACAGATACTGCCACACTTGCTGGTTATACAAAAAGATCAGTATCAAACATGTAGAAACTGTCCATTCTCTTCACTATTCAGTGTGTTTGCTGGTGTCTGTTACTCCCGTTAACTGCATGCCCTTTACTTTATACTGTGGGAGCTAAATGCTCTGCCCTCCAGTCTGATGTGTCCGAAAGTCACGCTGCACTGATGTTTCATATAGAAATAGCAGAACGCAACTTACTGACCACGTTACAGTGCTAGATGGCAGGGGAATTTTACGGTATGGACTGACTAGGAAATAAAGTGTGGGGAGAACACTGCCCATGTTATGTCCCTGCAGACACCTGGGGTTTGCACAGGGACAAGGGACACACACAGGATGGCAGGGTCCCCCTCCCCCATGTGCACAAGCAGTATAGGTGATGTCAGGTTTCTGTGAAGCAGTCTTCCAAAATACACGTGTTATCATAAGAAGCCATCCAGTAATAGCCTTATATAGTCAGTAAAAATGTCACAGGTCCAGGAATTGCATTTACTGGGCTTCTGCTGTCTGTCTGAGGTCTCACAAGTCAGGGGCATTCAAGCATGTCGGAGGAAGTTTAAGGCACAGTGTGCATTTTTTTTGACAAATGTAAACAGCAGTGTATACAAGTACTGATTGAATACATTTGGAAGGTAACAGTTAGTTTGCGGACTGTCCCTCTCAGCATGAGATACTGCAGGGACATGCTTGGATGCCCCTAGACATACTTGAATGCCCTAGGCAAATGCCTAGCCTGCCTATAGCTAAGGCTGGCTCTGGCTAAACAGAGGATTAATGCATATACAGTCCTATACCGGGGGAGAGGTATACGTCTTTATTTTCTATAGGACTTAAGGATTACACTGTATATACAAGAGCCTCTAATTTGAAATGAATACTTTGTCCAATACTCTACCTCAGAAAACAGAAATAAGAGTAGTTAAGTGATAGGCTGTCACTATTTTTTTACACTGTAAGGCTTGTCCTTTCATAAGAAATACCAAAGATCTATTTTGCTATATACAGTATAGCTAATAAAGCATTTATAATAGGTTTATTTATTGGCTACCCAAGTGACCAAGTGATTTATCTAGTGATCATTATTATATGGCAAAACCTTTGTAAATCCATACAATTTTGTAAAACATGTCAGTAGTTTTAGGAGCATATATAGAAAGAATTCAGATAAGAAACCCTTGACCTGAGACATCCGGTGGGCGGACCTGAACGCTGGCCGCCTTTTAGCTGAGCTCTCCCCTCTTGGCTGTTACCAGCACTGAATACGGCCGTGAGCACCGGGACTAGTGGCCCCAAGTCATCAGGGCGGGTTCCGGAGATAGCGGTGGCTAAGCGGCAACAACTCCCCGGCTCCCCACCACTCCGTAACAAGCCGGAATCACAGTGTTTGAGTAGATGCTCCACGCGGCAGGCACCATCTTGCCGCCAGCGTGATCCCTGCAGAATAGAAGCAGCTCTCCCCTGTAGCCTGGAATAAGCGCCCTGCTATCACCCAGTCAGGTACTAATCATTGTGGGGACACAGTGTACTTTTCCTAGTGGTCATACCCACCTATATGGCATCAGCTACTCTGCACCAAAACAGAGCGCCCTCTCATATACAACTGAGCTACAAGGACACACTCATGGGGAGAGTGAAGTTACTCCCTGCACACTCTGCAGTGTATGATATCCTGCTCCCACTGTTATCTGGGCTCCAGTAATCCTTACACCTTCCAGCTGGCTTACACTCTTTCTACCTGTTTACACTGCACGTGTCCTGAGTGATTAATATCCTGTAACACTTGTCCTGCCTCTTCTTAATATCATCTTTCTCAGCATATAATACCATTGGGTCTCTCTATTCCTGCTTCTGAAAGTTGTGTTCATTGGACATTCTCTGCCTATACTGTCACTCATTACAAGATTCGTACCTTTATGAAAGACAGCTCTCCACACTGTTGTACTACCGTCTGCTGTGTGTGACATACTATTGCTCACTCTTGTTCACTGGTTATATTTCTGTGACCACTTGTGCAGTGCATCCCCTACCCTTTCCTATCATGGATAAGTTTGTTGCTAAACCTCAGAGAGGCGGCAGGGGTGGTGCAAATGCCAAGGCTTGGGAAACAAGAGCTTCTGCTATGCCAGCACCAAGTCCGTCATCTTCTCCCTCTGGAGACGATGTACTGCAGGGAGTGTTAGATCCTACTGCCTACAGTGCTGCATCCATAGCCAAGGCTCAGGAGATTTCTGATTTATTATCCCCTCTTTTGGATAAGAAACTTGCCGGCCTGCAGGCGGCCATCAAATCTACTGTTACTCAACTTAAAGAACATAGTGCCCACTTTCATGAAGCTGAACAATGGATATTCAATGTGGAAGATGACTTAATTGCTGCTAAAGCCACCATCGCTTCCCAGGAAGCGTCACTCGTAGTGATACATGATAATGTGGAAGATTTAGAAAATAGAAACCATCAGAACAACCTTCAACTGATAGGTCTACCTGAATCGGTCAAACAAAAAGACCTGATGGAGTTGGTTTCTCTGTGGATTCCTACAGAATTGTGTTGTGTACCAAAGTAGGGCGCTCTACTCATTGAGAGAGTTCATTGCAACGGTCCAGACCGACAAAGTGATCGTCGCAGACCTAGACCGGTCATCTTCAAATTTTTTAATTACGTGGATAAAGTCTGCATGTTGGATGCTTATAGGAAATCTTGTGATTTTAATTACCATGGAGACAGACTTCTATTGTTTCAGGATTTCTCCTACCAAGTTGCGATGAAAAGGAAGGAATTTGCACCTGTCTGTAAATCCCTCTTTGATGCTGGTCTTCGGTTCACCCTTCTCTATCCGGCCAAACTGAGGGTGCAACTGGATGGAAAAAGTAACTTCTTTGAATCTGTACAGTCTGTGAAATCATTTCTTGCTTCGCTTTCCACTCACCCGAATACTTTGTCAGATGATACTGACTAAAACCAGGACTAGTTCGCAAGTATAACATCCTTTATGTGAATTGTTATGTCACTACGGTTAGGTTTGTTGCTTGATTTCTCCTTACAATTTATGACAAAGATATTGCCACTGTTTTGCCATAAGCTTAAGTTATTATGATCTCATTGGTTATCTTGGACCGCTTGTCTTTATATACTGGCTAGCATTTATATATTCCCTTGTACCCCGTTCCCCCCCTTCCTCATCGTTTCGATAGAGTTACAGATGTTTCTGATAGACCCTTCTGGCCTATGGTTTGGGTTAAAAAAATTAAGAAATTAGTTGGAACTGTGACATGTATTTTTTGTTCTATATTGCTTTTGTTACATATACTATACAGGAGACATTTACTGGTGGCACCCCTGCTAGCTGGGATGAGGGGGGGGTCGCCTTCATGATGTTTGAATCACTCTTTCTCTTCCCAAAGTCAGGTATTGGATAATATGTCTCACACACAAACTTCACTGATCATAAAATGGGAGCATATAAAATTCCTAACTTGGAATGTAGAGGTGACCCTAATACCCTGAGGGATACTTGGTTCTCCGACTATATTTCAGCCTCCTATACTGCCAAACAACGTGGGGTAGTTCTCATTATTAACAAGTCCTTACAATACATGGTGTTGGGTAAATTAAGTGACCCTGAAGGGCAATATCTATTTGTGAAATTACGATTAGAAGGTGAAATATATACTATATACTATATCAATGATATATGCTTTGACCGGTCCTAACAATGCCTTCTTTACTGATGTTTATGTTAAATTACAGGATTGGGCCATGGGACACATAATTCTAGGTGGAGATTTCAATACCACTCTTAATCAATCATTAGACAAATCCAATAATGCCACCCGTACTACACATCCAACTGCGCTTGCCTTACTGATTGACTCCTTAGATCTCTCAGACCCATGGAGGTTTCAAAACCCGGTGGGTAGAGACTACACCTTTTACTCACATCCACATCATACCTCTTCCAGGATTGACCTTTGACTTATCCCCACTTCTCTGTTAGTTAGAGTCCATCGCTTCCGAATCGAGAATATTGCTCCCACATGGTTCACCATGACACTTCCCTCCCCAAGATTATCTTCTTTTAACTGGAGGTTCCCTTCTTATTAATCAGACTCCCCAGATTTTAAATTATCTATGGAACAACATTTTTTAAATTATGTTGATGACAATATCCAACACATAGAAGATGTTAATTTGTTTTGGGCTGAGTCTAAACCGGTGATGAGGGGACACATAATTGCGTATATCATAGCTAAACACAAATCTCTGAATAAACAGCTGCAGGGCCTCAGTCTTGCGGTCTCCAACTCTTATCCTGCAATATTGACTAATAATATTCCAGAAACTCGTCAGTTGTATACTGACACAAAAGCGATGTATGACTCCTTATGCACTGAAAAGGCACAGTACTCATTAGATTATCAAAAAAATTGTTATTTTAGATGGGGCAACAAAGCCGGGAAACTATTGGCATCTGTGATAAGGAGCCAGCTGCAACAGACACACATACCAAAACTTGTCACAGACATAGGCCCCCTGACGTCTGCCCCTGATATTGCTGTTTAATTTCTAGACTACTATACACACTTATATGCAGCTTCCCCTGACAAGCCTTTATTAGGCATGGATTTTATTAGAAAAGCTGGAGCTCCGATCTTGACGGACGATGAGGGTGATGCATTGGTTGACACTATCTCAGAACAGGAACTTCGATTAGCAATTGGTCGGCTGACAAAGGGTAAAACCCCAGGTCCTGATGACCTTAGCACTGATTACTACAAAATGTTGTCCCCACATTTATTACCATATTTACAAAATGTAATTCAATCCTCTCAGGAGGAGAGCCCCCGCGTGATTTCACACAAGCCCGGATAATTCTATTGCCTAAACCAGATAAAGACTCCACGTTGGTCATGTCCTACCGCCCCATATCTCTCCTGAATCAAGACCTTAAGCTATTGACGACTATAATTGCACAGAGATTACAGGCTGTGCTGCCGAAAATACTCCATCCCTCCCAAAATGGCTTTGTCAAGGGCCGTTCCTCAGTGCATAATATTCGACAGGTAGTAGCCACGTTGACATGATCCTTGACTGATTCTTTATTGGTTAGTTGTGATGCCGACAAAGCCTTCGATAGGGTGTCATGGGCATATCTACTCCGTGTACTACATCTCCAAAATTTTGGAGTGGGATTTATTAGTTTATTCCGTAAACTGTACACTTCCTCTACCGCCTTTCTGACAGTTAATGGCCTGAACACCCCAAACTTTCCTTTATCACGTGGTACCCGGCAGGGCTGCCCACTATCCCCTTTATTATTTAATTTAGCATTAGACCCCCTGATTAGATTGTTCCACTTATACACCCCTTGGCGTGGAATAAAGGTGGGCCAGCAAATACGGAAAGTCTCAGCTTATGCAGATGATTTTACAAATCCCCAGGAGGCATTTCCGGGCTACTTATGAATATTGGATGATTTCTAATGAATTTCAGGTTTTATAATAAATAAAACAAAAACTCACTCATTAGCCTTACGACCTGGCACGAAAGAACACTGGACAGAGGGATTTCCATTTTTATGGGCGGATTCTTGCCTTAAATACTTGGGTTTAAATATAATGATAAATCCGGCCAATTTATACATGGCGAACTTCCCTGAGTTGATAGCTCGTATTATGTTAGATTTTAAATGCTGGTGTCATTTACCATTATATTATATAGGCAGATGTTACTTAATTAAGATGGTATCATTTCCTAGGCTGTTATATGCCATACAAATGCTTCCCATTCTACTAAAAGACTCAGATTTGAAAGTTATAAACAAGGCCATGAATACATTTATTTGGGCGGGGGAGAAGTCAAGAATATCACTATTTAAACTGAGTCAGTTCCCCTCTTTGGGGGGTATAAATCTCCCCTGCATACGTAGTTACTCCTTGGCAGCAAATTACCGATATGCAGTGAATTGACTTCACTCCACCAGTAACTATGCTTACACTGTTCTGGAGCAAGCCTTCTGTCCGGCTATAGCTGTACCTAGTCTGTTACATATGAGACCTTCAGACTACCCTTCTAGTGTACCTGGTAATCTTTTACTTGCCACTACTTGTACAGCTTGGTGACTAGCTAGATCTGGTTTAGGACTCAGCCTGCAACATGATTTTTTGCTCACTGTACACCACTGATACTATGGGTGCTCTTTTGATATGGGGATCTCCATTATCGATGTCTTTGCACAGGAAGGGCCTTTGTTTAATTTTCCATGTATTACAAGATAATAGTTTGACATTACTACCACTTACACCACTATGTAATAAATATCCAGATTTGTACATACCATTATTTGTCTATTATCAACTCCGCAGCTTCGCCTGCAGTGTGCTTTCTAAATTAACAGACAAAGACACCTCAAATGAGTTAGATGTTATGGTCAGAAATGCTACTAATAGAGGGTGCTCAACCTCCCTATTATATATGCATATTAAACGATGTATAAATTTGGAAGGTTTGCAGACGGGAGTGGCGAAGTGGGTCGTTGACTTGCCTGATGTTCCCATTGTGACACTTCTTGATGCTTTCACACGTTTTAATAAGACCTTAGTATCTGCATCTTACATGGAAATGCAATACAAATTACTGCACAGAGCATACTATACACCGAAATGACGTTTATTAATGGGCGCCTCCACTGATTCTAACTGCTTCAAATGTGCGGCACCAGATGCGGATTTATATCACTGCATGTGAAGCTGCCCGGAGGTGCATAAATTTTGGGTGTTGATAGGCCAATATATTAAGGACACTTATGGCATTACTGTTACACTAACTCCTGAATGGGCATTATGGGACATTTATACGTCCTCTGTTGGGAATAGACCACCATTAGGACAAAGGTTGTTTCTAGCCAAATTGGCAGCGGCTGTATGGAAGGCAATATTGTCTCAGTGGATTTTACCAGACCCACTGGCGTTATCTCTATTTCTGCCTAGGGTGTCTTACCTGTTCTCAATGGATTGGCTTGAAATGTCTATCAATAAAGAGAAGCGGGCTGAATTTTTTTAAAATATCTGGTTACCCCATATTCATTCTTTATCCCTACCTGTCAAAGATTCACCGAGAACAGCAGTCTCATTAACATCTTGGTATAACTTGGTAGTCCTCCTGTCTAAGTGTATGTCTCCTATGCAAATGTTTACTGCTTCCCATGTTTGTTTTTGTCTTTCTTGTTATCTTCCCGTAAGTGTGATTTCCTGGTCTTGCTTTACGTGCAGTGAATTTTAATACCTGCAATGCATCTTAATTCATTCTCCTGCTTTGTATCGATATTGTTAATATTTTGTGGATGATATACATGTTTTGTTGTATACATGTGCAGTTCTCTAATAAAATATTTTTTTTTTAAAAAGAAACCCTTGACCTATAAACTTTTGCCCAATATTTTCATCCATACTATTTGATATGTTTTTATGACATAAGCAATAGAAAAAAAATGGATTTTAATTTATTCTGACTCCCTAATCGGGCTGTAAGTATAAGGCTCCTGAGACAGTTCCTCTGTGTATGTCTAAAATGAACCAGTACTCACACCAAGAGACCTTGTCAGATAGTGTCAACTCGACTGAAGAAGCACGTATGAAGAATCCAGATGAGAGTTTATTTTCAAGCTGATATTCTTGTAGTTATGCACAAAATAGTAGATAAAAAGATGATAATTTACCAGAGTTAGTCAGGAAGCTAACATGGCAGACCCACACGGAACTGGAGACTGGAGGATGAGGGAAAGACTGACATCAGAACCTAGCTACAGGAAATCAGGAGGGACAAAGTTTAACAAGATGCAATGGTAACATGACAGCTTATGAAACATATATATTGTGGGACATGACACTCCCCGTCTGAAATCTTTAGATTTCATGATAAATCAAACATTATAGTAATGTCCTTAGCTGAAGTCCAGAATTAATCTTGCGACCTGTAAAACAAAGAGAGAACCTGCAACAATAAACAACAAACAATAACAGGAAATAAGTTTAACCTATGTCTTGTGGCTGAAAGTCTTGAGGCTTGTAATCCATAACAGTAGGGAATGTTAGATCTAGTTCCAAGTAGTAAACCCATCTTTGGATTGGGGAAGTCACAACTTGCAAACACTTCCACCAACCCATGGTATAATCCAAATAATATGGTATATCATAGCTGGAAGTTAGTGGTAGAATACTTCCCAAGGTGAGTTGAATCTAGTAGCCGAGTCCTTCTTTATGTGATATCTTCTTTTGGAAGAAGTACTAGTTCAGTGAAGTACTAGTTCAGTTATTGGACGGAAGAAAACTCTGGCAGAGCCTCCTTTGGTCACTTTGACCTCCACCTCACGAGTCTTTCCATCATCGCTGGGGACAATCTTGGTGATTAGTCCCATTGGCCGTTCATTGCGATGGGCCTCTTTATCCTTCAAAAGAACAAGGTCACTGATCTGGAGGTTGGGTTTTGACATTTGCCATTTGTGACGAATTTGAAGCAAATGTAACTACTCTGTCTTCCAGTGATGCCAAAACACATTGGACAGGTGCTGAACTTGTTTCCACTGATGTCTGTAAATGTCCTTTAAAAGGCAGTGAGCAATGTTGATTAAGCGAGCAGCAGCTCGCACTAAGGATGACCAACTTGAGAAACGCTCAAAACTATGTGACTTCAGCTTCAGTTTTGTAGTCACGGTAGAGTAGAGCGTGGAGCTTGTGGACCTAATTTCTTTGTCGGACTCGGGATCAACCAGCCCACAGTTTGTATTGGTAGGAGGTAAGCAGGGATCATCATATAAGAATCTTGGAGGTGACAACCACATGTCACAAAGGTTGGATGCTGGTGAAGGTCTTGTTCCATGATCAGCTGGATTAAGGCTAGTGGTGATGTAATGCCAGTGGTCAGGAGTGGAGAAACTTCTGATGCACTCTACTCTGTTCCTGACATATACATAGAATTATTTTGTTTGGTTGTATATATAACCAAGCATGACTTTGCTATCTGTGTAGAATTCAAATGAATCAATTGTAATGTTCATTTCATCCTTTATAACTTCATCAATCTCTACTACTAGCACAGCTGCACAAAGCTTGAGTCTTGGTACAGAGTGTGAAGGTTTTGGGGTTAATTTGGCCTTACCCAGGACAAATCCACAGTGTAGTTTGTTGTTGGTTTCAGAGATCCTCAGGTAGGCTACTGCGGCTATGGCTTCAACCAATGCATCTGAGAAATGTGGATTTCTCTCCTGATGGCAGCTGAAAGGGAGCTGGGAGTATAACAATGTGGTATTTGAAGTTGAAGTTGTTCTAATATCTTCAATGACTTCTACCACATTTCCTACCCTTGTTGTTACTCAAGAGGTAATGGAGTGTCCCAAGTTCACTTTGGAAACTTGTCTCAGCAACATCTTGCCATGGATGGTGACTGGAGCTACAAATCCAAGAGTATCATAGATACTGTTTATGACAGATACAACTCCTAGTTTGCTGAAAGGTTTGTCATAGCCTGATTCCTGGAATGCAAATATGTCTTGTTTGATGTCCCAGAGCAAGCCTAGGCTGTGTTGTATGGGAGGAACATCAGAACCAAGATTAAGATCCTTCAAGTTGGTGTCATGATCATCAGAAGGAAATGCTTCCATTACTTTCTGGCTGTTGGAGACAATCTTGTGGAGCCTGAGGTTTGCTACAGAAAGCATTTCTTGTGTTCTGGTGAGGAGATTGATTGCCTCTGCACTTGTGGGTAGGGATTTAAGTCCGTCATCAACATAGAAGTTCTTTTCAATTAAATGATGAGCGTCACGTCCATAGTCCTTCTCACCTTCCTGGGCTGTTCTCCTGAGTCCAGAGATTGCTACAGTAGGAGAAGGGCTGTTGCCAAATACATGTATCTTCATCCAGTAATCTATGACTGTTGTCTTTGTGCCACAGGAACCTCAGGTAGTTCCGATTGTCTTCCCTGACTATGAATCAATGGAACATTTGCTGGATGTCAGCTACTACTGCCACAGCCTCTTGTCTAAAGTGAATTAGCACTCCTATGAGGCTGTTGTTTCGGTTTGGACCAGTAAGAAGCAGGTTGTTGAGGGAGACACCATCGTACTGAGCGCTGGAATCAAAAAACACTCTAATTTGATTGGGTTTCCACGGGTGATACACACCAAAGGATGGAAGGTACCAGCATTCTTCTCCTTCCTTTACTGGTTGAGCAGGTTCTGCGTGATCTCTGTCAAATATGTTTTGCATGAAATCCACAAAATGTCTTTCCAGCTCTGGTTTCCTCTTTAGAGTTCATTTTAAAGAGGAAAATCTAGCAACTGCTTGCTGTGGATTGCTTGGTAGCTTCAATCTTGGAAAGCGGAAGGGTAAAGCTGCTACCCAGCTGTTGGAATTGTCCTGAGTGAAATCTTTGTCCATTATCTTGAGAAATTCTTTATCTTCTCTTGCAGATGCTAACTTGTTGTCCTCACTTGTTGAATTGAACACTGTTGATCTGAGACTGTCGCCCCAAGACAGGACGATGTTCATGTTATCTTATAGGCCATGCTGCAAATTACTGCTTCCCAGCTTCTCTTTCACCCAGTAAGGATGTGGGCATGGCTGAACACAAGTGCTGCGACCATTAGGCAAGATGTTTGTCTTAAATGAGGACATATTGGTAGGCTTCTTCATCTTGTCTAAAGAGACATTGCCTATGATAACCCAGCCTAGATCAAGATGTTGGGCAAATGAAGCATCATTTGGTCAATTGATGTGTTGGCGTACTTTATGTACCCTGAGAATGTGTCTACGAAGCAGAAGAAAGATCTCTGCAGTTTTGTCAAGGGCTGATATTTCATTGGATATAAGCCTTAGGTGAGTGTGATGAAGAGTGGCCTCTGGCATAGGAATCTCCTCTTTGTTGGATGGTATCTTGTTACACTCAACAAGTGTGGGTAAGGTTATCTCGAGATTGTCCTTGACAAAGACTACAACCAGTCCACTGGCTCTTCTTCCTGAGGCCTCTGTAATTCCACTACAGGTACCCAAGGTGTAAGGGTAAGCATCTCCCTTTAAGTTTAATAGATCAAAGAGGTCTGGTCTTGCAAGTGATTGGTTGCTCTGGTCATCCAAGATGGTGTACACCCTTAGAGTCTTTTCTGGCTGTCCCTTGGGGTATACTTTGACTAGACATATCTTTGCACAAGACTTGTCATGGAGATCTTCCCCACAGACTTTAGTGCATGAAGGAGATACAGTAGTAGGACTTGCTGTTTGATCTGCATTCTCCCCGCCATGCCTTGGTGCAGAAGGGAACTGTGCAGGCGGTGTAGGATTGGGTTGAGATGGGTGCAGTGCCTGCACGTGGTCCTCACAGCCGCACTCTATGCACTTAATAACCGTTTTACAGTCCTTAGCAAAATGTTCAGTGTTCCTTGGAAACTATTGGGTTTACCCCATGAGCTGTGTCCAAGTAACTGAGGCCAGGTAAGTGAGTATCCATTTTGGCCAGCTGGAGTTCAAAGAGTAGGTCACTGAGCTCTTGGAATTTCTCATTGTCTTTGCTGGATATTTTTTGAAAATCTTGCAGCTGTTTGAACAGAGCATTCTCTCTAGCCTCAGGGCTTCCAAAGCTTCGTTCTAACCTTTCCCAAGCAGCAATGAGACCTGCCGTAGGATTACCAATGTGGATGGATCTGAGTCTTTTGACACATTCTGTAGACTGTGGGCCCAGCCACGTGATCAGCAGATCTAGTTATTCAGCAGCAGTAATGCCAAGGCCATAAGTTGTGGTTCTGAAGGCACATTTACAACCTCTGTAGTTCTCAGGCTGGTCATCAAACCTAGTGAGGCTGGTCTTAATAAGTTAGTTCACAGCGAACCATGTATCTTGCAAAGTCTGACATGTCTATTTTTTCTGAATTTGGGCAAAGAATTGCTGGCTGAGTAGTGCTGTTCATATTATTTGTGTTATTCTGGGTAAGAGACATAGGGAGATAGGTGGTGCATAGGCATTCAGCCCATGAGCTTGTTTAAAGTCTGTAGGTCTTGTTGCATGTGGAACTGTGTGGTTGCCAGAGATCTGGTGACTTACTGGCATATTGGTTTGTGACCAGGCATTTGTATATTGAGTTTGTTGGGGCATTGGGGCTTGGTGCACTGGGGTGTGTGATAATGGGTCTGGATGACCAAGTGGTTGTGCATTGTACTGACCTTGGATGTGGCATGTTGCATAGGGATCTGAGTCCTATTGTTCTGCAAGGATGTCCCCTGGAAGGATGTCTGCACTGTCAGTAATGTTTGCAGCAATCAGAGGTACACTGTTTTGACTTAGGACGTAGTCTCTTGTGAGCTTAAGAGGATCCTCCGCATCCACTTCACTTAAACTGATGCTGTCTCTTTCACTTCCACTGACAGCTTGTTCCAAAACCTTTAACTGTACCATTGCTGGGGCATACTCACTTTGTTCCTCTAGAGCTTCCATTTCGGCCTTTTCACGTGCTGCTCTAGCTTCCATTTCTGCCTTCTTTTGTGCAAAATTGGCTTGTATTTTAGTCGTTTCTGCTTCTGCATGTGCCTTTATAAGTTGTTCTCTGAGCATGGAATATTTTGAACTGCATGACTTAGATGATTGTTTTGAACGCCTGGTGGGCGTGATGATGTTTCCAATAAGTGTGCAATTCTGGCCACTGTTTTAGACTTAACTTTGCACAATAAACTGTCTCAATCCAAATTAAGACTATTAAATCTTTGCAGTTCTTCTAAAGAATCCTAAGTATTGAATTTCTTCAAATTGCTTATATATTCCTTACTTGAGACTTTATAAAGTTCATATACTGAACAAAGCTGTCCTAGGGCTCCCTCTAGTGGTGACACATCAGAAACAGGTGGAGAGATGGTGGACATATGACTTTGCCATAAGTTTAGGATGGTGGAAGAAAGCTCATGTTTCCTACCTTCAAGTTTCTTTTTTACCTTCCATGTAGGCTTAGCAGGGCGTTTAGACTACAGGTTGAGATCCATAACTTCTCCTTGTTCTGATAGTAGACATTGTTCATCTTGAAGAGGCAGAACAGTGTTCCCTTCAGCCATGATAGTACACAGGAAAATGGATCTGAATAATGCTGGAGTGAGTTTCTAGCTTGCTATGCTATAATGGGTTGTGCTGTGGCTGCAAACATTGATTTCCTGTTACACTGCAGGCAAGCTTGCTAATGTCTTTGTATCTGCAGAAGCTGCAACTGGCTTACTGGTACATCTGGCAGTTTTTATCAACCAACTTTTCATTATTCTGACTCAATAACCAGGCTGTAAGTGTAAGGCTCCTGAGACAGTTCCTCTGTGTATGTCTAAAATGAACCAGTACTCACACCAAGAGACCTTGTCAGATAGTGTCAACTCGACTGAAGAAGCACGTATGAAGAATCCAGATGAGAGTTTATTTCAAGCTGATATTCTTGTAGTTATGCACAAAACAGTAGATGAAAAGATGCTAATTTACCAGAGCTAGTCAGGAAGCTAACATGGCAGACACACACGGAGCTGGAGACAGGATGAGGGAAAGACTGACATCAGAACCTAGCTACAGGAAATCAGGAGGGACAAAGTTTAACAAGATGCAATGGTAACATGACCACTTATAAAACACATATATTGTGGGACATGACATAATTCATTCCCTTTTTTTCAAATAAACTATTTATATTATACATTTTTTATTTATATTTGTTCAAATGTACATCATGTTTATAATAAAATCATATTGTAATGTTTTCCACAAAGTTCTTTGGCATACAGAAAAATTGTAAATATTAATGCAGACTCATAACACAAATTAGTATACAGTATACTTGCTTGAAATGTGTGTACACACTTGAGTATGTAACACAGTTTCTGTACACGCCAGCAGATGCCTTATAACTATGAACAGTTAACCAGTGGAGTGGTTTTATCGAAGACAAAGCAAGTACAGCAATACACATTGTTATATACAATAGTAGATGGAATGGAGCTTGAACAGGGTGGGGTGTCATACAGCTCCCCAGCCGGTTAGAGTATGTAGGTACCGGTTAGCAGATGCTTAAACAGCATCTAAATCATCAGGTAATCCCAGGTCTAACTGCAGCTAAATGGTACTCAGCCGTATCCTACTGTGTCGCAAATATACTGTAGTGACAATATGCCACCGCACATGTGCAATACTAGGTTCAGTGGCCATTTTGGTTGGAGAATGAAGCCTTCGCATGGGAACAAACATGGAGTCTATGCAGTAGTGCACTCCACTCTCATTAATAATCTATTACAGTAAATGCATAATGAATAACTATTAAATATTTAAATACTAAATATTCATTTAAATCATTGATTTATTTGCCAATAAAGTTCAAAAGAAGATAAAAGAAGATAAGCTCTCAAAACTTTTAATCACCCTCTAAAGCTTTCACTCTTTGGGGGGTATCCAATTACTTGAAGTCATTTACGGCGTTTAATTGTGTCCCTAGGGGCAATCCGATTAGCCACGGTTTCTCAGAGATTTTGTTTTACTAGCCTCAGGTAGGTGAAACAAAATCCCTGAAAGCAGCTCCATTTTTGGGGCTATGCCTGTGAAAACACACAGGTTTCACTTAACCTGTGTCTTTTCATTAGATAATGTATTTTTTTCATATTTTCGTAATTGATGTAGACTGGCACAGAGAGCTATATACACCTACTCAAGCCATATCATTTGTGGGTGTTTGAGGATAGGAGCAAAAACACAATGATGATGATGATGATGATGACATTCACCAGCACTTTCTAACTGCTTGTGCTTGACTGATTGCTAAAGGCACTGCTGACACTGATAGCTGCTTTCTTTTTTGGATACATTATGTTTTGTGTGCGAGTTGTAGCAATTTTTTGTGCTGAAAAGAGATATAGAAAGCAGTACCTGCTGTATTAGAGAGGTGTTTGTAAGTTCCATTGAAGCCTGGTAGTGTACAATATGTGTTTTTTACAAGCAAGACAAATGGCTAAAAAGGTGAGCAAGTGTACAGTATGTGACACTGACATATGGTGACACTAAACCTTGAGCACAGGCAACTTGTACAGAGAGATTACAATGATTGCCACTGCGCAAATGCCAGAGATTATGTATATTTAGCAAACACATTTTGGACCCAATTCGGAGATGGACGCAATACCAATGATCATGTACTGTAGTTGAGCGACTTCTTTGCAACTGCTCATGAGCAAAATTCCTAAAAATACCTATGTCGCTTGCGTATACACAAAGGTGCAGTTGTTATTGATACTCATATCAGTTATGTTGTGGAAAAATGCTGGTCGTTGCTGGGCGGTGTTTGGAAGGTGGCTAAAAATGTAGGTATAAATGGTCCATATCATTGACATGTTATGGGACTGTCATGGATGTGCCAGTGAAATCTGCTGTATACACAAATGCAGACATAGGAGACCAGAGTCAGACAGAGAAATCACACCTGCCATATGGCTTGCACACATTTTGATGGTGGAGTATTACAGAATTTACAGATGCTCAATAGTGGCATCTCAGTCATTGCACTTTCAGACACAGGCTGAAGGGGAAGTACATGAGTGGAAGTGCTGATACTAGCATTTGCATAAAGTTGCAGACGTAACTTCAGTAACAGGTGCAAAAGTTGTTGCAGCAGCCTCCATGTCTGAATCAGACCCTTTACATTTGCAATTTTGAGTGAAATTGCATTCAAACTCCACATTAAACCCATTAAGGAAAATCTACTAAGCTCCCAATTCCATTCGAGATTTCATTTTCAGCCGTAAATGCATCTTGGTAATTTACTAAACGCTAAGCATGGCAGTGTTGGGACAATTAATATTCACAGCCGGCCACACAAATACAAATCAATACACCATCAACCAAACACATTTGGATTTTCACAAACACCTCATACAACCCAGGAATTTACCAAGAAGTCGTATTATCATTCTCTGCCGTAAATACCCAAACACTGCCGCAAAAGAGGGGGAATGCATAAGGTCAATTGGGGCTGACACCTTGTGGTGTTACTAAGTTAGCGGTTCCCACCACAGGAATGAATGTAGCTAAGCGTCTCCATTCATTCCTATGGACAAACATTGATAGGCTGAGCCCTGGGAGAGCAAAGCCAATAAGGAGGCTGTTGCTATGGCAGCGGCACCTGATTGGCTGCCACGTCCCACTAGTCATGTATAAACATACACTTTACTAGTCCGTTCGGGTTCAGGATTGTTCCAGTTTGTTTATTTTTAGCCATATAGATGCCTACATGGAATGAAGAGGACAAGTCTACACTGGATAAGGTGAGTATAATTATTTATTTATTTTCAGGTACCCTATGGATTCTACTGGACAAGTGGACCAAATCGCTTTGTAGGATGTAGGTAAGTATATGTAAGTGTGAGTTTAGGTGTGCATGTATGTTTAATGTTTCTTTTACAGGTGGAACTACAGGTACCAGCGGGCCCTTTAATGCCCCACATACTGGTACTTGTGGTTCTCCAAGTACCAGCATGCGGGGGAGGCTTGCTGGAACTTGTAGTTCCACAGGTAAAAGACAATATTTATTCTAATTTTACACATGAGCTATCAGCCCGGCATTCACAACCCAGGAATACCAAGGACAGCCCCATGATTCAGCCTTGGCCCTTGGGTGCCTGGAGGGAGGAAGACTACATTTTGTGAGGGTCCCTACTCCCCTGGGATCCCCAGCCAGGGACCAGTATAGATAAGTTCTCCAGCAGCATTACCTCTCTGGCTAGTGGAGCCTGGTGCTGGTTTAAAAAATACGGGGGCCCCCTATTTCTTTTTAACACCAGTATTTTTGGAATTAGGACTGGTCCAAGAGCCACGTGCTGGTTCTTAAAATAATGGAGACCCCTACGTAATTGTTTCTTGGTATTTTAATAACCAGGACCATCGCAAAGAGCTTATTAACCCTTATTCATTTTCACCTGTGTGCTGACCTGGGGTAGCCAACCTGTGCCGACGTGATGGGGTCCTGCACCCCGGACCCATACCTAGTATTAGGGACCCCCAGTGATGGAGATGCCTTGCCGATCGGCCTGGGGGCTTAACCCTATATCCGCAGATATACGCAACTAAGATCTCCATATTATCTGATTATTATGTAGTATTATTTTTCACTCAGTGTGCATTAGGGATAATAAAATGTTTTTTTTTTCCATCTCAAAGAGCCCGAGACTTGTTATGCTTAGGAGAGGGAACCCCACACAGTTTTTCTTCCTGATTTTTACCTGTTTAAATACTTAACACAATGAAGCCCTGCACAGATCTCACTGATCTGGCTGGGCTTCATCATGTCATGTTAGGCAGTGTTTTACTAAACTCCCTTGTAAAACACTGCTCTGCATTAAGAAAACTCAAATTGAAGAAACATGGGAGCTTAGTAAATTACCATTTTCTTTCCAAAAAGTTGCAATCTAAAAAGGCCAATGCCAGCCAGCTGGTTAGCACGAACCTTTGTAAATTTACCCCATTTAGGCTTCAGCATGATGCAATTGTATTATGGCTGGCTGGTAGTTGGATAGGATTCAGGGTTTCACAATCCACAAAACCATTGTTATTCTCTGTGTTACACCGAGTTGAGAAAAAAAATTAAACAATCGACAACAAATATACATACAAGTACTATAATAATGGGAAAGGGGCTTCTATATTTTAAAATATTCTTACACATATTCCCACAGAAAATCAATAATTAATTGCTAACACCTGGCAGAGACCATCTGGCTGTGATGGATTATGGAATGCTGTCTTTGTTCAGCATTATTATGCAGGATCATGAGCTAAAACAGTTCTTGAATATGTAAACATGTATCTATCTGTATATCATCATCACTATTCAGGTGCTATTTTCTAAAATATTGCTCTGTGCCTATAAAACACCACAGAGGTAGCATTTCTGTAAATCATACAAGATTGTAAATAGATGGAGATGACAAGCCATATAGGGTTATATTGCATGAGTATTCCTTAGGAACACTTTAAAGATATTACACTCATTTAATCTATAGGTAAATTAGGCAAAACAATTATTCTAGCTACTGGAAGATACCTAGACAAAACATAACTAGATATACTGTACATGCAAGTATATAATCATTTACTTTTTAAACTGGTTCCTTTTTCATAAATGGGGTTAGAATCTGCTCACAAAATGTAAGAATGAGTTTCAAATTTGTACAAAATTAATGTGTGCACTGTGGGACTTATTCAGAATTGTGCTCAAGTCTGCTTTGTGGATAGGTCTTGCTTTTTTAGCACTGTGTGTGCACGATAAATACTCATCTACAGGTAATTCCCAGTCATATGAATCTCTGCTGAATGGGTGTAGCAGAGGGGTAAGAATGTGTCCATACGTACTGTAGGCTAAGTTTAGTGAGGGCGTGTTGAGAGCATATAGATGGAATTGTGTCCACAGCTATGCACCAAGGATAGGGCTGTTGCAAGTGTGCGCTGATAATGATGCATATGAAACTGTACAGTATTTTTCTAGGGGTCGCACAGATGCGTGTACAGTAACTTTGCATTTGGATGAATATTCATATTATTTCCAGGCAGGCAATGTAGTGATAGTACCTGAATTGGTCCCTACAGTATGGGCTAAATGTACTAAGAATCGTGTTTGGTCGAATTTGCATTCCTGGGTGAATTTAGCAATTTTTCTAAACACAGAAATTCACTACAGGGAGGGAGTTTTTGATTCTGAAACTTTTAATCAATGGGGGCATTGGGAACGTTCAAGATCAAGCATTCTTTCATCACCTGTTCTCTTTGAGTTGCTGTAAAAGAAAGATAGAAAGAAGGATAAGCTTAGAATTTGATGGCAGACAAGAAATATCAGTCCCATCTAGTCTGCCATAAACACGTTATTCTTATTGTTTTGAGTAATTTACCTACCAGTATGTTTTTGGATTGTGGGATGAAATTGGAGTACCCACAGGAAACTCACACAAGCACGGGAAGAATACACAAACGCCACACAGTTATGGCTATGGTGGGAATCGAACCCATGACCTCAGAGACAGCAATGCTAACCATTACACCATTCATACTGCCTTAGTTGCAGCAATAGAGAGATAGATTGAGTAGTTAATTTAATTTGTTAGATTGACTAAGCTAATTTATGAGGGGGGAAGGGGGGTAGTATGACCAGCGGGCCATCAATGCATCTTTCTTGAGGATAATTGTGTCCCCGCTACCAAATTCCATCTCATTTCCATTTCACCAAAACAGTAATTTTTCACCTGCAATGGGAGGTTAAAAAACAAACTAATTATTGGCCTACTAAATGCCATTGTACACACTATCCACTTAACCAACGATCCAGTATGTTGACGAGTGGAACTTGTCATACAAAACATTACATGACTGTCACAGCCCACTGGGTGGGTATATCACCTTCAGCAGCAGTATCTAATGCACAACACCAGCTCATTACAGATAGGCTACTCTCTGTATCACCAGATTCACTAAGAGGCATACCAGTGTTATTGGCATTTCTATCATGGGGGCAATGTGTGTGGTGCATGCGGGACCCTGGGTCCAGGGGGGCCCACACCGCACACACTCACCCATGTTGTTTTAATACTTACCTTCCATAGTCCCATGATGGGCGTTGCAGCCACAGCAGCCGCAGCAATAATAATGCCCATAATGACTGCCATGCATTTGCAGTACAAAATTTGTCTCCACACCATGGCAGGCGCCATGTTTTTACGGAAGCCTGCACATGCACAGTAGACTCCGTCACAATACCGGAGCAAACAGCACTGTGGAGAGAAGGGGGCCCACCTGGAATCTGCACATAGGCCCCCTCCTCTCTCAAAACGCACCTGACCAGTGTGCAGGGGTATAAATTCCCCATCTGCAGAACTTTCCTCATGCCTTGAAAAAGATACTGTGGTATCGAAATGCATTAACGAGGAAAGGTGTACATAAGGTGGAACTACTTACCATAGGATCGGATGGACGGTATACAGGGACACCTGTGATTATTCCATGATTCATGCTTATGTTGTCTACTTATTCAGTGGCCATCACCATCTGGTAGGAGTCTCACCATCTGTATTTTAACAACTTGTTATGTGCTTTTGTGTCTACCTCTAACAGTAGAATATACCATTTGGTACGCCTTTTATGTAAATGTTTTAATAAATAGTTTGTACGGTCTTACACTATGGCAAGTTTCTTTCTAATCCACATATTACTGGAGTAATGAAGGCCAAAGGTGTGGAATAACAGTGGATCATTGACACAGTATGGCTAAAATCCTCTCCCAGAGCCCAGTTTGTCTGCCAATATCTTGGTAGACCACAATCTCCGGTATGAGTGAATGACCACCTGTATGCAACTATAAATTATATTGTAATAGTATTAGACTATGTTTGTATATCTTTTATTTTGAAGTGCCGAAGAAGGAAAATTACACCTTAGAGAACCAGTGAAAATCTTCTTAATTGAAGGATTGTACATTGAGTATTGTGTGCACTTTCGTGTGGTGGTCCTTTTTTGCCCCTGACCAGTGTCAACCTGTCAGAAAAACTCATGAATGTCATAGCAAGATGGCTTACCCCACTAAAACTGTCCCGAACATATGGAATTTCCAATAATGCATGTAACATTGTGAGAGCATTACAACTGTGTGAATAAACTTGGAGGTTCAGAATTTTATTAAAAATGATAGGAGTATGCAGGAGATGCTGTCTGTGGCCTGAAAAATGTCTGCACGTTTTCAGCATTCATTCAGCAACCATATGTAGAAGATTGCAGTGGCTGCAAGAACAGTTGCATTTGCCATGCCACCAACAGAAGCAAGAGGTAGTGACCAGTAGAGATGAGCGCCGGAAATTTTTCGGGTTTTGTGTTTTGGTTTTGGGTTTGGTTCCGCGGCCGTGTTTTGGGTTCGACCGCGTTTTGGCAAGACCTAACCGAATTTTTTTTGTCGGATTCGGGTGTGTTTTGGATTCGGGTGTTTTTTTCAAAAAACACTAAAAAACAGCTTAAATCATAGAATTTGGGGGTCATTTTGATCCCAAAGTATTATTAACCTCAAAAAACATAATTTACACTCATTTTCAGTCTATTCTGAATACCTCACACCTCACAATATTATTTTTAGTCCTAAAATTTGCACCTAGGTCGCTGGATGACTAAGCTAAGCGACCCTAGTGGCCGACACAAACACCGGGCCCATCTAGGAGTGTCACTGCAGTGTCACGCAGGATGTCCCTTCCAAAAAAACCTCCCCAAACAGCACATGACGCAAAGAAAAAAAGAGGCGCAATGAGGTAGCTGTGTGAGTAAGATAAGCGACCCTAGTGGCCAACACAAACACCGGGCCCATCTAGGAGTGGCACTGCAGTGTCACGCAGGATGTCCCTTCCAAAAAACCCTCCCCAAACAGCACATGACGCAAAGAAAAAAAGAGGCGCAATGAGGTAGCTGTGTGAGTAAGATAAGCGACCCTAGTGGCCGACACAAACACCGGGCCCATCTAGGAGTGGCACTGCAGTGTCACGCAGGATGTCCCTTCCAAAAAACCCTCCCCAAACAGCACATGACGCAAAGAAAAAAAGAGGCGCAATGAGGTAGCTGTGTGAGTAAGATAAGCGACCCTAGTGGCCGACACAAACACCGGGCCCATCTAGGAGTGGCACTGCAGTGTCACGCAGGATGTCCCTTCCAAAAAACCCTCCCCAAACAGCACATGACGCAAAGAAAAATTAAAGAAAAAAGAGGTGCAAGATGGAATTGTCCTTGGGCCCTCCCACCCACCCTTATGTTGTATAAACAGGACATGCACACTTTAACCAACCCATCATTTCAGTGACAGGGTCTGCCACACGACTGTGACTGAAATGACGGGTTGGTTTGGACCCCCACCAAAAAAGAAGCAATTAATCTCTCCTTGCACAAACTGGCTCTACAGAGGCAAGATGTCCACCTCATCATCATCCTCCGATATATCACCGTGTACATCCCCCTCCTCACAGATTATCAATTCGTCCCCACTGGAATCCACCATCTCAGCTCCCTGTGTACTTTGTGGAGGCAATTGCTGCTGGTCAATGTCTCCACGGAGGAATTGATTATAATTCATTTTAATGAACATCATCTTCTCCACATTTTCTGGATGTAACCTCGTACGCCGATTGCTGACAAGGTGAGCGGCGGCACTAAACACTCTTTCGGAGTACACACTTGTGGGAGGGCAACTTAGGTAGAATAAAGCCAGTTTGTGCAAGGGCCTCCAAATTGCCTCTTTTTCCTGCCAGTATAAGTACGGACTGTGTGACGTGCCTACTTGGATGCGGTCACTCATATAATCCTCCACCATTCTTTCAATGGTGAGAGAATCATATGCAGTGACAGTAGACGACATGTCCGTAATCGTTGTCAGGTCCTTCAGTCCGGACCAGATGTCAGCATCAGCAGTCGCTCCAGACTGCCCTGCATCACCGCCAGTGGGTGGGCTCGGAATTCTGAGCCTTTTCCTCGCACCCCCAGTTGCGGGAGAATGTGAAGGAGGAGATGTTGACAGGTCGCGTTCCGCTTGACTTGACAATTTTCTCACCAGCAGGTCTTTCAACCCCAGCAGACTTGTGTCTGCCGGAAAGAGAGATCCAAGGTAGGCTTTAAATCTAGGATCGAGCACGGTGGCCAAAATGTAGTGCTCTGATTTCAACAGATTGACCACCCGTGAATCCTTGTTAAGCGAATTAAGGGCTCCATCCACAAGTCCCACATGCCTAGCGGAATCGCTCCGTGTTAGCTCCTCCTTCAATGTCTCCAGCTTCTTCTGCAAAAGCCTGATGAGGGGAATGACCTGACTCAGGCTGGCAGTGTCTGAACTGACTTCACGTGTGGCAAGTTCAAAGGGCATCAGAACCTTGCACAACGTTGAAATCATTCTCCACTGCACTTGAGACAGGTGCATTCCACCTCCTATATCGTGCTCAATTGTATAGGCTTGAATGGCCTTTTGCTGCTCCTCCAACCTCTGAAGCATATAGAGGGTTGAATTCCACCTCGTTACCACTTCTTGCTTCAGATGATGGCAGGGCAGGTTCAGTAGTTTTTGGTGGTGCTCCAGTCTTCTGTACGTGGTGCCAGTACGCCGAAAGTGTCCCGCAATTCTTCTGGCCACCGACAGCATCTCTTGCACGCCCCTGTCGTTTTTTAAAAAATTCTGCACCACCAAATTCAAGGTATGTGCAAAACATGGGACGTGCTGGAATTTGCCCATATTTAATGCACACACAATATTGCTGGCGTTGTCCGATGCCACAAATCCACAGGAGAGTCCAATTGGGGTAAGCCATTCCGCGATGATCTTCCTCAGTTGCCGTAAGAGGTTTTCAGCTGTGTGCGTATTCTGGAAAGCGGTGATACAAAGCGTAGCCTGCCTAGGAAAGAGTTGGCGTTTGCGAGATGCTGCTACTGGTGCCGCCGCTGCTGTTCTTGCGGCGGGAGTCCATACATCTACCCAGTGGGCTGTCACAGTCATATAGTCCTGACCCTGCCCTGCTCCACTTGTCCACATGTCCGTGGTTAAGTGGACATTGGGTACAACTGCATTTTTTAGGACACTGGTGAGTCTTTTTCTGACGTCCGTGTACATTCTCGGTATCGCCTGCCTAGAGAAGTGGAACCTAGATGGTATTTGGTAACGGGGGCACACTGCCTCAATAAATTGTCAAGTTCCCTGTGAACTAACGGCGGATACCGGACACACGTCTAACACCAACATAGTTGTCAAGGCCTCAGTTATCCGCTTTGCAGCAGGATGACTGCTGTGATATTTCATCTTCCTCGCAAAGGACTGTTGGACAGTCAATTGCTTACTGGAAGTAGTACAAGTGGGCTTACGACTTCCCCTCTGGGATGACCATCGACTCCCAGCAGCAACAACAGCAGCGCCAGCAGCAGTAGGCGTTACACGCAAGGATGCATCGGAGGAATCCCAGGCAGGAGAGGACTCGTCAGAATTGCCAGTGACATGGCCTGCAGGACTATTGGCATTCCTGGGTAAGGAGGAAATTGACACTGAGGGAGTTGGTGGGGTGGTTTGCGTGAGCTTGGTTACAAGAGGAAGGGATTTACTGGTCAGTGGACTGCTTCCGCTGTCGGCCAAAGTTTTTGAACTTGTCACTGACTTATTATGAATGCGCTGCAGGTGACGTATAAGGGAGGATGTTCCGAGGTGGTTAACGTCCTTACCCCTACTTATTACAGCTTGACAAAGGCAACACACGGCTTGACACCTGTTGTCCGCTTTTCTGTTGAAATACCTCCACACTGAAGAGCTGATTTTTTTTGGTATTTTCACCAGGCATGTCAACGGCCATATTCCTCCCACGGACAACAGGTGTCTCCCCGGGTGCCTGACTTAAACAAACCCCCTCACCATCAGAATCCTCCTGGTCAATTTCCTTCCCAGCGCCAGCAACACCCATATCCTCCTCATCCTGGTGTACTTCAACACTGACATCTTCAATCTGACTATCAGGAATTGGACTGCGGGTGCTCCTTCCAGCACTTGCAGGGGGCGTGCAAATGGTGGAAGGCGCATGCTCTTCACGTCCAGTGTTGGGAAGGTCAGGCATCGCAACCGACACAATTGGACTCTCCTTGTGGATTTGGGATTTCGAAGAACGCACAGTTCTTTGCGGTGCTTTTGCCAGCTTGAGTCTTTTCAGTTTTCTAGCGAGAGGCTGAGTGCTTCCATCCTCATGTGAAGCTGAACCACTAGCCATGAACATAGGCCAGGGCCTCAGCCGTTCCTTGCCACTCCGTGTGGTAAATGGCATATTGGCAAGTTTACGCTTCTCCTCCGACAATTTTATTTTAGGTTTTGGAGTCCTTTTTTTACTGATATTTGGTGTTTTGGATTTGACATGCTCTGTACTATGACATTGGGCATCGGCCTTGGCAGACGACGTTGCTGGCATTTCATCGTCTCGGCCATGACTAGTGGCAGCAGCTTCAGCACGAGGTGGAAGTGGATCTTGATCTTTCCCTAATTTTGGAACCTCAACATTTTTGTTCTCCATATTTTAATAGGCACAACTAAAAGGCACCTCAGGTAAACAATGGAGATGGATGGATACTAGTATACAATTATGGATGGACTGCCGAGTGCCGACACAGAGGTAGCTACAGCCGTGAACTACCGTACTGTGTCTGCTGCTAATATAGACTGGTTGATAATGAGATGTAGTATGTATAAAGAAGAAAGAAAAAAAAAACCACGGGTAGGTGGTATACAATTATGGATGGACTGCCGAGTGCCGACACAGAGGTAGCTACAGCCGTGGACTACCGTACTGTACTGTGTCTGCTGCTAATATAGACTGGATGATAATGAGATGTAGTATGTATAAAGAAGAAAGAAAAAAAACCACGGGTAGGTGGTATACAATTATGGATGGACTGCCGAGTGCCGACACAGAGGTAGCTACAGCCGTGGACTACCGTACTGTACTGTGTCTGCTGCTAATATA
Source organism: Pseudophryne corroboree (assembly GCF_028390025.1). Taxonomy (NCBI): domain Eukaryota; kingdom Metazoa; phylum Chordata; class Amphibia; order Anura; family Myobatrachidae; genus Pseudophryne; species Pseudophryne corroboree. Next base: position 384,524,234 of record NC_086447.1, on the reverse strand, counting down.
GACTGGATGATAATGAGATGTAGTATGTATAAAGAAGAAAGAAAAAAAAAACCACGGGTAGGTGGTATACAATTATGGATGGACTGCCGAGTGCCGACACAGAGGTAGCTACAGCCGTGGACTACCGTACTGTACTGTGTCTGCTGCTAATATAGACTGGATGATAATGAGATGTAGTATGTATAAAGAAGAAAGAAAAAAAACCCACGGGTAGGTGGTATACAATTATGGATGGACTGCCGAGTGCCGACACAGAGGTAGCTACAGCCGTGAACTACCGTACTGTGTCTGCTGCTAATATAGACTGGTTGATAATGAGATGTAGTATGTATAAAGAAGAAAGAAAAAAAAAACCACGGGTAGGTGGTATACAATTATGGATGGACTGCCGAGTGCCGACACAGAGGTAGCTACAGCTGTGGACTACCGTACTGTACTGTGTCTGCTGCTAATATAGACTGGATGATAATGAGATGTAGTATGTATAAAGAAGAAAGAAAAAAAAAACCACGGGTAGGTGGTATACAATTATGGATGGACTGCCGAGTGCCGACACAGAGGTAGCTACAGCCGTGGACTACCGTACTGTACTGTGTCTGCTGCTAATATAGACTGGATGATAATGAGATGTAGTATGTATAAAGAAGAAAGAAAAAAAAACCACGGGTAGGTGGTATACAATTATGGAAGGACTGCCGAGTGCCGACACAGAGGTAGCTACAGCCGTGAACTACCGTACTGTGTCTGCTGCTAATATAGACTGGTTGATAATGTGATGTAGTATGTATAAAGAAGAAAGAAAAAAAAACCACGGGTAGGTGGTATACAATTATGGATGGACTGCCGAGTGCCGACACAGAGATAGCTACAGCCGTGGACTACCGTACTGTACTGTGTCTGCTGCTAATATAGACTGGATGATAATGAGATGTAGTATGTATAAAGAAGAAAGAAAAAAAAAACCACGGGTAGGTGGTATACAATTATGGATGGACTGCCGAGTGCCGACACAGAGGTAGCTACAGCCGTGGACTACCGTACTGTACTGTGTCTGCTGCTAATATAGACTGGATGATAATGAGATGTAGTATGTATAAAGAAGAAAGAAAAAAAAACCACGGGTAGGTGGTATACAATTATGGATGGACTGCCGAGTGCCGACACAGAGGTAGCTACAGCCGTGAACTACCGTACTGTGTCTGCTGCTAGTATAGACTGGATGATAAATAATGATATAAAAAATATATATATATCACTACTGCAGCCGGACAGGTATATATTATATAATGAGGGACCTGCTGGACACTGTCTGTCAGCAGAATGAGTTTTTTAATTTTTATAGAATAAAAAAACACCACACAAGTCACACGACGAGTGTACTTTTTCAGGCAGACTATCACAATATACTATACTGGTGGTCAGTGTGGTCAGGTCACTGGTCACAGTGGTCAGTGGTCAGTCACACTGGCAGTGGCACTCTGGCAGCAAAAGTGTGCACTGTTTAATATGTACTCCTGGCTCCTGCTATAACCTATAACTGCTCCCCAGTCTCCCCCACAATTAAGCTGTGTGAGCACAGTCAGATATTATACATAGATTATGCAGCACACTGGGCTGAGCACAGATATGGTATGTGAGTGTGACTGAGTCACTGTGTATCGTTTTTTTCAGGCAGAGAACAAGAACAGAACGGATTATTAAATAATAATAAATTATAAAACTGCACTGGTGGGTCAGGTCACTGGTCATCAGTCACTAGTATAACTCCTCCTAAGCTCCAGTAAGTAAATGAAGTGTCTCACTCTCACTCTCCTATCTATTTTAATTTCTAAACGGAGAGGACGCCAGCCACGTCCTCTCCCTATCAATCTCAATGCACGTGTGAAAATGGCCGCGACGCGCGGCTCCTTATATAGAATCCGAGTCTCGCGATAGAATCCGAGCCTCGCGAGAATCCGACAGCGTGATGATGACGTTCGGGCGCGCTCGGGTTAACCGAGCAAGGCGGGAAGATCCGAGTCGCTCGGACCCGTGTAAAAAAACATGAAGTTCGGGCGGGTTCGGATTCAGAGAAACCGAACCCGCTCATCTCTAGTGACCAGGTGGAATTGCACCCAATATATGCGTCAGTGTAAGGTGGAACAGCAATAAGCCATCAAAACCTACAGAAGACAGGGGCAAGTGCAGTATTTCTGGATGGAGGTTCCAAGTGATTGATCTTATGGGCCTTACACACTGGCCGATTACACTGAAAGTTATGAATGATCTTGTTCATTACTGAATGAGATATCATTCAATTCTTTCAGTGTGTATGCACCAGCGATGAACGATGCGTGGCCCCGTGCTCATTCATCGTTGATGCCGGCTCGTTTATGCATGCAAGCCAGTATGGACAATCTCGTCCATATTAGCATGCAGGGCTATGGGGCCAGGTGACGAGGGGAGTGAAGAAACTTCACTCGCCCCGTCACCCAGCCCCCCCCCCCCCGGGGCACCTCGGCCGGCAATCAGCCAGTGGGTAGGGGCTATTAGAGTGATTGTAGCTAGCACATGAAAGATGCATAATTGTCATGTAACAAGCTATAGTCTGCCCCAAAACAAGTGCAATTTATGTAATACAGTACTACATGCAGGCCCAATGATTGGGGTAAGCCACTTGTCAGAACCTCTCTCTGGTGTGATGATTGAACCTTTATACTGCATGTACTGGATGCTGGCCAGGCTATGGGGAAAGGGGTTTTCTGGGCAACTGGGAAAAAAAACCTGCATTTGCCTATGCAAGCCACAGTATAACATAGGGAGAGGATGGGGGATGTACCTTACTCCAGGACAATGGAGAATACTCTCTGTTTTATACAATCTTCTGATTTTTTTTTTAAAGTAGCAACTAATGAAATGTGAAAAAAGACTCATAAAAATGAACTACAAATTCTATGAGGAAGACCTTTGCCACCCAATGCAAGTAAGTGCAGAGGTAATGGTAGATTACAGTGTTGGTAATTTTATATTTTTTGGCCATAAACTTTCCCTTTAATATAGGTTATGTTTGATTATGCAAAATAGATAATTCCCAATGCACTCAGAAAATACAGCCCATTATAAATAGAAAAGTGGTGCAAGATGGAATTGCCCTTGGACCCTCAAACCCACTTTTATGTTGGATATTAAAAACTAGGATATGCACAGGTTAACTAACCAAGCACTTCAGCGACAGGGACTGCCACTTTTGTGACTGAAGTGCTTGGTTTGTTTGGGTCCCCACAATTTTTTTTTTGTAAGGACTACCTCCATCACTAACGAAGAGGTTGACGATGAGGGTGTTAATAACATTATATTCTTGTAAACTAAATTTAATGAACTTACCACAAATGATGTAACATGGAGGAGGTGCCTAGATGGTTAATGTCCCTACCACTACTAATTTCAGCCTCACAAATGGAGCATATGCCTTCACAAACACTGTCAGGATTTGGATAAAAATAATCCCACACAAACAAAAAATTTTCAATCCATTCACTCACTACTCATAGAAAAAAAGGTTATGTATGGCATGTCAAATTGAGCAAAATAGAAAAGGTGTAAGTGGACATATCTGTAGTACAGTATTCAATGATCCCCCTCATACTGTTTCACTTCCACATAAGCATCCTCAACTTCTATTATGTCCTCATCACCATCCTTAATTGTACTGCTCCCCACATGTGCAGATGGTGCAGAAATGGTGTAAGGAGGTGAAAGAGGCTTCTCTACAAGGATAGTGCAAGTATAGATGTACTGTCTATACCTACACTATTCGGTATGCTTCCTATCTGTCTAATGGTGGTATTATTTTTTATATTTGTTGAAAATATGTCCACTTTTATCCACTTTTAATTAAAAAACAGTATTTTCACTATGGCAGATCCTTTTCTCCTTCCCTTTATGTAGAGAATGACTTCTGAATTCTGGGGAACATAAGAAACAAGTACAGAACTACAATGGGTGCAGCATTTGCATTGGGACCCCTGAGGACTAAGAGACCCACTGCTGCCCAGACCAGTGATGACTTATTATAATTTATTACCAGTTATTTATAAAGCGCACACACATATTCCGGAGCGCTTTATGGAGAATATTTGTCCATTCACATCAGTCCCTGCCCCAGTGGAGCTTAAACTCTATATTCTCTACTACATGTACACGCACATACATTCACGCTACGGTTAATTTTGTTGGGAGCCAATTACCCTACCAGTATATTTTTGGACTGTGGGAGGAAACAGGAGTACCCGGAGGAAACCCACGCAAGTACAGGGAGAATATACAATCTCCACACAGTTAGGGCCATGGTGGGAATTGAACCCATGACCTCAGTGCTGTGAGGCAGTAATGCTAACCATCCCGTACTTACTTATCACCTGCCTCCCCCCCCACAGACCATTTTGAGCAATGTCAGGTGAATGGACCAGTGCATAGAGCAAGGTAGGCCCCTCTGCCTGAGCGACCTGCCCCTAACCTTAGGGACGCAGGGCTGACCTTATGTGTGCCAAACTGAGTCCTGCCACCTATCAGTGCAGATGATCGCTGCCACATACTGCCTCTAATTAACAGACAGCTATACATTATTTCTATTTCACTGTTGAATTAAAGGCAGCTCACAACTGGTGTAACTGGCACTGTCAGAGTCTGCCTGACCAAGTGACAAACTGAGGAAAGCACAAGGGGAGGGGGGCCCTGCCACAGACAGAGCAGAGGCTGCTGTGTTCATGCCCCCGGTTCTCTGCACCACACAGGAAATTGTACTTGTACCCATCATGCAGTGCCTCTCTCTGTCACACACTATCACCCACTGCCTCCCACTGGCATTTACTGCCTTTCCGTGTCAACCTATGCCTCCCCCTGCCTTTCAAAGTCACCCTCTGCCTCCCACTGCCTTCTGCTGTCACTCTCTGCCTCCCCTTGCTGTCCATCAGTGCCGTTTCTAGCGGCGGGCGAGCCGTGCAACCGCACGGGGCGCCCGCCGCGGCACTTTGTGACTACTCCTCTCCTCCCTCTCTCTCCCCCCCCGAGCGCTCCTGCTCGGGGGGCGGGGCTTCGCGAAATGACGCGTTTGCGTCGTGACGTCACGACGCAAATGCGTCATTCCGCGAAGCGCCGTCCCCCGAGCAGGAGCGCTCGGCGGGGGGAGAGAGAGGGAGTAGAGGACTGGAGATAACCATCGAAGGAGGAGGCGGCCGGCGCGAGGGACGTGAGTCGGCGGGACCCGAAGAGCGGCAAGTTGTAAGTATTTTCTCTCTCTCTCTCTCTCTCTCTCTCTCCCTCTCCCCCTCTCCCTCCCCCCCCCCACTTGACACCTGCCGCACTGTGTAAAATGGGGATACCTGTCGCACTGTGTAAAATGGGGATACCTGCCGCACTGTTTAAAATGGGGATACCTTCCGCACTGTATAAAATGGGGATACCTGCCGCACTTTGTAAAATGGGGGCACCTGCCGCACTGTGTAAAATGGGGATACCTGCCGCACTGTATAAAATGGGGATACCTGCCGCACTGTGTAAAATGGGGATACCTGCCGCACTGTGTAAAATGGGGATACCTGCCGCACTGTGTAAAATGGGGATACCTGCCGCACTGTGTAAAATGGGGATACCTGCCGCACTGTGTAAAATGGGGATACCTGCCGCACTGTGTAAAATGGGGATACCTGCCGCACTGTGTAAAATGGGGATACCTGCCGCACTGTGTAAAATGGGGATACCTGCCACACTGTGTAAAATGGGGACACCTGCCTGCTGCACTTTGTAAATGGGGACACCTGCCTGCCGCGCTGTGTAATATGGGGACACTTGCCTGGTGTAATGTGTAAAAAGGAGACTTTTTTATTTTTATTTTTTTCCCCTGTGGTGGGTGCGATATCAGATGAGGCCACGCCCACTGTAATGAGACCACGCCCATTTTAATCAGGCCACACAGCCTTGTCGGGAGCGCACGCACCTTCGGCGCGCGCATGCTTTTTTTCTGGCTATATGGGGGGGGGCACGCTATTTTTTTTTATAGCAATGGGGGGGGGGCGCATTTTGAAATCTCGCACTGGGAGCCAAATTGTCTAGAAACGGCCCTGCTGTCCATTGTCACTCTCTGCCTCTCTATGTTAACTTCTGCCTCCCCTGCTTTATGCTGTCACCCTCTGCCTCATCCCTGTCACCCATTGTTGGGGTGGAGGAGGGGGGCCAAAATTATATTATGCACCTGGGCCCACCATTTATAAATTACACCACTGATAAGGAAACTTGAATTACTATACTGTATAAAGGTGTAGGTTGATAACACAAAACAATTGTGGGAGTGACATTTTTCTCTGGAACAAACTATGGGGGTAATTCAGGCTGGATTGCTGCAGTGGCAGCGATCGCAGTCTGAATTACTGTGTGGAGAGCACATGCGCAGCAGCCACACTGCGCCTGCGCACCCCGGGAGCCCAGTGAGATGCTATCAGCATCTCAATGGCTGCAATCGCCTCTGCCTTATTGACAGGCAGAGGAGGTTGCATGCCAATGGCGTTAGAACGCTGTTGGCGGGCGCAATCCGGACAATGGAGGCATGTCCGGACCATTGGGGGGGCGGACCGTGGTGACTGCGTGACGTCACGCTCAGCTGCTGCGACCCGGGATGCGGCCAGTATCTCCCTGCCAGCGCAGAGAAGCTGCGCTGGCAGGGAGCTACTTGTCAGGTACAAAAGCATCACTGCTGTGTGATGCTTTTGTACCTATGCGTGGGTTTATGGCCTGGCATGTGGGGCGGACTAGCCTTGTGCTGGGCGTCCCCCCTCATTTCAGTGTAAATGATCGTAGATGTGCTAAATCAACTCTGAATTACCCCCTATGTGATAATTTTATTATCTGGAACATTAATCTGACTTGACATCTTGATTATTTGCACTATATTAGTTTACCTTTGCATGAGGTATTTTTATGACTCTCTTTGTAACTACTAACAATATTTAAACATTTGAGGGGAGATTTTACTTAAAAAGTTGCTATGGGTGAAATTCGGATTGTTACTGTATTTTTATTTTGCAAGTGGCTGACAATTAACTACAGACACAATGCTTATCTATGTGAAGTTGTGAACAATGGCAGTGCAGGACAGTGCACGCACCAGTTGTACAAATACATGAACAATTGTTTTTTTAAATGTTTTTTGCAAATGACTGACAACTCACTGCAGAAACAGCAATCAATTGTGTGAAGTTGTGAACAAAGGCAGTGCATTACAGTGTATGGACAGTTGTACAGAAAAATGAACATTAGGTTTCTTAAACTTTTTTTTTTTTTTGGTCAGACTATTGATATCGGAGGCGCGGCAGCTTAGCGGGAAGCTCGGTAGCGGGAGCTGACAGGATGGCTAGCGGTGGTAAAGTTGGAATCCGTTGGAGATGTAATTCCCAGAGAGGAAGGTCACCATATATCACAGGTTCTTAAACTCGGTCCTCAGGACCCCACACAGTTCATGTTTTGCTGGTCTCATCACAGAATCGCAACTGAACTGATTAGCTTCACCTGTGGATCTTTTAAAATGGGTCAGTGAGTAATGAATACACCTGTGCACCTGCTGGGTTACCTGCAAAACATGCACTGTGTGGGGTCCTGAGGACCAAGTTTGAGAACCTGTGCCGTATATTATACTGCGTCCTGTGGATCCAATGAGCTCTATTCCGTAATTTGAAAACTTAGGGGGTCATTCCGAGTTGATCGCATGCTGCTGATTTTCGTTGCGCTGTGATCAGGTCTCTACTGTGCATGCGTACGCACCGCAATGCGCACGCGCGTCGTATGGGTACAATGCGGATCGTTGCTGAGCTATGGATTTAACGAAGAATCCATACGCACAGCTGATTGCAAGAAGATTGACAGAAAGAGGGCGTTTATGGGTGGCAACTGACCATTTTCTGTGAGTGGTATGGAAAACGCAGGCATGTCCGGGCGTTTGGAGGGCGGGTGTGTGACATCAATTCCGGCACCAAAAAGACTGAAGTGATCGCAAGGGCTGAGTAAGTTCAGACCTACTCTGAATCTGCACAAAATGTTTTTGCAGAGCTCAGCTGCACAGATGTTCGCCCACTGGCAAAGCAAACATACACTCCCCCATGGGAGTCGAGTATGCGTTTACGCGGCTGCTAAAAACAGCTAGCGTGCGATCAACTCGGAATGACCCCCTTAATCCGATGTCAGCTGAATGCCCCAGTAGGAGAAGATCTTTAAAGGAAAATTGTTTTAAGGAATAAAAACTTTTATATGTGGAAAACTACAGTTTCTCTGGAGCCTATGTTATATTAATACTATATTCTCACCACCTGGATGTATTTATTTTTGGATAAGATACAATGTATAGTACAGATGGAGCCATGCTAATCCTGGCTCCGTCTGTGCCTGGGCGCGCCCGCCTAGTCATGCCCATCGCAGCGTCTGGGCCGCACATGTGTCCGTGACATGCACGCACCCCATTCATTACAATGGGAGCGTCTCTGTGCACTCCCGTAGCGGGGATAGGCACCGGATCGCCTAATCCCGCCGGGAGTGTACATTTGCGATGGAGTCGCACTGTTTGAGTGCGGCTCCACCTGTATATAGAAACATCGATACCTACTGTATATTCTATTGACAACCATTCAAAGTATTTACTTTGCGTGTTATTTGAAATCTTTTCTGATGGACTGAGACTTAATATTTGAAACAGTATATGCCTTTAAAGTATATTTACAAAATAGAATTGGTATATAGAAAGAAAGCATTGAAACATCGAGATATCGAATCCAGTTCCGATAGTTGCGGGAACTTAATATTTATAACTTACAGGCATTCTTTACGAGTTTTTTGGGCTAATTGGAAACAATAGTACTGTAGTGGAGGAATAATTATTGAGACTGATTACAGCAGCGCTGTAGAATATTGTCTTTTTGTAGAATATTCATACTATTAGACCTTAATAAAGTTAAATCTTCGACCTTGGTTTAATCACAAATGAATGTTATGTATAAAGTTTATGCACAAATGCTGTTTTATGACATCAAGTTTTGCATTATTGTGCCCGTTTCCACTGGAAAGCTCTTGACTTTGTGTGTCAAGGTGATGGCAATTTTCAGTGTGCAAAATACTGCTCTTTTAGATGGGAGGAGATCAATATGCTGCTTGTTGACTATAGTCTAGACACTGGTATATTTATAATAAGCACATGCTGTATGGTGTACAAGGGACACTGGCTCAAGGGGATCTCCAGACACCCTGCATCCAAATGGTATGCTGCAGTGGTCTCTCCACCCAACCTTTTACTGGCAATTACATCTTTTGTGTAATATACTGTATTTTATAAAGGAGGGCATTGGCAATAGTAAAGACTTTAGCATGGTATTAGCCATATCTATCTTCTATGTACTGTGCTACTGTATGTTCCAAAAAAATACATTTCACACACTGGAGCAGATGTATGAAGCCTGGAGAAGAGATAAAGCAGTGATAAAGAAGTGATAAGTGGAAGGTGAAAACACACCTGCCAATCAGCTCATAACTGTCATTTTTCAAACCTGTATTGATTGGCTGGTGCGTTATCACCTTCCACTTATCACCGCTTTATCACTTCTCCAGGCTTAATACATCTGCCCCACTATCACTACTGCAACTCACACAGCGTAACACATACATCATACGAGCTTTCAACTCCATGAATGTCGGCATAGTGTAGAGTGGAGAACACATTTCCAGGTGCTAATTTACACTTGTTAGAATAGCAAAGTACTAATGCAACATACTGTATCAAAGCTCTTTTGTCCTCTTGTTCTTATTACTATAAAGTACTGTAGAAAGAAAACCATGAGTGCACTTTATCAAGGGCAACCTTATCAAAGATCATTTTTATAACTGAGCTCAATAATATATCAGACATTTTTAGTAAATATGTTCCTCATTATCTATTTTGCCTCCATGCCTCAGGTTGCCCTGTTAATGGGTGACTGGCTATCTAAACAGTCATAAAGTGATTAACAAGCTTTGAGACTGGATCAGCAGGATTTCTATTTGTGGTCTGGTGTATTAATATATACATAGGGACAGGTATAGTTCATTCTGTTCCCCAAATCTGGTCCTCGTGGTCCACTCACAGTCCAGGAAAGGAACCCATTGTCAGAGCCCTCTAAAGTCTAGGGCTGGTTCCAATGATCTCTCCCTATAACAGAACACATTTAAAATAATGGACATGGGGAAATTTTAACAAAATGGAACAAGCAGCGAACAATTGGGCCATAATGGTGGGCCTCATATTGCCCCTGGATTGCGGCCCATCCATTGCTATTTAATTTAAATCTCTCCCTATACTTCTGTGACTGCATGTCTGCATTTACCTTTTGGATTACATTTGTAGTGTAATTGTTTACTCTGAATCAATAAATAAATAATTCAGTGGCCTATCGTAATTATCGGGGATTTGCACAGCTGTACACTGAGTTACACATCCCTCATGAAAGAAGAAAAACAGGATTGCATAAAAGTAAATAACGGGCATATTTATAAAAATATTTTTTACTAAATAATGTGAAAAAGGTGTTTTTCACACCCTTTTCACATTATATTAGTATGACCAGAATGCACTAAGGGGCAGTTGGAAGAGAATTAGCAAAATTATCCTCCAAGCCCTTAAATGCGCATTCCAGATCACATTTCCCATACTTGTAAAGGAAATGTGATCTGCCCGAATTTGCTAAATAAAAAAAGTAAACAAATACCAGAGGTAGCCCTGTGATAATGACGCTATCTTGATACAGGTTGAGTATCCCTTATCCAAAATGCTTGGGACCAGGGGTATTTTGGATATCAGATTTTTCCGTATTTTAGAATAATTGCATACCATAATGATATATCATGGCGATGGGACCTAAATCTAAGCACAGAATGCATTTATGTTTCATATACACCTTATACACACAGCCTGAAGGTAATTTTAGCCAATATTTTTTATAACTTTGTGCATTAAACAAAGTGTATCTACATTCACACAATTCATTTATGTTTCTTATACACCTTATACACACAGCCTGAAGGTCATTTAATACAATATTTTTAATAACTGTGTGTATTAAACAAAGTTTGTGTACATTGAGCCATCAAAAAACAAAAGTTTCACTATCTCATTCTCACTCAAAAATTCCGTATTTCGGAATATTCCGTATTTCGGATATTTGGATATGGGATACTCAACCTGTATAGCATTATTTGTGCTTCCCTCTGGTTCCTCAACTCCTGCACAGCCTTCTCTGCTTGATGGCAGGGAAGGCTGTGCTCAGATCTGTCCCCTGTGATCAGCCATGTGTGTCTGATAAATACACGGGCTGATCTCTGTGAAAACAAAAGTAAAAAAAAACCCAAAGTAACACTTTAGAGCACCCAGGGACTGGTGATCGGTGATCCGAGAGGGCAGCCAGTCATCTGATCACAGTGCTTCTACAATCTCAGGGAATTTTTCATGAAAACAAATATCTTGCGATACAGGGGCGCTAGCTCTGTTCTTGCATGCAATAATTGATACATTCCTGTGATGTATTTAATTATCGCATTGTGGATTTGGTCATATTTATCACATACCATCTGCATCTGAGATGTGGATTGTGATAAATATGCCATTAAGTGAGCTCATTACTTATACTTAGGTTCATTATGCTCATTTTGGTAACATCAAATATTAAACTCTGTTTTATTGATTTTTGTACATATTAATGAAAAACGATAGCAATATAACATTTTGTATAAATAAATAAATAAATAAATAAATACAAATAATGCCAACATTTGTTATTCAAAGTCATTAAATTAGTTTGTTTATATAACGCTTGCTTTTTTCGTGAACATTCTCCTGTGCTTCTTTAAAAATCAATTTCAGTGTAGTTGATAGAGTTATCTGAAATAGAGGTGAGTGAAAATTCAATCATTTTTCACAGTGGGTATATGCTTAGCTCTTTCACTTAGATCCTGCAAAGCTGATTTTCTCCTGTGCTTTCTTCATACAGCAAGTGATGATGGTTCCATTTAGTCATCTAACACCCCAGAAAATTCTCAAAATTTGTTGTAAGTGATTTGGCAGAACAGAAAGCAAGTTTTTATTTTCCCCACAGTAAAATAACTATGGATGAAGTGCCAGCATGAGACTGACTACAGCTAATGTGGAATTTCATTTATCACAATTGAATCATATGTTCTGTAGAAAAACACATTTTAATACACATTGTGCATAAAGTAATATCAGTCCAAAGCATCTAAATTGATCCAGACCAAAATGTGTAAAATATGAAAATTAATGGACAGTGAATATATCAACAGGGTGCTGATTCTATTCCATGATGATAGCGTTGCTATTGTCCCTGTGGTTTATTCAGTATTCATTTTAGTGCACATGGGCATTCATTTTAGCAATTAACATTAGCAATACACAATCTTAAAGCTTATTAATACACTTGAATATGAAAAATGCAAGAAAATATGTTAGGCAATAAATCTGTGAGTACACACTATCTGTCAAGACATTACACTGTTATGCATCAATTTTGATGTTGCCTGAAGGGTTTCAAAGCCATAATGCCTGTTAAAACAGAATAGGGTTTTATGAGAATGACTATTAAGCCGTAGTGCATTATGCTGCAGGGAAGCTTTGAGAAATGTCAATGAATGAACTTTGAATGTTCTATAAAAAGTTTCTTTTCCATGCTTTAACTAATGGTAAAGTGGTTGTTCCAGCCTCACCTTTAGCTGTGCAGGACAAGGGCAAACTATCAGCTCTCAAACTAGTGCTGGAGAAAGTGAACGGTAAAAAAAAAAAAAGTTAATTCTAAGTTGTAACTAGAAATGTGCACATGACATTAAATTTTGTGATGACCATCTCACAATTGTTAATATTTTGAGTAGAGTAATCAGGGGTGTATCTAGAGGTCTGAGCTCCCCTGGCAAAGTAAGGGACTGGCGACCCCCCCCCCCCATCCACGCCATATTTTTTTAATAATATACTCTCACTAACCCCACCGACACCTTCTTCACCATTAACCCTACCCTAGTCTAGCCACACATTAGGGGGGGATTTATGATACTGCCCGGGATTGTGTCGGTATAAGTCTTCCCGCTTCGCCTCTTTACCAAGGCGAAGGAGGCAATAGCGTCAAGATGTAAGAACATCTTTTATGCCAGAGTGTGGGAGTGAAAACTCCCCCCACTGGCTATCCCTGTCAGGCTCCAGAATGCATCAGTCTCAGTGCCCACCATGGTATTTATTCCCCCAGTACACAGCGGGATGCAGTTAATTTCCCGACGGTCGGGATCCCGGTGCACAACATAACGGTGCGGGAATCCCTACACACAATGGAAGGCCGACGCTGGAATCACAAAAGGGGACAGGACACTGACGCCGGAACCCCAACCGCCGGGATCCTGAATGTACAGTCACAGACAGCGGACCACGTAAGTACTACACCTGGGATGGGGGGGTGTAGGTTTAGGCACCACCAGGGGAGTTAGGCTTATGCTGCGGAGGGGAGACGGTTAGGTTTAGGGTGCTGGCAAGGGCAGTTAGGTTTAGGCGCTCCCCTCCCGTGGGGGTTCAGGGTAGGCTGCAAGGAGGGGTTGGGGTTAGGCACCTAAAAGGTAGGGTTAGAGATAGGGTAGGGGGAGGGTTAGAGTTAGGGTAGGGGTTAGACCACTTACCAACCCACGACTGGATTTGTTGTGGGGGAAATAGCGCACTGAGCTACCTATCTATTGGTATATCAGATACAAAAACCGGAATACAGAGAAAGGTTTTTTTCTTTTTTAATATTTATTGTTACCCATTACCTATTATAGTTTTGACTTATCAAATTAGCAAACACCCGGCGGTGCTCCCTTGAGTTGTAGAAAACAAGTCAAATGATGTACAAGAAGAAAAGACAACTCCTTTTTATGGGGCACTCTTATTAGTAATCTAAAACGTAACTTTTATTGAAATCGGACTCACATTGACATACAACATAAAACAATTATTATATAAGAATATTTTGTGGTATAACTGGCTGGGCCTCTAAGCTTAACTCCATATGTTATGTTTATAATTAATAAATATAACTGTCCCCAGTTGGTAATTTAATACTCCCTTAGTATGACTAAAGGCCTTGAAACCAAACTCCACAGTACACCTATTCAGAGTACATGATGTGGTCATAGTTCAAGGTCAATGGATGGTGTGTGTCCAATGTATAACTGGACTAGATCAGAAATGTGTGTCAAATATTTTTTGCGTAACTAAGAGGAAGAGTAGGAGAAAGGAAAAGGTCAGAAGGAACTACCCCTGACGAAGCCGCCCAGGTGAAACGTGCACGTCGGGTTAACGGCGCACATGGATGTCACCCAAACTACCTCTGCTGCTTCCTCACACTGACCCGGCGGCAACGACGGGCCGCGCGCTGCCCGCAGCGGTCTCAGACGCCAGGCACCTGACTGTGACTGGGCATCCCGAGGACGTCTTGGACTTAGGATATCCTGATGGATATTGTTTAGTACATATTTTTGATTTAAAATTTAATTTAGTAGTTTTAGTCAGACAGGAAATCTGTCAGATCACTTTTTACATTTTCTGTAGTCACATATGCAAAAAAAAAATCTATGTTTATTTTTTATTTTCAATTTTTTTGTCATTGGCACTATTGTGCTTGTGTCGTTCGCACATGTGTTGAAAGCTACACTAACACAGTATTAGCGTTACACTAACACAGTGTAGCTTTACACAGGGTAACAAATTCGATTCATGTGAACTTGTGTTAAAAAATATATTTTGCATCATGAATGTACATATAAAACTTAGGATGCAACAAAGCACCCTAATAGGAATATTATTCAGTTACATACAGTATATATGCAGCTGGTAATACTGTGTAAGAATGGACCTGCATCAAAATAATCTCTAAGTACTGTGGGGTCTATTCATTAAGCAGAAACAAAATTGGAAAAGTGAGCCAAGTGGAGAAGTTGCCCATGGCAACCAATCAGCTGCTCTGTATAATTTTATAGTATTTAAATTATAAATGTTACTTCAATGCTGATTGGTTGCCATGGGCAACTTCTCCACTGGCTCACTTCTCCTCTCTTTTCACAGCTTCATGAATAGACCTGTATATCTTGAAGCAGCAGCATACTAAATAAGCAAGTCATTGTCATCATCAATTTGATGATGAAGATTGTTGATTACGCTTTGTGAAATGAATACATTTAGATAAACAAAAAGACAAACAATTTACTCTACTAGTAGCTCTAACTCAAAGGATTACAAATCTGACTTTAAATAGGTATCCAATAAAATTAATTCCACTCTTGTCTGTTTAAGTATGAGAAAGCCACTCTGATTCATATAAAGACCCCATGTAGGTTATGGATGAACTAAAATGTGTTAAGTATGAAATCCAGTGGAGAGAACAGCAAGGAAGTACAAAATGAACCCCTGAAAAAGGCTCATTGTTTAGCTTGCAAAATTGGTTGTGTATGTAATGCATGCAGATCAGTAAGTGTAGCATGTGCACTGACTTTATACTTGGAAACAATAGGCGATAGTATATACAATATGCCTGGCTTACACTAGGTAAATGTTAAATATACAGTACATAATATCCTACACAATTTAGTACATGCCTAGACAGTATTAAGATAAATATATATTAAGGTTTGCGCTAATTACTACAGAGGTCTGACATGGGAATTAAACACTCAAATGCTCTATAATAGATTATTTATGTTCTGATGTATTGAGGTGAATACACTTACTAAGGTGGGTGCTGGGCTCTCAGTATATATATATATATATATATATATATTTATGTACACACACACAAATACAAAACCACAGCACTCACCACCCCAGAGGCGGGGTACATAAATGCACTTACCACTCATAGGGTGGGCTGCATATAACCACATACATAGCTGCACTTACCACACTTAGGGTGGGGTGCATGTAGCCAATGACCACATTACTCAGATACATACAAACAGAGAACTCAGCACTCACCATAGCATGCTCACCTATTCTCAACACATCAATAAATAAATGATGGGGGTTTAGTTAGTGAATTGGCCAATGCACAGAAGCCAAGGCTATATAATTGTTCTTTTGTACCAAGTATTATGGGAATGTAGTTAAAACACCGTCTGTTGTGATCCCGGCGGTCAGGATACCAATGCCGTAATCCCGACAGCCGACAATGCCGCCAGCCGGAATCCCGGCGCAACAGGGCTATTCGTACACATGGTTATCTACGACACCCATAGAGTGGGAATAGATCCTGTGGCAAGCACAGCAAGCCACCGAGCCCACAAGGGGACTTTTAGCACTCGCCCCGCTGCCTGCATTCTGTCGGGTGGGATGCCGCTGTAAGGATATTGACAACTGGAATAACGTATCGCCATCAAATCAAGATGCAAAGGCATAATACAAGTTTTTATTAGATCCATATAAATGAACACATCCGTTGCCATCACGTTTGAAAGAAAAAATGGAAATATGCTTATTGTTGCAGATTTATTGCTATATATAACTTCAATAATGCCAATACTGTAGATCACAGCATCAATATTACTATTTTCTTTAGCATAAAAGAGCAAAATTAAAACTATTTATGATGACTATTTATTGGCTAAATACTGGGAGAAAAAGTATTGAGCCAGTAAATGGTCATCATAGTTTGTAATTTTGCATTTTGAATCTGGCACCTGCAAGTGATCCACAACAAGTGTTTTAGGTACTTTCTGTATTTTCCATTGTTTAGGGGTCTTAAGAGCACTTAAATACTGTAGTGTACAGTAATTTGTGTTAAAACTTAAAATTTTGAAAGTGAATGTTACCTTGGAAGCTGAAAGTGATAAGTTTAAATATATTCAGTTCCATCCTCCAAATGATTATGTTCTTTGGGTTGCTGAGTAAAGAATAATTAAAAAGAAATACAGAGTGCACACTGTACAGTGATGAGTAAATTCTGCATAAACACTGATTCCACTAACAAAAAGTTGTTGCTTGATCACGCATCTTTGAACATAAATCTTAAGGTTATTTTTATTCTGTAACTAGCTGAATACCCGTGCTTCGCTAAGGGATGAGGATGGTAAATTAGAATTATAGTTGTTCGTTAATTTACGTTGGTTGAAGATCTAGTATATAGGCATATCTTGCTTCCCTGACCCACTTTGTGTAGTGGCAGGACCCCTTTTTGGTCCCCCAAGGGACCCTGCTCTTTCCACTATATAACTCTGTGGCTTTTTGCTGGCTCCATTCCATGTTTGACACACAGATGAAGAGTTATGATGTGCATATACCCATTATTGACAAACTGATTTGGGAATTGTCTGATAACAGAGAGCAACAGACAATTACATACACACAGACTGGGAAATTATTTAGTGACAAAGTTGCAGATTTTGTGTTTGGTAATGAAGTTCGAATTCCAGTGTACGAGTATCCTTTCAACACTTTACCAGTCAATTGTTTTGAAACAGATGGAAGATACACAGTTGCCAATGACAACGGCAGAGAAATTGTTTGTGCATAACATAGAGTCAAGGAAAAAGACTATGATTAATGGACAAGAAAAGAGATGCATGAAAAGAGACCTGTATGTTTTACTTGATGTTTCACATTTACAAGCATGGCTTGTGAAGTTCAAGTTCAAGTTGCAGGAGACTCCAGGACCACTTATATTGTACTTATCTATGAGCAAAGATCTACAGTGGGAAGATTTCCAAAATAGAGAGCTGTATTTGTTCATGGACAAAATACTTGTGTTGATTTTTGTTGCAGCAAAGCAGCCATCTGTTAGACTTCAGACAGGTGCCAGTAAATCTATGCACTGCAAGATGGACATCTGACATGAAGCATATATGGACTGCTGTTCAATATTGGAAGAATGCCATGAGACATGGTGATGTACACGCCTATGACATGAATACTGTACAAACAACTGAACGGAGTACAGAACATGGTGTCCAATTCAGCGCAGAGATATCACTGATTGTGCTAGCACACTTGATGAGAGAACTGCTGAGCCATGGAGAAGCTGATGCTACATTCCAGGAACCGCAAGTTGAAGAGATTGTTGAAGAAAACTGTTACGTTACCCAACAGCTGAAAACGTGGCCTACCTTGATTGCTACTGAGAAAGGTCATAGGAACTTTATAACTACCTCAGAATCAGCTGCTGTGAGCACACAATTTGTGGGAATAAATATCTTTGAGGCAACTGAATTACCTCCCTTGAAAATAGGAGAAGTTCCAGTAATTGTTGCAGAAGCTGGGTAAAGAACAGAAGAAACTTGTTTATGCTCATATGTGAACAAGATCATCTTGATTGGACAAGTGAATGCACACATTGGACTTTTACAAAATGATATTGCAGATCATCTGACCCAAGTGTCCATTATGGAACTGTCACCACAAGTACTGAGGAATTTGGAACACTGGGCACATGGACATTTAATTTCATTGCTTGCTGCCATGAAGATGGAAAAGATTGCTGTATTGAAAAGTTACAGAACACTGTTATTCCAGAATAAAGTTGTCTCAAGTGGAGTTTTACAAGAGAAGAGACTATTCTGAAGTAGCGACAAAGATATGGGATGTTAAAGAAGCAAAGACATCCATTTTACAGAAAGAGATTTGGGTTTTCCATGCTTTTTACCATTCACAAAACGGACATCAGTATGATTGAATGGATGCAGTGTCTAGGAAACTTGAAGGTTTATATATATATATATATATATATATATATATATAGATATAGATATAGATATACTTAATCGGAGGGTGGTAAAAGTTTGAGCTTTTACGTGTATCTGGTGTACAGATGCAAACATTTCTGATAAAATCAGTGTCTTATGACAAAATGTTTGAAGAAATGTTTAGTAGTAAAACTAGAGACATTTACAGCAGCATAAGGAAATGTTTATTTTGTTTTATTGTTATGGTTTATCTCACACTGTTTGTTTTTTCTTAGCCAACAATTATTATTATCCTTTATATGGTGCCACAAGGGTTCCGCAGCGCCCAATCACAGAGTGCATAAACAAATAATCAAACAGGAAAACAGCAACTTACAGTTGATGACAGTATAGGACAAGTACAGGGTAAATAAACATAGCTACATCAGCAGATGACGCTGGAATAAATATCAGGTGGCAGAAGACTGCTGGATTTGGTGCAGTTGAAGATTATTAAAGTAAGAGAAAGGATAAGCACATGAGGGAAGAGGGCCCTGCTCGTGAGAGCTTACATTCTAAAGGGGAGGGGTAGACAGACAGGGGTGACACAGATGGGGTGCATAGTGTTGAAGTCGAAAATATTACTCAACACGTGCAAACACCACACAGAGTGTGATAGTGCATAGAAAAGCCACAAAACCATATTCAATATTTTATCTATATAGTGCATGATTTACACATAGTCTATACACACTTCACCAGCAAGTTACTGTGTGCATTACGGTAGAAGATGCATGTGTTAATAGATATCATATTGTCACAAAATAGTAAATCTCTCTTACACATAACTTCAAAGGTGATGCTTCCAGGAATACAATACAAACAGTGTTTTTTTAAACATATCAGACTGTCTTATTTAAGCAGCATTGTGACCATGGAAAATGGACCTTGGACAGAGGGAATGTGTAAATACAATGCCCCAATTGTTTTAGAGTAGTATATTGAGTCAATAGATACTGGACTGTCATTGTTACACTAGAGGTCAGAACAAACAAAAACACAATATAACCTACACAAACACAAGCCAGACCCTAGTTTGCTTAATACCTTTCAAAACCATAAAAAAGCTGACATTACAGACCAGAAATTGATGTATGATATATCAAATGTATAACATTTATATTCTCGTACACATAGTTTAATACATCTAACCCATGGTTTATATATATTTCAGAACTAATTATGAAAAGTAGGAAACTATATATATATATATATATATACTTACATATAGCACGAGGATGGGAATGAATAAATATATCATGTGTGGGATCATATTGATCAGGGTCACATAAGCAGTAATCCGGTGGGTGTGAGGATATTGTCTCATATTGCGGCAATAAGTTATTAGCAATACCGGATTCATGTATGATAATGTGATGGGTTTAACTGGTCTTGGGGCGGTAACTCAGATGTAAACAACAGTAATCACATCTCAGGACTTAGTCATCGCCTACCGGTTGAGCTGACCAATGATCCCCAGTGCACTGGATATGTCCCACCCCCGGACCAATGGAAAAAGAGCTTACATTTCCCATTGTATTGTTTTTGGACCCATTGTTTAAAAGAGGCGTCCTGGCCATGCTCAGTGCTAATTCTCTGAAGGTCATCTTGCTAAGACAGACTGAGTCCTGGGTCCAGGAGCGCTCGCGAACAAACGTATGTATCTATTGGTTGTAGCTATTCTCTGTGATATTATTGTATTTCTGTGTATATCCCTTTTAGTAAATACTTGTTGCTGCGTTGGACCACAACATAACATATACAACTGGTGTCGCATTCCGTTCTTGTTTGGGTATAGAAGTGTATTCAGCCACACGTTTTGCTGTAGAGTGTGCATAGCGTGTCGGCGTGCATACGCTACGTGCATTCACATTGTAGGAGCATTATCTGCATTCAGCGGCCGTAGCGTCCCGAACCAGTGTATTGTATGGTATAACATTTCCCTGTAAGTTAAACAAACTTAACAATAGAGAGCGTGGAACAGAGGGTTAGGATGAGATTTGGCTGGGTTTGGTGAAGAAGTGGAGAGCTGTATTGGTTCACAGACAAAATACTTGTGTTGATTTTTGTTGCAGATTGATCTCTTCTAACTTGGTTGGAACAGGAGATGAGAGAACTTTACTGGAAGTGTGCCTGAGATGATGATGGCCACAGAGTAGTTTCTCGTACAAGAGAAGAAGTCAGGGAAGCAATTGAGTTGCATAAGATCCAATGGAACAACAGTTATAGACTAATTGAGCTTAAGTCTGCCATTTGTTGGATCCACACACTAATAATGTTATATTTTATATTTGTTATACGTGTTATGTAGAAATCAGAGGGTGGAATTTCACTAAAGGGTTAATAATTTGATTTCTACAATGGTTTGCAGTTCCCCAATAAGGCCTGAAACTGTGATTGTACCACGCAGTACTTGCCTATGCATATTTTTAGAGAATGGCCAACTGTGACTTAACCTTTTAGAGCAAACAGGACATTAGTATTTGCTGAGCCAGTGCCTAGAAGTGTGTATATAAGCTTATTGAGGAGAGCAACTCATGGGCCTCACAGATGAACGGACGATGAACTGATGGAATTTAATATCTCTCTTCCTAAGCACACAGGTGTTGAAATGACAGCTGAGGCCTCCCTGGTTGTGTGATAACTGACTGTTTGACTTCACTGAACTGAACTCCTGAAGTTGAGTATAATAAATCATTATTGTATTGGTCAACTGTTGTGGTGTCTCTTTGTTGTCCATATATTAATTCCTTGAAGTCTAAAAGAACATATATATTTCTATTGGGAACAATAGCACAGCACATCATGCATCTCCTGATATACTATTTGCTGCTGGGGGACCCTGCAACTTCCACTATATAACTCTCAGTGCGCGGGTTCGTGCTACCTCCATTCCCCTCCTGACATCATATCACTGACCCTGTCACATGCAGCCTTGTCCTGCCTGACATATTATGCATCTCCTAATATATTCTGTGCTGCTGGGGTCCCTGCTCCTCCCACTATTTGACTCTCAGCGTGTGGCTACTTGCTACCTCCATTCCACTCCTCAAATCATGTCACTGCCACTGTCACATGAAGCCCTGTCATCACTGACATATCATGCATGTCCTGATATAGTCTGTGCTCCTGGCCCATCCCTAGGGGTGCTAGGGGTGTGTTACCCCCACAGTGTTTGTTTCCAGATTGTAAGTCATATGTGGACGAAGTTTGGTGTAAGTTGCTCTAGGCATTCCAGAGTTATGCTGTCTGCAGAAATAATCTGTTCTGCTGCCTCACCCCTAGGGGTGCTAGGGGTGTTACCTCCACAGTGTTTGTTCACAGATTGTAAGTCATATGTGTACCACGTTTGGTGTATGTTGCTGCAGGCATTCCGGAGTTATGCTGGAACATACATATACACATACATACACACATACATACATACATACATACACACATACATTTTTGGCGATTTCCTAGATGGGCAGTGACATTTGTAAAACCGGTTGTTAGCAAGCACCTGGGACCTAAGGAGAAGCTACCTGCCAAGTTTCAAGATTGTAGGCCTTGTGGTTTAAGAGATTTTGTGATGAGTCAATCAGTGAGTCAATCTCCTTTTTTGCCTTTTATATATATATATATATATATATATAATACAGTATGTATTATAGAAGATCATAATACAGTACTAATGTAACTAAGCTGGAATAGAAATGCACTTACAATATTCAAGGTCTGGACGCAATATAGGATTTAGAAGCTAAGGAAAGAAAGTGTAGGCATTTGGTGTTTCTTAATTGACAGATAACAAACATATATGTCAGTGTCCCAACATTTAAGTCTTCCTTAAGAAAAGTGTGTTTGTAAAAGTGGCAAACACCAATACCCAAAATGTCATTGTATAGTAGGACAATTATACATAGGCATGGAATATTGTGTCAAATGTAGTTCTGCATGGGTTTTAAAAGTGATTTGGTGCAAGTCCTGGGGCTAAATGTCCTGTAAAACGCAATTAATACCTAATGGCCACTTATCTCCACCTTTACTTTGTGATAAATGGTGCCTCATGACTGATCTGTGCATCACAAAGGAGTTGTGGGAGTTCCCTGGAAATTTGCCAACCAGACTTTGGCCCTCATTCCGAGTTGTTCGCTCGGTATTTTTCATCGCATCGCAGTGAAAATCCGCTTAGTACGCATGCGCAATGTTCGCATTGCGACTGCGCCAAGTAACTTTACTATGAAGAAAGTAATTTTACTCACGGCTTTTTCTTCGCTCCGGCGATCGTAATGTGATTGACAGGAAATGGGTGTTACTGGGCGGAAACACGGCGTTTCAGGGGCGTGTGGCTGAAAACGCTACCGTTTCCGGAAAAAACGCAGGAGTGGCCGGGGAAACGGTGGGAGTGCCTGGGCGAACGCTGGGTGTGTTTGTGACGTCAACCAGGAACGACAAGCACTGAAATGATCGCACAGGCACAGTAAGTCTGGAGCTACTCAGAAACTGCTAAGTAGTTAGTAATCGCAATATTGCGAATACATCGGTCGCAATTTTAAGAAGCTAAGATTCACTCCCAGTAGGCGGCGGCTTAGCGTGTGTAACTCTGCTAAATTCGCCTTGCGACCGATCAACTCGGAATGAGGGCCTTTATGAGAATTATGATTTCTGGGTGTAACCATTTGCAACTAAATGGGCATTATACTGTGCAATGCTTTCATCTGCTATCATTTTGCTGCAGAACACACATTTACTACTAACAATCCTGCAAAGCCTAGTCTCTGAACTATAGTCCATGTATTGTTTTCATCAAGTGATTTCATCTCTTTGTCTATTGCTAACTTCCATTCAGACCAGTCGGCACTTGACTAAGTTTCTTGAATATCTAGAGGCTCATTGAATGCATTATTTGCAAATTCCTCATCAAACCTCATAGGTGCTTGCAGATATTTCACCTTACAGAAGACATTTTCTGTGGCTGGACTTCCATGCTGATAGCCTCTAGTTCTGCATATCAACTTCCAGATTTCTATAACCTGCACTGTTTATTTGAAGATAACATCTCTAGACTCAACTAGTTTTTTGGTATTTTGGATTCCATAATCTGTAGCCTTTACTTTCATGGAAATTGCCAAGCATTATGGCCCAGATTTATTAAGCCTTGGAGAGTGATAAATTACACAGTGATAAAGTACCAACCAATCAGCTCCTAACTGCCTTTTTTCAAACACAGCCTGTAACATAGCAGTTAGGAGCTTATTGGTTTGTACTTTATCACTGTTCAAGTTATCACTCTCCAAGGCTTGAGAAATCTGGGCCTATATATTATTATTGACTTTGAATCCAGTTTGTGTCTTCTTTCTTTTAGTATATGGAACTGGCAATACTTCAAAAACTTTGAGATACTTTACACTGTGTTTTCATTTTGATCATGTTTCTACAGGTGTTATGTCATTTAGGGCAACTGCAGGAGAACTGTTCTTGAGATAAACTGCTGTGGATATGGCTGCCACCCAAAACAGCTTGCCTAAGTCTGCATCCTTTAGCGTGCAACTTGCTCTCTCCACTTATGTATGGTTTGCTCATTTACTGACACCATTTTGCTCAGAAGCAAAGGCAGTGGTCAATTGATGCTCTGTTCCATATATTCTTAAAAATTGTAATAGCTCTCTGTTGAGATATTCTCCACCATCATTAGATCTCAGATTCTTTATTCTGTAACCTGCTTGTTTTTCTACAAGTCTCTTGTAATCTGCAATCTTTTTCACTAATTCAGATTTCTCTCTGATAAAGTGGACGTGAAGTCATCTATAAATGTCACACAATATCTGTATCTACTCACAGACTTTACTTCCACTTGATCACACACATCTGAATGTACTATTTCAAGTGGTCTTGTAGCTCTATTTGGTTATTTTGTAAATGGCTGATGATTTTCTTTCCCTACAATACTGCTCTCACATGCAGGTTTCTCTGTGATAGCCACTGATATTCCTGTAACCATCTCATTCTGTAGCTTCTGAACACTGTCATATCCAAGATGACCAAATCTTCTATGTCAAAGTTCCAGTCACTGTGACTCAGTTGTTATAATCAAGTAATGGTGCTACGTATCAAGTACGTACAATTGCTGATATATTTTTTGATTGTCGATATGACGGTCCCTTTTCTGTTTCTCACAATGCACTTTCTTTTAGCAAAGTGAACTCTTTGGACTCGCTGTTCTAGGATGGCAATACGATTTTTTCCATCTCTGAAACATAAAACAAACATTGGATTTCTATGACTCTTGTTCTTGTTCCAATTCTCAAGCAGACTTTTATTGTTCCAACTTTTGTAGCTGTAAGTATTTGGTTGCCAATCCCTTTGATTGTGTTAGGGTCACATTTTGTTAATGTTGAGAACAATCCCTCATTTCAGCTGAAATGCCTTTTTGCATATGAATCAGTATACCAACAGTCTTTCTGTAAAATTCAGGGCTAACTCATTTTTGACATTGCATTTCTTGCTTTGCATAGGATTTACATTCTTTTGCTTGTACTGAAATATTTTGTGACCTATTTTGACAATTATAGCATTTAAGTTGAATTTTCTGATTTTTTTTACTTTTCGGTACATGCTCAGTATAGATCTCATCAGCCATCTTGGGATAGGACATAAAGCCTCCTTTGGGGAACAAGAATACTGGAGTCTACACAGTAGCAGACTCCTTTTTCACCAATTGTTTGGTACTTTGCTCTCTCCACTTTATCTCTCTCCAAGGTTTGATAAATCTCCCCCACAGACTGTATGTTGATGGAATGGAAATGTTTTCTATTCTGAATAAGATTCATTTTCTCCCAGTAAGGTAATATAGGTAAGTCCTATGTTAAATGCAGAAAGCCAAACATTTGTTAGAGCTGCTGTTTCATGGGCACCATTACAGGAATGGCTGCAGTGACACTTGTGTACTCACTTAAAACAGCCTTGGACATTCCTGTCACAACTGCTGATGAGATATGGAAAGACCAAGATGCACAGAAATGTAACACAAACAAGAATTTAGTCAGCTGTGGTATTGCTGTGTGGATACAGATCATTGAAGTTAGGTCATCCATGCAGTGTGTGTCCTTAATAATGTGACAAATGAAAACACTGCACAACTTCAGGAATCTTGCATCCCAAATAAGGTTACACCTGGACTGTGGACATACTCTCTTGGTCAGCAAAGTTGCTGTATTGAAGTTGTTGGCTTTGGAGGTGACAATGTATCTGCCCAATGGCTTTGCCTACAGCCACTAATATAGCCCAGAATTAAAAAAAAATATGAATTTATAATATTTGTCACATAAAAAGTATTATAATAATTATGATGTACATAACATATTGGGTGCAATTCAATTGTTATGGATGCCGCTATAATTAATGTACCCCCAACAGAGAAATTCAATCGTTTCATGCACCCAATAATTATTGTGATTGTTGCACCCGATAAGACCTTATTTAACTGCTTATAGCTTGCTTATAGCAGCTAAACCCATCTAAACTCTTGGTTAGGGCACCATCACAGCTGTTAGAGCATCAAAATCACAAGTTTTCCCAAATTTCTCCTCGCTACCTCAGGAGTTTGCAAGCAGAAATGTGTCATTGTCCCTTCACCGTGACATGCATGACAGAATGGTGCAACAATTGAATTGCACTGTTGTGCATCATCTAGTGCAGTCATGTCCAAACTGCGGCCCTCCAGCTGTTGTGAAACTACACATCCCAGCATGCCCTGACACAGTTTTGCTGTCAGAAAATGCTAAAGCTGTGTCAGGGCATGCTGGGATGTGTAGTTTCTCAACAGCTGGAGGGCCACAGTTTGGACATGCATGATCTAGTGGTAACTGTAGGCGAAAACAATTGAATCACCCCCTTTGAAAAAGAAATATGTGCAATACAATATATACTCCATCTAGGACACTGCACACATTTTAAACACAGTAATTGTGAGATAAATTATGATCACATTAATTTTAATATGCTTAAAATAGGCTGCATCTCGAGGAGGTGTGCCGTACTTGCACAAGTAATAATCACTCTTCTTCATGCTAACTTTTGCTCCCCTAATAAACCTCTCCAGGTAGAGGAGCCGTAAGTGCAATTTATGTAAACTCTAAATTCCATGTTGTTTTTCTTAGGCTGACCATATTATCCCTTTAACCTAGGACACTCATGAATTACACAGG
Organism: Pseudophryne corroboree; assembly: GCF_028390025.1. NCBI lineage: Eukaryota > Metazoa > Chordata > Amphibia > Anura > Myobatrachidae > Pseudophryne > Pseudophryne corroboree. Next base: position 384,497,265 of record NC_086447.1, on the reverse strand, counting down.
TTCTGTGGCTGCTTAAAACCAGGTGAAATGCAGACTTGTAGTCAGCCAGCCACAGAACCTGTGTAATTCATGAGTGTCCCAGGTTAAAGGAATAATATGGTTAGCCTACCAAAACCAAAGCATATCCCCCAACATGACCCATTCCAGGAGGGACAAATGTGCTCTATCCCTGGAATTCCCTTTTATTTTATGATTGCACTCACCTGTACTGAAACACCTTTCATACCAATTAATTAATTCAACACAGGTGAGGGCAATCATTAGGAGGGAAGTCCAGCAACAGAGCATTTTGTCCATCCTGCAATGGGTCATGTTCGGAGGTATGCCAATGGGGGTAATTCTAAGTTGTTCGCAGCAGAAACTTTGTTAGCGGTTGGGAAAAACCATGTGCACTGCAGGGGAGGCAGATATAACATGTGCAGAGAGAGTTAGATTTGGGTGGGTTATTTTGTTTCTGTGCAGGGTAAATACTGGCCGCTTTATTTTTACACTGCAATTTAGATTGCATATTGAACACACCACACCCAAATCTAACTCTCTCTGCACATGTTATATCTACCCCCCCCCTGCAGTGCACATGGTTTTGCCCAACTGCTAACAAAGTTCCTGCTGCGATCAACTCAGAATTACCCACCAATGTACATAAAAACTTGGAAAATTGGTGGGCCAGCTGAGGAACACTTGTGTAGCCATCTGTAAGTGAAATGATTAATAGACTGTGTACTAGCTCAGTATCAACATCCCATTAAATGTATGTCACACTTTAGTAAATCCAGGGTATAATAATTCATATGTAATTGCATTTTGGATATAGTAAGAGCTGTTTCCATGTTATTCTAATTTTCTTAAAATATCAATTTAGTTTCACATGGATAATAGTACCTTGAAGCATATGCATTCAGGTGATTTTATCGATCTTTGCTTGGTCATACTAAACTAACCGTCTGCCATTTTTCATCATAACTTTAAATAAGGAAGGAAGGAAGTGTTCTACAATATTTTGAATTGAAGCCAAGTGAAAACATTAATTCTCTAAGTTAATGAAGCACACTGTAAGAAAGGTCATTAGTACACCAACATTACATGGCTCTGTACGCTTGCAGTACATTTCTAAAATTAATGAGATCCAGGTGGTTTAAAAGAAGATGCAATGAGCCTGTCAATTACAGAGCACCAACATACTAATATAAGTCCTATAAGGAATTGCATGGAATGTGGTTGGTAATGAATTGTGTTCAGGGCTGGCATTAGGCCTACTAGCATCCTGAGCGAGAATTTTTGAAGCACTCCCTTCTCCCCAAATGCGCACGCTGAAGGCTCGCGCGCTCCAGGGAATGTAGGCGTGGCCTTGCAACTTTATATTATCGAACTATAAATATTTTTTCACCCCCTCTACACACACAGTTAGCAGCCTTACATATAATAACCACAGTAGTGTTCCTTACATAATGTCCCCAGTATAGTGCCAGATACACATAATGACCCCAGTATAGTACCAGATACACATAATGACCCCAGTAGAGTGCCAGATACACATAATGACCCCAGTAGAGTGTCAGATAGACATATGCCCCCAATAGTGCCAGATACACATATGCCCCAGTAGTGCAGTGCCAGATACACATATGCCCCCAATAGTTCCAGATACACATATGCCCCAGTAGTGCAGTGCCAGATACACATATGCCCCCAATAGTTCCAGATACACATATGCCCCAGTAGTGCAGTGCCAGATACACATATGCCCCCAATAGTTCCAGATACACATATGCCCCCAGTAGTGCAGTGCCAGATACACATAAGCCCCCAATAGTACCAGATGAACATATGCCCCCAGTAGTGCAGTGCCAGATACACATAAGCCCCCAATAGTACCAGATAAACATATGCCCCCAGTAGTGCAGTGCCAAATACACATATGCCCCAGTAGTGCAGTTCTAGCTATACATATGCCCCAGCAGTATCAGACACACATATGCCCCAGTAGTGCAATGCCAGATCCACATAATTTGCCCCCACAGTGCAATGCCAGATCCACATAATATGCCCCCACAGTGCAATGCCAGATACACAAAATTTGCCCGCACAGTGCTAGATACATATTATATGTCCCACAGTGCCAGATACACATTATATGCCCCCACAGTGCAAGATACATATTATATGCTCCCAGAGTGCCAGATACAAATTATTTGCCCCCACAATGCCAGATACACATATATGCCCCCAGTGCCATAAACACACATACCCCAGTACCAGGTACACACATCCCCCAGTACCAAGTATACACATGCCCCCAGTGCCAGGTACACACATGCCCCCACTGCCATGTACACACATGCACCCAGTGCCATGTACACATGTTCCTCCAGTGCCAGGTACACACATGCCCCCAGTGCCAGGTACACACATGCCCCCAGTGCCATGTACACACATACCCCCAGTGCCAGAAACACACATGCCACCAGTGCCAGGTACACATATACCCCCAGAGCCAGGTACAAACATGCCCCCAGTGCCAGAAACACACATGCCTCCAGTGCCAGGTACACACATGCCCCCAGTGCCAGGTCCATACATGTCCCCAGTACCAGGTCCACACATGCCCCCAGTGCCAGAAACACACATGCCACCAGTGCCAGGTACACATATATCCCCAGTGCCAGGTACACACATGCCACCAGTGCCAGAAACACACATGCCCCTAGTGCCAGAAACACACATGCCTCCAGTGCCAGGTACACACATTCCCCCAGTGCTAGGTCCATACATGTCCCCAGTGCCAGGTCCATACATGTTCCCAGTGACAGAAACACACATGTCCCCAGTGCCAGGTACACATATACCCCCAGTGCCAGGTACAGATATGCCCCCAGTGCCAGAAACACATATACCTCCAGTGCCAGAAACACACATGCCTCCAGTGCCAGGTTCACACATGCCCCCAGTGCCAGATCCATACATGTCCCTAGTGACAGAAACACACATGTCCCCAGTGCCAGGTACACATATGCCCCCAGTGCCAGGTACACATATAGCCTCTGCTATTCCCTTCATGCTGGGTTCCATGTCAGGCACCTGTTGGTGAGCAAATCATAGCTCACGGTCTGGGAGCCAATCAGGAGCCACCGTTGGTCCACCTGCTGATTGGCTGATAAACTGGCTCCATTTTTTAAATTTTGACTTAACTGAGGGGCCGGCTGATTGCCACCCTTAGGAGTCGGGCGCCCCGCGCGGCTGCTCCTAAGAAATGTGCCTCAAGCTGGCTCTGATTGTGTTCATTCGTTCTATGTACTTGAGTACTAGTCACTGCCCAGTGATCATTTGCAAAAAGAGATTATGCAAGCACTGTATATTGCCTTAGATGACAAGTGGACAACTCCCTGAAGTTTGTAAGGGATAGAAAGGAAACCAGTTTGTAGGGCATACACTGTAAATCTAATAATATAATTCTTAACTTTTGTTATTGATTAATAAATTAGAAATGTTTCCATGGCTTAGTGCTAAAAACCACAATCTAAACACACATATCATTACACAAAATAGACAATCATGCATATAATGACAAACATCAATGAACAAATGTTTTCCAGGATCAGACACTTTTTTTTTTACCCTGGATGCTTCTAAGACCCTCATCCACTCACTGATCATCACCAGATTGGACTACTGTAATCTTTTCCTACAGTATCTGGCTTCCCTGCCAAACACCTCTCTCCCCTCCAATATATCCTCAATGCTGCTGCCCAGCTCATCTTCCTCTCTAAACGTACTACGTTTACCTCCCTTCTCTTACTAGCCTTTTATTGGTTCCCCTTCTGTATCCAATTCAAGCTTCTCACACTCACAAAGCAATCACCCATTCCCTTCCAGTGGCGGATTTTACCTATGGGCTGCAGGACTGCAGCACCCCCAGTTAATTCTTCCACCTCAGCTCATGTCAGTGGGCAAATGCAGTCCGTGAGTCTGCAGTTGCTTCACTGTGACTGACAGTAACTTCCGATTGGAAGTCCTACCTGCCAGTCACAGACACTACAGGCAGTCTCATTGGGAGGTGTTTCCTCCCTTTAGGACTGCCATACCGGGTTGCGATTAGCAGAGAGCTGGCTTCCTGTAGAAACCCACTCTCTGCCTTTTGGCCAGCCGTATCCGGCTTCTAGTGGCTAGAGCCAATGCAGTCCATAGAAGCCAAGGTTTTGCACTTGCGCAGTACCGTGGCTGCTGCTGCACTTGCGTCACTCCTGGCATCTCTGAACTACATTGTACAAATGTCAGGACATTGCCAGCTTTTGGGACAAGGCGGTACGGACCCAGCAGCATGGCAAGTAGCAGCCCCCCTCCTCCACCCAGGTTGGAGTTGCCACTGTTCCTCTCACATTTACATATCTGACCTTATCTTCCTTTACTCTCCCACCCGCCCTATGCGCTCTACAAATACATGCCACCACTCCTGTCAACTGTTTGCTAGCTCCAATTCCTGCCTCCAAGAATCTGGCCTGGTGCTTCCTGATTTTGGAATTCTCTACATCTCCCTATCGGACTCCCCACCTTTCTACAAAACTTCAAATGGGTTCTCAAGACCCACTTGTTCGTCAACCCAGCCATCTCTCATCCTAACCCTCTGTTACATGCTCACTGTCTATACCATCTGTGTCATACCTGTCTTTCTGCCATTCCCCTTCAGAATGTAAGCTCTCACAAGCAGGGCCCTCTCCCACCATGTGCTTTTCCAGCTCTTTTCTACTTCATACTACCTACAACAGTACCTAACCCTTGTTTCTGCCACCCTGATGATTATTTCAGTGTCATGTCCCCTGATGCAGCAATATTGATATACTGTACCATGTACCTGTCCTACATTGTCTTGTACTGTAAGTTGTTGTTTTCTTACACTTTGTTAGATGTTCAGAATCCTTATTGCACCAAATAAACAGTAATAATAATAATCATATAAAAATCAACTATTAAAATATTTTCTGTGTGTGTGTCTGCCTATACACATGGACATATAGAAAGGGGTGAGATAATGCTCCTGCTACAATGTAGTGAATTTAATTGTTTTTTAACCACTTTACTGACAATTTTTCCCCCAAAAAAACCACTCAGAAATTGTCTGATTTTTTTTTTTGTGAGTGAATTACGTGTAAAACATTAATTTAAGCTTATCCAAAATGATTTCGGTTATTTTGTAAAAATGGATCCTCCATTGTAATTTTGGGATAAAAGATGCCTTACAGCGTGTAATTGCAATCACTGTATACACACACACACACACACACACACACACGCACACGCACACACACATATATATAAACACACAAACATATAGTATATGCAGAAATGCCACACAACTTTCAGGACTTACTATGATTAAAGTTGAATAAACTGAAATGTTGACTTGCACATTAGTGGTCATCACCAGAATATATTGTTACATTAGTAAGTCCCGAGAGTGACACAGTATTTCTGCTTATACTACCAGTCATCACACTAAGGGCACCCAGGAAATTGCGCAGTATTTTGGACAGAGTGCCAGCCATGATATATATAGACACACACACACACACACACACACACGCACGTGCACACCCACGCACACACACACACACACACACACACACACACACACACTGTATATAGATAGATAGTATATGTCTGGGCCCAGGTACTTTTCAGGGGCCGTGGCCTATTCAAAGGAGGCGTAGTCATGCACCTTTTGAAAAAATACCCCCAACATTTTATTTTAAGCACCACCATGGCCACACTCCAGCCCAGCAGTCAGCAGTGTGTGCTAAGCTTAGGAGAAGAGCTCTAGCTGCTGATGTCAGTTAAGGAGGAGAATGCCCAGGGCCCCCACTGGGCCCTCACTGGGCCCCTCCATCAGACCTGGGCCCGAGTAATTTGTACCCTCTCCCGCCCTCTCTCGACACCACTGGTGAGCACCTTAAGTAGGTGAACATGTATTCATGAATAAACAATAATAACGCACCTTATCTTAGGGATAGTGCTGTTACCATACCTTAGTAGGTCAAAAAGGGGGAGGGGGCACTTTAGAGAGACCAATGCTTCTTCACAATTGTAAGAACAATGGGGGTCATTCCGAGTTGTTCGCTCGGTATTTTTTTCTCGCAACGGAGCGATTAGTCGCTAATGCGCATGTGCAACGTCCGCAGTGCGACTGCGCCAAGTAAATTTGCTATGCAGTTAGGTATTGTACTCACGGCATTACAAGGTTTTTTCTTCGTTCTGGTGATCGTAATGTGATTGACAGGAAGTGGGTGTTTCTGGGCGGAAACAGGCCGTTTTATGGGTGTGTGGGAAAAAACGCTACCGTTTCCGGGAAAAACGCGGGAGTGGCTGGAGAAACGGAGGAGTGTCTGGGCGAACGCTGGGTGTGTTTGTGATGTCAAACCAGGAACGACAAGCACTGAACTGATCGCAGATGCCGAGTAAGTGTGGAGCGACTCAGAAACTGCTAAGAGGTGTCTATTCGCTATTTTGCTAATCTTTCGTTCGCAATTTTGATAAGCTAAGATTCACTCCCAGTAGGCGGCGGCTTAGCGTGTGCAAAGCTGCTAAAAGCAGCTTGCGAGCGAACAACTCGGAATGACCCCCCAATCACAAGTTTAAATACTGATATACAATATACACCCTACGTTACAGTACTGAGAAAACACAATGAGATAAATCCATGCAGGTATACTCATCATTGATGGATACCATAAATTACATAAAATGCCACTCATATATTCCTTAAATGGAAATGAAGTAATTCAGAAGATGATGATAGCATGCTGTTAACAATGAATCATATGCTGATAACAAGTCACTCCTATTCTCCACAAATGGAAATGAGGCAGTTAAACCAGAGGCTAGTAATATGCAGTACAGGTATCAGTTAGGTGCACTTGACAGATTATACCACAGTCCCTGTGTGTACTCCTGGTATCTCACTTCTGCTTTTCTTGCATTTTGCCCAGTGGTATAGGATGGAGAATGAGAGAGTGAGAACCGACAACAACAGGTTAGAAAAAAGAAACAGTAGAGTTATCAGTGATAGCTTACACTATAGTGACAATAATAGTTTCTCGGGTGTATGGTAACCTTAATAAGAAGTAATTTCATGAATTTAATATCAGTTTTTTTCAAGACGACAACTATCATATATGCATTACATTTCTCCTAACCTGTGCGGTTTCCCCTACAACCATTTTCTAACCTAAAAGTCAGGAAATATCATCAAGGAATGGATCAATATTTCCCTTTGTAAGATCAGGATCACAATGGTCTTTTTATACATACAGTACTCCTTTTATAGGCTTCATTGTATACAGCAATGTGTTAAAATAAAGGCTTAAGGTTGCAAAATAAAACTCTGGCAAATTAAAATTCAGGCTAATTCCCCATAAAGGAAAGAGGAAATTTACCAGGAACTTAGAAAATATTCAGGTGCTGATAGATAGGGTATATTTTGTCTAGGCAGCTGCTACAATAAGGATAGTCAATCCTAGAATATATAAATAAACATAAAAAATACAAATTCTATTACTATGCTGGTAATAGAATTACATGCATTCAGCCTACAAAGAAAATGGTTGAATACCGTATAATTGATGCACATGAAAAATATATCAAAAGTTGTTAAAAATGTGATGGAAGTTTGTTCAATATATACAGTAGGTGCATAGAAATGTTTCAAAATAATTAAAATTAATTTACCAAAACAATTTCTATAATTTCAGCAGTCCCTAAATAACTATGCAAATGATGCCTGATTCTATTAATTCCTTAAAAGCAGTCACAGTGATTAGGTCATATCAAGCCACCCTTCCTAGATATAAGCTTCCAGTAGGCATATATTTACCAAGAGCATTAGCCATTAGAGGGATACTTTACAAAACAAGAGTCCTGCATAACTAGAGCCCACAAGTTTTATGTGATGGAATGGATATATCCAAATAAAAGATGCTTTAATTGTCCCGGGGGCTTGAGATGTTTGTGAATAGGAGGCTGGTACAGGCAGAGAACTTGGGGTCTTTTGAGAATTGATGGATTGTGAAGAAAAACAGTCCTGCTGTGTTTTGCAGTGTCCAAATTACAGCTTTGTCATCTTTGCTAAAACTGTCATTTGCAATGTAGCAGCAAGATGCCCATTATTTTACACCAAAATGGTTCCTAATAAAAAAGAATCATAGAAGGATACTCATCTTTATATATCATATAGATTTGGATCACATTATACCAACAGAGATTACCAACACAATACAGTATATTTGTAGAGATCCCAATAACATGAGTAATTCATTTTGACAACTTCTGAGATAATGTGGAAAAGCAAACAAAAAGTTTGTAAAAGTTTCTCATGTTTATTGTGGGGGGAGCCAGAGACTGAGCTCGCAGGCAAAGAAGAACAAGAGGTTGGCATCTACAGTATATACTGTATAAGGTACACACATCCCGAAAAACTCTCAATATGGCAATTGTGAAGAGAGTTTATTTACCTGATTATGTCTACCTGTGTTATCTCACTATTGGGTATTGTTACGTTCTTGGTGCTCTGAACAAAGAGGTGTAGTGTAGCAACTCCAAAGCACCAGAACGTGATGCTGAAATAATGGCCAGGTGTGATGGTAACCCCTAGCAACCTACCTCCGTTGTTTCCCCCGCGTGGTCAGTTCACGCCTGCGAGACTGTGGTTTCTTGGACCTACGGCAGCCACGTTTGAAGGGCGGATTAGGTCTGCCCAACTCCGATGCCCCCAGGTCTTAATGTGAGACAAGGCATGAACCGAGACGGGATGATAACAAGGGGACCGCTAACTAAACAAAACAGAGAGCCAGGGGCTACTAAGAAACCTAAAACTAAATATATGTGCGGCACGCCGCCAAAGAAATAGAACAACAAAGGTTCCACTGTCCACACCCTACACAGCACCGTCATGTACCGGGGAGGACAGTGAGAGTGGAAACCTCCGCAAAAACACCAGTAACAAATAAATACAAGGACTCGGCGACCTAGGCCGCAAGACGTGGAAGAAGCCGCTACTCACGAAACCAGGAGAGAACCCCAATGAGCGAGAACCCCGAGATGACTGTTACAGGTACACTCGACTAGAGAACTGGAATGATTCCCACGACCGGCTTCTGAACACCTGGACTCAGGACCAGAGGGAGCAAGATCGACCAGATAACAGCACGCTGGACAATGAACTCTGCAGGGCAGGAACAGCATACAGGAAGCTATCACTGGCGAGGCTGCAATGTGCTGGTTCCAATAAAAAGGCTCTGCTGGTCAATAACAGGAGAGCCAGCAAGACCAGCCCCCAGACCCTAATTGATAATTGTCGTGCAGCTGCCCTGCTGCACGAACAACTAATCAGGTGCAATCAGTATCTGGCAACGGGCAACGCGGTCCGCCAGTGGCGTCCTTGTTGCCATGGACCCGGCGGCTGTGGACGCCCGGCATCCTAGCATTGCCAGGGACCCGGCGGTTACAGCACGCACGGCGTCCTGGCGTTACTAGGCGCTGGGCGGGTGAAAAGGGAGGTGCGGTGGCCCTGACCGTCACTCGGTAACAGTCGGAGTGGCACCAATAACCGCCACGCCTAACAGTACCACCCCCCTTGAGGAGGGGTTAAAGAACCCCTAAAGCCGGGTTTCTGAGGAAATTCCTGAAAGAATAATCTCTTAAGTTTAGGGGCATGTAAATCCTTATCCAGGACCCAAGACCTTTCTTCCGGGCCATAGCCTTTCCAGTGAACCAAAAAATAAAGCCGGCCCCGAGAAACCTTGGAATCTTAAACCTTCTCCACCAGGAACTCTTGTTGCCCCTGAACATCCTCCGGAGGTCTACCCTGGGAAGTCTTCCGAGGGAATCTCATGGAAAAAATATATTTCTTCAGAGAAGAACAGTGAAAAGTGTTGCCATTTTTGAGTGATTTAGGCAACCGTAGCCGAAAAGCCACTGGATTGACTTTCTTTACAATAAGAAATGGTCCAATATATTTGGGTCCCAATCTAGCTGAGGGTTGTCGGAGCTTGATGTTACGGGTTGACAACCACACCTTATCTCCCACCTTAAAAGTGCATTGGCGTCGGAACCTATCCGAAATTTTTTTCTCTCGGAAGGCAGCCTTCTTAAGGGCAATGTGCACCTTTTTCCAAATCATTCTGATACGGGAAGTTAAGGTCAATGAAGAGACTGGAAAATGAGGATAAAAGGAATTGGCTCTAGGATGAAAGCCCAGGACCGAAAAGAAAGGAGACTACTTGGTGGAAGAATGGCAAGAGTTATTATAGGCAAACTCAGCCAAAGGAAGAAATTCAGACCAACCATTCCGAAGTTTGGACGAATACAGCTGTAAATACTGTTTTAATGACTGATTATCCCATTCAGTTTGTCCGTTAGACTGTGGATGGTATCCAGATGTTAAAGAGAGTTTCATATTTAATGAGGCACAAAAACGTTTCCAGAAACGGGCAATGAATTGTGGTCCCCGGTCAGAGACAATATCCACGGGTAAACCATGGAGCCTGAAGACATGGCGGAGAAACAAAACTGCCAAAACTTGAGCGGAGGGTAATCGGGGAAGAGCAATGAAGTGGGCCATCTCACTAAAACGGTCTACTACCACCCAAATGACCCGGAATCCAGCTGAAAGAGGAAGGACAACCACAAAATCTATGGAAATATGAGACCATGGCCTGAGAGGGATGGCTAGAGGCATGAGTTGCCCGACCGGCAACGATCGGGATATCTTGTGCTGAGCACAAACCTGACAAGAAAGGACAAATTCCCTTACGTCCTTAGAAATATTAGGCCACCACACTGAGCGAGAGATTAACTCCAAGGTTTTAGTAATACCCGGATGACCAGAAACCTTATTATCATGAAATTCAGCTAGAACAGTGCCTCTCAGAAATTCAGGGACGAAGAGACGATCCGCACAAGTGGCACTGGGAGCCTGCTGCTGAAGCTGGACTAGCTGTGTAAATAAATCCTGTGTGAGGCCAGCCCGGATGACGGACAATGAGACAATGGGGGTTGTCGCCGGGTGTTTATTGTGAACCGGAAGAAAACAACGTGATAGGGCATCGGCCTTCGTATTCTTGGAACCAGGCCTGAAGGTGATGATAAACCTGAATCGAGTAAAAAACAACGCCCAACGTGTCTGTCGAGCATTTAGCCATTTAGCTGACTCAATATACAGCAGGATCTTGTGGTCAGTGAACACAGTAATGGTATGCCTTGCTCCTTCCAGCCAGTGCCTCCACTCCTCGAAGGTCCATTTAACTGCCAGCAATTCTCGATTACCAACATCATAGTTGGATTCTGCAGAGGAGAATTTTCTGGACATGAAGGCACATGGGTGTAATTCCAGAGACTCTGGATCTTCCTGAGAAAGGATGGCTCCCACCTCAACTTCTGAGGCATCCACCTCGACAATAAAGGGGAGATCTGGGTTAGGGTGTCTAAGTACTGGAGCTGAGACAAAGGCCTGTTTTAGGGCCAGAAAGGCAGACTTGGCTTGAGGCGACAAATTGGAAGGGTCCGCTCCCTTTTTAGTCAACGCCACAATAGGAGCAACTAAATCCGAGAAGGTATGAATAAAACGCCTATAATAATTTGCAAACCCTAAGAAGCGCTGGATTGCCTTTAAGTTTGTGGGTTGTGTCCAATTTAGGATTGCCTGGAGTTTCTTTGGTTCCATGTAAAACCCCTTTGGAGAAATAATATACCCCAAGAAGGACACTTCTGTGATGTGGAAATCACATTTCTCCAGTTTGGCGTACAAATGATTCTCCCGTAACCTCTGAAGGACCAGTCGCACATGCATAATATGCTGTTCAGAGGACTCTGAGTAAATCAAAATGTCGTCTAAATAAACGACTACGAACTTTCCTAGAAAGTCATGAAGGACATCGTTAATGAGATCCTGAAATACGGCAGGAGCATTAGACAGACCAAATGGCATTACCAGGTATTCATAATGTCCCGACTGTGTGCTGAAAGCCGTCTTCCACTCATCCCCAGATCTTATTCGGACGAGGTTGTAAGCCCCTCTAAGATCGAATTTGGAGAAAATGACGGCAGTACGGAGCTGATCAAAGAGTACCGAAATCAGTGGCAAGGGGTAGGTGTTTTTTACAGAAATCTTATTCAACGCCCGATAATCAATACATGGTCTGAGCGACCCATCTTTTTTCTCAACAAAAAAGAATCCTGCACTCAATGGAGACTTCGAGGGCCTAATAAAGCCCTTCTTCAGGCTCTCCTGTACATAATCACCCATTGCCGTAGTTTCCGGGCCAGACAGGGCATATAGTCTCCCTTTGGGCAGAGAAGCACCGGGAACTAGGTCAATGGCGCAGTCATAGGACCGATGAGGACCTTTGGAAAAAACATCAGCAAAGTCCTGATATTCCAAAGGAATAAGTTCTGAGGTGACAGCCGTGACCCGGACTGGACGGGAAAAACTTTCCTTAACACAAAAGGAGTCCCATCGGGAAATCTCCCCAGACCGCCAATCTATGGTGGGATTAAGAAAGGCAAGCCAGGAGTGACCTAATACGATGGGAACAGCCGGACAATGGGTAAGATAGAACTCAATTTTCTCCGAACGTAGGGCCCCCACTGTAAGTTGTACTGGAGGTGTGCGGTGAGTAATTACCCCATTAGAAAGTGGACCACCGTCCAAGCCGTGCATGGTGATACGTTTATCCAAAGGTATCTGCGGATGCCCAAAGCCTGAGACCAAACAAGATCCATAAAATTTCCTGCAGCTCTGCTGTCAACGAAGGCCGACACCAACGAACTGAGACTACCAAAGGAATTTTTTACAGGAATTAACAAGGAATCGTTAGAGGATATTAATTGCAGACCCAAGTGAACCCCCTCACAATTCACTTGGTCAGCGCGTTTCACTGCTTATTTGGGCAATTACGCGCAACATGTCCCTTGCCACTACAATATAAGCAGAGTCCAGAATTTAGCCTTCTGGCTCTTTCCTCTGGGGACAGCCGGGAGAGACCCGTTTGTATGGGCTCCTCGACGTCCTCAGGGAAAGCATACACACATGGTCTAGGCCTGAAATTAGCTCCTCTTTCAGCCCTCCGCTCTCAGAGACGACGATCAATTTTAATAGCAAGCTCCATGAGTTTATCTAAAGTCTCATGAGTGGGGTACTGAAGGAGACTGTCTTTGATTACTTCAGACAAACCAAGGCGAAACTGACTGCGCAGGGCCGGGTTGTTCCAGCCACAGTCGTTCGACCAAAATCGGTACAATACACCTCTGCGGGATTTTTTCCCTGTTTAAGTGCATGCAGGTGGTTCTCAGCCAACGCTTCTCTATCAGTTCATCATACAAAAGGCCTAAGGACTTAAAAAAGGCATCTACTGATAGCAAGGCTGCGTCATCGGCTTTTAACCCAAAATCCCAGGTTTACGGATCGCCTTGGAGCAATGACATCACAATCCCAACCCGTTGAGACTCAGTACCAGAGGATTGGGGCCTTAAACTAAAATAAAGTTTACAAGCTTCCTTAAAATTAAAAAAATCCTTTCGGTTACCCGAAAAGCGGTCAGGAAGATGCATCTTTGGTTCAGGAATCATACCCGGGAAGCTCGTAAAAGATCTTCCTGCGATCTCACCCCCTTCGGGGGTGAGATCCTGAACCATCTGAGTGAGCTCCTGAATCTGATTGGCCAAAAGCTGGCTAGGATTCGGTCCTAATACTGCTGGATTCATGAGGCCGAATTTCTAGGCCACCCAGATACAATTAACTTTTTTTTTTTTGCGGGCCAGTGATAATGTTACGTTCTTGGTGCTCTGAACAAAGAGGTGTAGTGTAGCAACTCCAAAGCACCAGAACGTGACGCTGAAATATTGGCCAGGTGTGATGGTAACCCCTAGCAACCTACCTCCGTTGTTTCACCCGCGTGGTCAGTTCACACCTGCGATACTGTGGTTTCTTGGGCCTACGGCAGCTGCGTTTGAAGGGCGGATTAGGTCTGCCCAACTCCGATGCACCCAGGTCTTAATGTGAGACAAGGCGTGAACCGAGACGGGATGATAACAAAGGGACCGCTAACTAAACAAAACAGAGAGCCAGGGGCTACTAAGAAACCTAAAACTAAATATATGTGCGGCACGCCGCCAAAGAAAAAGAACAACAAAGGTTCCACTGTCCGCACCCTACATGGCACCATCGTGTACCGGGGAGGACAGTGAGAGCGGAAACCTCCGCAAAAACACCAGTAACAAATAAACACAAGGACTCAGCGACCTAGGCCGCAAGACGCGGCAGAAGCCGCTACTCACGAAACCGGGAGAGAACCCCAATGAGCGAAAACCCCGAGGTGACTGTTACAGGTACACTCGACTAGAGAAAAATTACCAAGGTAATAGACCCGGCGCCTCAAAATGTGTTGTTTAACCCAAAGCAGCTGTTTGCAGGGATAGTCAATCCCTGAAAAATGCTAATAGGAAGAGGATATACATGTGGTTGCAACCAAAAGTTTATTCTGTTTAATAAAAACGTGATATTACATATATCTAGTGTTTAGCGCTGTATGTCCTCTTCCTATTAACACACGACTAGAGAACTGGAATGATTCCCACGACCAGCTTCTGAACTCCTGGACTCAGGACCAGAGGGAGCAAGATCGACCAGATAACAGCACGCTGGACAATGAACTCTGCAGGGCAGGAACAGCATACAGGAAGCTATCACCGGTGAGGCTGCAATGTGCTGGTTAAAAATAAAAAGGCCCTGCTGGCCAATAACAGGAGAGCCAGCAAGACCAGCCCCCAGACCCTAATTGATAGTTGTCGTGCAGCTGCCCTGCTGCATGAACAACTAATCAGGTGCAATCAGTATCTGGCAACAGGGAACGTGGTCCGCCAGTGGCGTCCCCGTTGCCAAGGACCCGGCGGCTGTTGACGCCCGGCATCCTAGCGTTGCTAGGGACCCGGTGGCTACAGCACGTACAGCGTCCTGGCATTGCTAGGCGCCGGGCGGGTGAAGAGGGAGGTGTGGTGGCCATGACCATCGCTCGGCAAGAGTCGGAGCGGCGCCACGGACCGCCGCGCCTAACAGGTATGCTGGGCTCATATGCTGGCCCATAGGGAAATGTCCCAAATTCGTACGGCCCAATCCATCCAAGGTGCTGTCACTGGTATCTGCTGCTGTTCTGTGACTAGCAGTGAACCCGCTGATGCACTGTAGAAAGTGTGAATCTGGGTGTGCGAGGTGGTTGCACGTGACACCATGGTGTCATGTGGTGGTTGTGTAGTGTTCCTATGGAAATATTTTCCAGAGGCACGGTAACGGAGCTCAGTGCAAGTATTAGTGATATTAATACTGGTCTGAGCCCATTACTGAGCCTCTGTAAAACATTTAACTAGAAGTCACCCTTTAGATTTAGATGGTCTAATGAAACCCTTTTTGAGATTCTCCTCGATATAATCATCTCTAGCCTTAGTTTCAGAGATGGATCAGGCATATAACCTTCCTTTAGGCAACTGGGCTCCTGGCACTAACTAAATAGCACAATCATAATCCCAATGAGGAGATAAAGTGTCCCCATTATTTTTGTAGAAAAAAATCATAGTACTGAGGAGGTAACCCTTCAGGACTCTGTTGCAAGATCTGGACAGGCAAAGACAACCAGCAGATGAACAATTAATACCCCACTGAATTATCTTTCCAGTCTCCCAATCAATCACACGATTTAGCTTGTCTAGAGAGTCTAGAACTGGATATTGAATACGAAAATCCTTAATCTGTTTGGATAGGTCCAGATGAAATTGGCTACAGAGAGCCGGATCATTCCACCCAGTTTCGGTGGACCAATGCCTTAATTCAGTGCAATATATTTCTGTGAAATTTTGGCCTTGCTTAAGGGCCTGTAAAGTGACTCTGCAGATTCTACCCAGTCTGGGTCTTCATAAAGGAGGCCCAGAGTGTCAAATAAGGTGTTCTCTGACTGTAATGTTAGGTTGTCTGGACATAACCCAAATTCCCAGGTCTGAGGGTCTCCGTGTAACAAAGAAATAATTGTTCCCACTCGTGGGTTTCTGATATGGAAGATTTGAGCCTTAGACAGAAATACAGCTTGCTGCTTTCTTTGAAATTAAAGAATTTTATTTGGTCAACAGAGATACGATCAGGAAAAATAATTTATGGTCACCTGGACTGGTGCGGTTGACCTAAGACTATCATCTTATGATTTTATGCTGCCAAAGCGCTTTCACTCTGACAGTGTATTTTTATCTTGATTTAAGAGATATTGAAAGCAACTGTTGACACACACACACACACACACACACACACACACACACACACTCAAACACACTCTAGGAGAGCCCAGATATTCCATTATTATCTTGTGCTTTTAGTCATAATGACGAATCTTGAACCATTTGAGATAAAGTTTGCATCTAAAACCTTAAGAGATGCAAAAAGCTCTTGTTAAGTTGTCAACTCAAGTGGCACATGACACGACAATGTCTCCTCCTTCAGTTTCTCTGGCAACTGCTGATTTCAGAAAAAAACTGAGCATTTCCAAAAGAACCATTAGTGATGCAGATGAGTCAACACAACCTTTTGACTTCTGACTGGGTCTAAAAGAGTTGGCCAAAATTAGTGACACCTCTACTGTAACTCCATCTGATATGGTCACCATTCATAGAATAGTGGAGGATTATTTTAATGACAGTGTACAAATAGGCATGTCAGACAGTATCTTTAACTACTGTACTGGAAGGAAAAAAGGCAATTTTGGAGAGCTAGTACAAACTTGCTTTGCATTACTTGAGCTGCCCAACCTCACCGGTCAGCAATGGGATGGTGCGAAAAATCCGTTTGCATGGGCGTTCACAAGGTGATTGACAGGAGGAAGCCATTTGTGGGTGGTAGCTGACCATTTACTGGGAGTGTTCTGGAAAATGCAGGCGTGTCCAAGCATTTTCAGGGAGGGTGTCTGACGTCAGCTTTGGACCAATCAGCCTGATTCTATCGCACAGGAAGAGTAAGTCCTGGGTTGCGCAGAGACTGCATACACAAAATTTTAGCAGCGTACACATAGCATCGCACACTTGCACAGAGAAAATTCACTCCCACTGTAGTCAGTGACTATCTGAACGCAGGACAACAAAAAGCACAGTCCAGTTATCAGATCTGAATGACCTCCAATGAGCAGAGAGACCAGCTGCTAAACACAGAATCCTGAAGATTCTCATACAGGGAAATACTCACACAGGTGATTAATCAAGAGTTCTCAGCAGCAAGTAACAGACTGCAGCTAAACCGCAGGAGTGATGGCAGAGGAAAGACATAAGACATGAGAAATTGTGTCAGGATTCTTACATAAATAAGGTACTCAGGCAGGACAAACCGTAAGGTCCAACTAAGGGAAAAAAAGAGATAATAGGTGGGAGGGAAAAAAACAGGGTCAGAGAAACACAGCAGGAGGAAGAGAGTGAGTTAAAGAGATAACAGGGGAGGGAGAAAGAGGTAGAGACAATGGGGGGAAGTGAGAGAGACACCAGGAGAAGGGAGAGAGAGAGAACTGGGAGACAATAGTGAGACAAAGAGCAAAAGAAAGAGAGATTAAAAGATAAAACAGGGAAAAGAAAGAACAGAAAGAACATAGAATGAAAGAACAAGGTATTGGAAAAGAGCTATAGAGAATAGGCTGTAATGGTGGTCATAGTGCTAGCGACCTGGAAAATTATGGGTGTAGTATTTTGATAACATGTTGCAGGTGTAGGGCTAATCCAAAGGATTGTATTTTTGTTGCGTGCAAGCAATGCAATTTCTAGTGGCGGGTGAGCTGTGTGATCACACGGGGCACCCGCCACAGCACTTGCTGGCTCTAATCCTGCTCCCCCTCCTCCCTCCAATAGTACTCCACTAGGGGGGCAGAGATTTGTGAAATGACGTGGTTGCGTCATGATGTCATGATGAAAATGCATCATTTCATAAAACTCCACTCCCTGAGTGGAGTACTACGGGCGGAAAAAGGGGGAGCAGGATAGCAGTGCTGGCTGCCTGGCCCCAACGAGTATACACCCCTGGCAATGAGCATAACCCCTGGCAATGAGCATTACCCCTGGCAATGAGCATTACCCAATTCTGGGAATAAGCATGACACCCAGAACCAGAGCATGATACCTCTGGCAATGAGCATGGAACCCCTGGGAATGAGCATGACACCCAGAGCCAAAGTATGAAACTAGAGATGTGCGGCGGACATTTTTTGGGTTTTGTATTTTGGTTTTGGATCTAGATCTCCGCTTGTGTTTTGGATCTGGATTGATTTTGCCAAAACCACCCTTTTGGGTTTTGGATCTGGATGATTTTTGAAAAAAACATAAAAACAGCTAAAATCTAGGGATGAGCGGGTCGGTTCTCAGAGAACTGAACCGTACCAGACTTCACCATTCGAGCCCAGATACGAGTCAGGCTCAGGTTTTCCCGCCTGACTCGGAAACCAGAACAAGGCAAAACATCATCATCCCACTGTCAGATTCTCGCGGGATTTGGATTCCATATAAGGAGCAGCGTGTCCCTGCCATTTTCACTCCGGCATTGGAGAGTGTAGAGAGAGGACGTTTCTCCGTTCTCTCAGTGTCTGTGTCTTGTGCTGTATTTGTCCAGTCACAGTGGTTGTGTCACCTTGCTGCCATATGTCCATTGCTGCTGTGTTGTGCTGCATCAGTTCAGTGGTGGTGTATTGTGCTGCATCAGTCCAGTGGTAGTGTCCTGTGCATCAGCCATCAGTCATTCCAGTGACCAGACAGTCACAGTGGTTGTTTCCTCTTGCTGCCATATGTCCATTGCTGCTGTGTTGTGCTGCATCAGTTCAGTGATGGTGTATTGTGCTGCATCAGTCCAGTGGTAGTGTGCTGTGCATCAGCCATCACTCATTCCAGTGACCAGGCAGTCACAGTGGTATACTCTGCTGCCATATGTCCAGTGCTTCCGTATAATAATAATAATAATACTTACAAGTCCCTTACAGTGTTGCTGTATTGTCCTGCATCAGACTAGTGGTAGTGTCCTGTGCATCAGCCATCAGCCATTCCAGTGCCCAGGCAGTCACAGTGGTATACTCTGCGGCCATATGTCCAGTGCTGCCATATAATAATAATAATAACAAGTCCCTTACAGTGTTGCTGTACTGTCCTGCATCAGACAAGTGGTAGAGTCTTGTGCATCAGCCATCAGTCATTCCCGTGCCACATATTGTGTTATATAACTCCGGAAAAATAATGGAGAACAAAAATTTGGAGGATAAAATAGGGAAAGATCAAGAACCACTTCCTCCTAGTGCTGAAGCTGCTGCCACTAGCCATGACATAGAACAATGAAATGCCATCGTCTAGTGCCAAGGCCGATGCCCAATGTGATAGTAGAGGGCATGTAAAATCTAAAAAGCCAAAGTTCAGTAAAAAGACCCAAAAAAAGAAATTGAAATGGTCTGAGGAGAAACGTAAACTTGGCAATATGCCATTTACGACACGAGTGGCAAGGAACGGCTAAGGACCTGGCCTATGTTCATGACTAGTGGTTCAGCTTCACATGATGATGGAAACCCTCAACCTCCATTTTACTATTTAATTCCAGTGATTTTGACGTATAATTCCAGTGATTTTGACGTATAATCCCAGTGATTTTGCAGTATAATTCCAGTGATTTCGCCATTTAATTCCAGTAATTTGGACGTATAATTCCAGTGATTTGGACATATAATTCCAGTGATTTGGATGTATAATTCCAGTGGGCATTGTTTGTGTCGCTAGGCTTAGTCATACAGCTACCTCATTGCACCTCTTCGACAACTTTGCATGAGGTACTGTTTTGGGCCTAGTTGTTAAAAAGTGCCATCCTGTCTGACACTGCTGTATGAGTCCAGGGGTACTGCTGTATTAGTCCTGGGGTACTACTGTATAAATCCACCAATTGCAGAATTTTTGAAAAATGACAGGGGTGTGCAGGAGATGCTGTAAGTGGACCAAACAATTGTGGCCCACTTTCGACATTCAGCCACTGCGTGACACTAATAGATGGGCCAGGTGGTTGTGTCGCTTAGCTTAGTCATACAGCAACCTCGGTGCACCTCTTTTTCTTCTTTACATCATGTGCTGTTAGGGGAGTTTTTTTTATATCTGCCCTCCTGTCTGCCACTGTAGTGCCACTCCTAGATGGGCCAATTGTTTGTGTCGCTTGGCTTAATCATACACCTACCTCATTGCACCTCTTCTACATCTTTGCATGAGGTGCTGTTTGGGGCCTAGTTTTTGAAAAGTGCCATCCTGTCTGACACTGCAGTGCCACTCCTAGATGGCCCAATTGTTTGTGTCGCTTGGCTTAGTCATACAGCTACCTCATTGCACCTCTTCTACATCTTTGCATGAGGTGCTGTTTTGGGGTCTTTTTTATGGATATATGCCCTCCTGTCTGCCACTGTAGTGCCACTCCTAGATGGGCCAATTGTTTGTGTCGCTTGGCTTAGTCATACACCTACCTCATTGCACCTCTTCTACATCTTTGCATGAGGTGCTGTTTGGGGCCTAGTTTTTGAAAAGTGCCATCCTGTCTGACACTGCAGTGCCACTCCTAGATGGGCCAGGTGTTTGTGCCGCACACTTGTTTCGCTTTGCTTGGCCATCCTGCTACCTAATTGCACCTCTTTTTCTTCTTTGCATCATGTGCTGTTTGGGGCCTTTATGTGCTGTTTGGTGCAGATCAAATACAATGTGGGTCGGATATAGTGTGGGTCTCTTTGCTAATCAACGGTCTTCAATAGTTTACTATGGAGACCAGCATCCGAGGCAAAATCTCTTGATCCGACAGCGGGATCCTGAGGTTTTGCCTCGATTGGGGATCCGGGGTGGGCCGGGAGATCCGAGCTGTGGCTTGGATCGCCTCGGATCCCCTAGGTGGGGGTGGGGGGGTGGATCTATGGGAACCAAACCCGCTCATCCTTACATGAAACCCCTGGCAATGAGCATGGAAACCCTGGCAACGAGTATTACACCCCCCCGGCAGCAAGCAGGGTTGGCTCCAGCTGCAGTTCAGTTCAAAATTAAAATAGGGGTGTCACACCAACTGACAGTGAGTCAGTTTGAAATGGCAGTTGGTGACAGTTGGTCTGGCTCCCCTATTTCAAATTTGAACTGACCTGCAGCCCCTCCTGTGGAGACACCACTGGCAACAAGCATTACACCCAGAGCATGAAATCCCTGGCAATGAGCATTGATCCCAGAGCATGTAACACCTGCAATAAGCATGGAACCCACTGGCATTTCTATAATGGGTGTCCAGAGGGGGCCCCCACCACACACACTGCACCCATTTGTAAAATACTTACCCCTCCGAAGTCCAGCGCCGGCATCCGCAGCGCCGCTAGAACACAGTGAAAATGGCCCAGCGGCCATTTCACAGCGTTCTGCGCATGCGCAGTAGAGAGATCTCAGGGAAAATGGGCGCCGCACCATTTTCCCGGAGATCTGCTCATGCGCAGTAGAGTCTGAGCCCTCTAGGGCTCAGACTCTATGGCGCTCCGGGCAGAGAGGAGGGGGCCCGACGGAGGAAGCTGAACACGGTCCTCCTCCTCTCTTAAAACGCCCCTGATGGAACCCAGAGCACGAAACCCATGACAACAAGCAGGTAATTTAAAAGTAATTAGAAGCCTTACTGTAGGGCATAATGTATCACTGCATTGTGGTGTGTGGCATAATGTGGTGCAGGGGACATATAATAATACAATAGGCATTACTATTTGAGGCTTAATATTGTGGATTTTTTTTCTTTTCTGTGGTGGCTGAGGTCTGAGTGTACACAGTCTATTCCTGAGAGACCATGTCCATTTTAGCAAGGCCACGCCCCCTCACCAGGAACACACACCCTGTGGTGCATGCAAAATAGTCTTTTTATGTATATGGGGGGATGGGTACATTTTAAAATGTCTATTGAGAGGGGCACATTTATTTTACTGTTCGCACTGGAAGCCAAATAGTCTAGAAACAGCCCTGCATACAAAGAAGTCCTCAGCAGTATTCATTTTCCTCTTCTCTTTCCTCCTACTACAATAGGACCTTCCCCTAACCTCCACAGTTTCAGTTATGCTCTTTAAATTCATTTCATTTTAGACATGTCTGTCAAATTCCATGACCATCCTCCCTAGACTAGTTTATAATGGGAAGCATTCGATAGTCCGGCTGTTGGGTTCCCGGCACTCAGCATACCGGCGCCAGGATACCGACAACTATTCTCCCTCTTGGGGTGTCCACGACACACCTGGAGGGAGAATAAAAAGCGTTACATGCGTAGCACGCCACGTGCCCGCAGTGTGGCGAGCGCAGTGTGACTAGCACAGCATGCCTGCAAGGGGCTCTTTTGTGCTCGCCCCACTGATGGCATTCCAGTGGTAGGGATCCTGGCGCCGGTATGCTGGGCACCACAATCCTGAGCACCGGGATATCGAAGTAGATCCATTTATAATGAACTGTAATCCATTATTATTTTTCAAAACTCAATCAGTGGCTGGGGAGGCACTGGCTAACCAACAGACCCATCTCCCTCGAAAAAAAAAAAACATATCGTCCCCCTTACATCACTAAAACCAGCACCAGGCTGTACAAGCCAGGAGGATAATGCCACAGCAGAGGAAACACTCAGTATGGGGTCCCCTTGCCATAACATTAAACAGCCCCCAAACCAGTCAGCCCAGGGTTGGCATTCCTCAGAAAGTGGGGACCTGAATTTTTTTAATTGGGTCCCCCCTCCTGAGCAACATCTCCACCCCTGGGCTATGCCAGGCACCCCGTGGCCTACAGGTCTCAGCAAGCCTGCCCCTGCATGCCAGCACTTGGAGAACAACAAGTGCCAGCATGCCTGGGCATTAAGGGGCCCGCTGGCACCTGTAGTCCTCCTATAAAGAAAATATTAAAATAAATACAAGACATAGTTTTTTATTATTCAGGGACTTAACCTGGGAGGCGGCGGCCTTCAAGCTCTTCTTCATGGCCACCACCTTCCCAGGGCTTACGGCGTCTTCGCCTGGTGGGCGGCGGCCTTTAAGCTCTTTTTCATGGCTGCCGCCCAACCAGGATTTCCATTGGCTCTTCTAGATTCAGGAGCTCTTTAATGCTCCTCCTTCGCTGTCGGACTGACTGCGGCGGCCATCTTTAATTTAGAAAATGTTGCTGAGGCCCCATTTTTGAAATGGGTACCGCTCTGATGCTAAACTCTGCAGAACGGCAGGCAGGGATCTCGGATCCATCCCTGCCGCCACTGACGCCAGCCCCTTCGCCGCGTCCCGCCACCACTGAAGCCTGCATCATCACCAAGTCCCCGCCGCATTAGCCCGCACCCACACAGTGATGGCAGCGGATCCAATGACGGATCCGCTGTTCAATCACATCTGGTCTCAATGACAGGGGCGTGCTATCATGGGTTGAAAGCACGTCCCTGTATCAAAGCGGCACTTTAGTAGGTGCCATTTTCCAATATATTTTCAATGGTCTTTTACTTCCCAGTGACAAGGGGAGGCACC
This sequence comes from Pseudophryne corroboree, assembly GCF_028390025.1. Classification (NCBI taxonomy): domain Eukaryota; kingdom Metazoa; phylum Chordata; class Amphibia; order Anura; family Myobatrachidae; genus Pseudophryne; species Pseudophryne corroboree. The sequence goes on along the minus strand of NC_086447.1, from coordinate 384,473,698 downwards.
ACTGTCGGTGCCTCCCATACCCATTCTAACAGTAAAAATTATTAGATTAATATAAAGGAGAAACTTACAGTATGACACAGAATATGTGTCATAAGTATCTTCTTTGTATTATTTTAATCATTAATGACAGGGAGGCCCTGCCTCCTCTGACTGCACGTCCCTGCAATCTACTTAGAGGTATATTTACTAAAGGTCAATTTTGATTGATTTTAATTGATCTCAGATCAATTGAAATCGATCTTAATCACACCTACACTAAAATCGGGACAGTTGGGAGGTATGCTATGTGATTAGATCATGTAGCCCCACTTAGCACTTTTCTGTTGCAAAATGCAATATGAGGCTCTTAATCTTATGTATCAAGCTCCTACTTTACTAATAATTGTAAGCTTGCAAAAGGGCAATCTTACCTCTTTGAATGTTTGACATACAGTACCCCAGTATTATTGTATTACTGTTATGACAGAAGCACAGAAGTTGCTGATGGGAGGTACATACCTTCCAACATGACCCTCTCCAGGAGGGACACAATGCTCTGTTCCTGGACTTCCCTATTAATGTATGCTTGCCATCACCTGTGCTGAAACACCTTTCTTATCCATTAACCTGTTCAAAACAGGTGATGGCAATCACAAATTAAGAGAAAAGTCCAGGGAAAGAGCATTTTGTCACTCCAGGAGAGGGAATGGAGGTATATATGTGCCCAGTTAAAAACTATAGCCCCCTACACACTGGATGATATAGTGAGCTATATGAACGATATCATTAATTTTTTGAACAATATATCATTCATATCGTTCAGTGTGGAGCCACCAACGATGAACGATGCGCGTCCCCCTGCTCGTTCATCGTTGGTATCCCGTCATTTGAACGTGCAGGTCGATATGGACGATCTGCATGTTCGGGAATGGGGCTGGGTGACATGGGGAGTGAAAAAAACTTTCACGCCCCTCATCACCCGCACCTACGATGGGTCGCTGAGTGTGTAGAGGGCTTAAGTAGTAAGCATGCAAGTTCAAGCACCCTTGATTGTTTCACTTTGTGCACCTGTGTCGGGTAATAGAGGTGTGTCAGCCTGTCTAGCAGTATCTCACTACCTAGAGAGCATGCATCATGTCTGTTATGAGACACTGATTAATTGCTGTAAGTACTCTGCTAATACTGCTTTTTTGTGAAAGGGACATTGGGGGGGTCATTCCGACCTGATCGCTAGCAGGCTACTTTTAGTTCTGCTGCGATCATGTAGTCGCCACCTACAGGGTAGGAGGGAATCGCTGTGCAGGGCTGCGCTCGCTTGCCCAGAGAGCTGCACAAACAAAGTTTGTGAAGTTTCTGCACAGCTCAGGACTTACTCACCCGCTGCGATTATCCAGGATGTAGTTGACGTCAGGATCCCTCCCTGGAAACAGCTAGGCATGCCTGCGTTCGAGCGGACACTCCCTGAAAACGGTCAGTTGACACCTCCGGCCGGCCTCTTCCTGTCAATCTTTTTGTGGTCACGGGCGCGATCACTTTCTTTGTTAGTTCTGTCGCTGCCTGGCGACGCACCTGCGCATTGTGACCCATGCACAGACGCACTACAGACCTGATCACACAGCTGTAAAAAACGGCAGCGTGCGATCAGGTCGGAATGACCCCCTAGGTTTTTTCACTTTGAGGGAGGAAAACCTTTTGTTTAGTTAGAACTGGACAGGCTAGGTTTATTCTTTTATTGTTTTGTCTTTCATATAGCTGTGGCAACTTATACCAAGGCTATTGGCTGCTGTATGAAAGTGCACCTGTCTACCCCAGCCCAGGAGACGACATCCTTATCCTGATCTTGCCATACTGTGTTTGATTCCATTTGGAAAGTAGTGCAACACATACAGGTGCTATATTAATAAATGTTAATTACAGTACGTGTTAAAATGCTATGCCTGATATTGAAAACTCCAACTAATAATATAGCAATGTATTAGTAATAAATTGTCAATACCGACCATAGTGCTCACAAATGAATTAATCACGTCATTATGGTCTTCCAAATTTATATAGGAACAAAAGCAATTACCACTGCTGGGGATTTGGAAACACACAGACACTGGTATCTTCTGTAGTTCACCTGACAACTAAAGAAGAACACAAAACATCCCACTATGGGGGTAATTCCAAGTTGATCGCAGCAGGATTTTTGTTAGCAATTGGGCAAAACCATGGCCCTCATTCCGAGTTGTTCGCTCGCTAGCCGCTTTTCGTAGCAGTACACACGCTAAGCCGCCGCCCTCTGGGAGTGTATCTTAGCTTAGCAGAATTGCGAACGAAGTATTCGCAATATTGCGAAAAGATTTTTCTGTGCAGTTTCTGAGTAGCTCGAGACTTACTCTTCCAGTGCGATCAGTTCAGTGCTTGTCGTTTCTGGTTTGACGTCACAAACACACCCAGCGTTCGCCCAGACACTCCCCCGTTTCTTCAGCCACTCACGCGTTTTTCCCAGAAACGGCAGCGTTTTTTCACACACTCCCATAAAACAGCCAGTTTCCGCCCAGAAACACCCACTTCCTGTCAATCACACTCCGATCACCAGAACGAAGAAAAAAACTCGTAATGCCGTGAGTAAAATACCAAACTTCTTAGCAAATTTACTTGGCGCAGTCGCAGTGTGAACATTGCGCATGCGCAATTAGCGGAAAATCGCTGCGATGCGAAGAAAATTACTGAGCGAACAACTCGGAATGAGGGCCCATGTGCACTGCAGGGGAGGCAGATATAACATGTGCAGATAGAGTTAGATTTGGGTGTGGTGAGTTCAATCTGCAATCTAAATTGCAGTGTAAAAATAAAGCAGCCAGTATTTACCCTGCACAGAAATAAAATAACCCACCCAAATCTAACTCTTTCTGCACATGTTATATCTGCCTCCCCTGCAGTGCACATGGTTTTGCCCAATTGCTATCAAAAATCCTGCTGCGATCAACTTGGAATTACCTCCTATAGCATCTGTTTATCTTTCACACTTTAGGGAAGGCGAGTTCATGCACCGTTTATTAGGCAGATGCATAGCTAAGTTCACAGTCATACACGCCAGAATTTCAATGAGTACACCAGGACTCCCAGAACAGCATTCCACTTCACAGAGTCCATCCATTTTCCTTGAGTCGGATGTAATAATAATAATAATAATAATAATAATAATACAGTGCCTTGCTAAAGTATTCACCCCCTTGGCTTTTTACCTATTTTGTTACATTACAACCTGTAATATATATATATTTTTTAACCTGAATTTTATGTGATGGATCTGCACAAAATAGTCTAAGTTGGTGAAGTGAAATGAGAAAAATTTCTATAAAAAATAATTTTGATAAATAACAATTTGAAAATTGCCATGTGCATATGTATTTGCCCCCTTTGCTATGAAGTCCCTCAAAGGCTCTGGTGCAACCCATTACCTTCAGAAGTCACATAATTAGTGAAATGAAGTCCACCTCTGTGCAATCTAAGTGTCACATGATCTGTCAGTATAAAAACACCTTTTTTGAAAGGCCCCAGAGGCTGCAATACCACTAAGCAAGAGGCATCACACCATGAAGACCAAAGAGCTCTCCAAACAAGTCAGGGACAACATTGTTGAGAAGTGCAAGTCAGGGTTGGGTTATAAACAAAATATCCAAATCTTTGATGATCCCCGAAGCACCATTAAATACATCATCTTTAAATGGAAAGAACATGGTACTACAACAAACCTGCCAAGAGAGGGCCGGCCACCAAAACTCACAGACCAGGCAAGGAGGGAATTAATCAGAGAGGCAGCACGAGTCCAAAGGTAACCCTGAAGGAGCTGCAGAGTTCCACAGCAGAGACAGGTGTATCTACGCATGTGACCACAATAAGCCATACACTCCATAGAGCTGGGCTCTAAGGAAGAGTGGCCAGACAAAAGCCATTACTTAGTGTTAAAAACAAGAAGGCATGTTTTGAGTTTGCCAAAAGGCATGTGGACGAGTCCCCAAAAGTATGAAGGAAGGTGCTATGGTCAGATGAGACTAAAATTGAACTTTTCGGCCAGCAAGGAAAATGCTACGTCTGACGCAAACCCAACACATCCCATCACCCAAAGAACACCAACCCCACAATGAAACATGGTGGTGGCAACATCATGCTGTGGGGATATTTTTCAGCAGCAGGGACTGGGAAACTGTTTCACATCAAGGGAAAGATGGATGGTGCTAAATACAGGGATATTCTTGAGCAAAACCTGTTTCAGTCTGCTTGTGATTTGAGACTGGGATGGAGGTTCACCTTCCAGCAGGACAATAGTCTGAAGCATACTGCTAAAGCAACACTTGAGTGATTTAAGGGGAAACATTTAATCACTTAACTGACAATTTATTTTGCCAAAAATAGCTCCGAAATTGTTTTTTTTTTAAATGAGTGAATTAGGTGAAGAACATGAATTTAACCCTATCCAAAATTATTTTAGTTAAAAAAAGTAAACAAATTTGATTATTTTTCTAAACTTTTCCCCAAACATCGAAACATTGATCGGGAACATTGTGACCATCGGAAACATCGCAGCTTTCCAGGTATATAGAGGGCATCTGCGGGTGGATTGGGAGGGTTAATTTACACTCCCAGCGGCTGTTATTGTCTGCAGCCGCTGGAGAAGGGGGGGATCCTGCCGTGCCGACTGATCAGCAGTGATCGGCAGCATGGCAATCAGTAGGGAAGAGTGCAGGGAGGCAGAGGGACCTTCCGGTCCCTCTGACAGCAGCAGCGGAGGGAAGTTTCCCTTCCCCACCGCTGCTAACACTCTCTATCTGACTGGTTGCATCCTCTACGAACAGGTCAGCTAGAGCACTTACAGGCATGGTCGCATCTGATGCGACCATGCCAGGCAAGTGGTTAAATGTGTTGGAACGGCCTAGTCAAAGCTCAGATCTCAAGCCAATTGAGAATCTGTGGTCAGAATTGAAGATTGCTGTTCACAAGCAAAAACCATCCAACATGAAGGAGCAGGAGCAGTTTTCCCTTGAGGAATAGGCAAAAGTCCCAGTGGCAAGATGTGGCAAGCTCATAGAGACTTATCCAAAGTGACTTGCAGCTGTAATTGCCGCAAAAGGTGGCTCTACAAAGTACTGACTTTAGGGGGGTAAATAGTTATGCGCACTGAAGTTTTCTGTTATTTTGTCCTTTTTGTTGTTTGCTTCACAATAAAAAAACATCTTCAAAGTTGTAGGCATGTTCTGTGAATGAAATGATGCAAACCTTCAAACAATCCATTTTAATTCCAGGTTGTGAGGCAACAAAATATGAAAAATGCAAAGGAAGGTGAATACTTTAGCAAGGCACTGTAATAATATTTATATAGCACTTTTCTCCTATGACATAAATCGTGTCACTGCCTAGAAAAGGAAGCATGTGAATTGTCCCACCATGCACCTCTTTTAGGATCTCCCAGAGGGGAGGTAAAAAAATAACATATGTGCAAGTATGAATTAAATGTTATCAAATGTATCCTTCCAAATATTAGCCTATGGAAATTAATGAGAGGGGACATGGCCATGGCATACAGGTAGTGTCAATGATTCATTGTCGGCATGACATCTCCAGTGGGAGTTTTTCCACATAAAAACATGGTGGCTTTATGGAAATACTTTGTAACCTACAGTACCATACTGTAGCTGAGAAGCTGTCATGCTAAGGTTTGATCTTAAAGAACATTTCATGTTATTTTAGTTTGCATTATCTTTAGCACCCCAAATAAACATTATCATTCATAGAGCTTGCCGAAATAGCTCAGCTGGGAGAGCGTTAGACTGAAGATCTAAAGGTCCCTGGTTCGATCCCGGGTTTCGGCATGCTTTGGTAAGTTGTTCTTCAGTGAAAAGCAATTTACTGTAAATCAGTGTGAACTTTCTGATCATGGTACAACATCGAAATAAGGACAGGTAAGTACACATAGAAATAAGGTAGGTACAGTAAATGTCTGATTTATAACTGCAATAAAAGGCTTTAATTTTACATACAGACATGAATATGGGCTCTCTGGCTTTAGAATAGATGAACACAACATCCTGGGACTTTTAGTTCACCAGTAATTAAAAAGCCATAGGTAGTTCAAGCCTGTCAGAGTTCGTATACCGGTGATTTTTTCCTTTCTAAACATTCAGCAAGAAAATATGTCATCAGCTGAAAAACATAATGTATTTCAGTGTGTTCATTTTTGTGTGTTTTTCTCACATGAGAGATAATGCAGCTAGCAACAAGGCCATTTCTTCCGTTTCCTTCCATAGTAAATAATGGCTGCCTTCAAGCTGGATCATTAACTACATGTCAAATCTTCACAGCTTTGCAAGCCGTCTAAAGCAACAACTTCCTTGTATTGTGTGCACTGCGTTGATTATGGAAAGCAAAATGATTGATGGAATTCACCAAAGGTTACTAAATGCAATATCTAGCTGAGAATAACATTAAAACTTGCTCTAAGGTACATTCCTTCTATACTTATTATATCTCCAGCAACACAGTAGTTGTATTGTCTGAATGTACTTGCTGCTGTAGCAAACTTTACCAATGTAGATATTACATCATTGACAAAAATATGCCACTTATAAACAAATGAAAACTAATATGCAATCAGCCTTTGTATAAAGTTCCACAGATAACCAGTTACAGGGGTGTAGCTAGAACTTTGTGGGCCCTACAGCAACATTTTGAAGGGGCCCCTGTCCCAATGCAGTTGTTCACGGTATGCCTCATAATAGTGCCCTAGTTTATTTACTGAACTATAGTAGTGCCTTATTTAATGCATACCTCCCAAATGTCCCAATTCCAGTGCGACAGTCCCACTATCTCGCTATTCAGACACTGTCCCACTGTCCCCCCCCCCCCCTCCCCGAGGGCAGCAGTGTCCCACAGGCGGTGGGGGGCAGTTGGGGGAGTCTTTGATCACCCGCTCCTCTGCAAAGCAGCAAGTGATCTTTGAAAAGATGCCGTGCGCGTGCTATACATATATATGTATTTGGTCCTGGTGACATTTTCACTGTCAAAGATCATGTTCTAAAGCATTGATGGAACTTCATTTTTAAATGCATGAGGCTAATTTAATGTCTGGCACAGTTTCCTTGGAGCACTATCTGAGCGCTCTGAAGAGACATCAGATAGCATTGCCCAGAATGCCTGGCTTAGAGACAAAGTGAGTTCATATTCCTAGCTTTCTATTTAAGCAGCACTGGAGCAGAGCTAGAGTAACTTCCTTTTCATTTTCATTTCCTGGACAGGGGGCATGGTCAGGGGTGTGGCTGAAACTGAATTTTATATGCCTCGGGCCCTTTCATGTCCATTTATATGCCTCAGAGTACTCTCATGCTCTATAAACTAGCCAATATCCCATTCATGTCCTTTTATCATACTTGACTACCTGACCCTCTCCATGAGGGAGAAAATGCTCTGTTCCTGGACTTTCCTGGTAATGTATGATTGCTAGTGATGTGCACCGGAAATTTTTCGGGTTTTGTGTTTTGGTTTTGTGTTCGGTTCCGCGGCCGTGTTTTGGATTCGGACGCGTTTTGGCCAAACCTCACCGAAATTTTTTTGTCGGATTCGGGTGTGTTTTGGATTCGGTTGTTTTTTTCAAAAAACCCTCAAAAACAGCTTAAATCATAGAATTTGGGGGTCATTTTGATCCCAAAGTATTATTAACCTCAATAACCACAATTTCCACTCATTTTCAGTCTATTCTGAACACCTCACATCTCACAATATTATTTTTGTCCTAAAATTTGCACCGAGGTCGCTGGATGGCTAAGCTAAGCGACCCAAGTGGCCGACACAAACACCTGGCCCATCTAGGAGTGGCACTGCAGTGTCAGACAGGATGGCCCTTCAAAAAAATTGTCCCCAAACAGCACATGATGCAAAGAAAAAAAGAGGTGCAATGAGGTAGCTGTGTGACTAAGCTAAGCGACCCAAGTGGCCGACACAAACACCTGGCCCATCTAGGAGTGGCACTGCAGTGTCAGACAGGATGGCACTTAAAAAAAATACTCCCCAAACAGCACATGATGCAAAGAAAAAAAGAGGCGCACCAAGGTCGCTGTGTGACTAAGCTAAGCGACACAAGTGGCCGACACAAACACCTGGCCCATCTAGGAGTGGCACTGCAGTGTCACGCAGGATGGCCCTTCAAAAAAATACTCCCCAAACAGCACATGATGCAAAGAAAAAAAGAGGCGCAATGAGGTAGCTGTGTGACTAAGATAAGCGACCCAAGTGGCCGACACAAACATCTGGCCCATCTAGGAGTGGCACTGCAGTATCACGCAGGATGGCCCTTCAAAAAAATACTCCCCAAACAGCACATAATGCAAAGAAAAAAAGAGGTGCACCAAGGTCGCTGTGTGACTAAGCTAAGCGACACAAGTGGCCGACACAAACACCTGGCCCATCTAGGAGTGGCACTGCAGTGTCATGCAGGATGGCCCTTCCAAAAAATACTCCCCAAACAGCACATGATGCAAAGAAAAAAAGAGGCGCAATGAGGTAGCTGTGTGACTAAGATAAGCGACCCAAGTGGCCGACACAAACATCTGGCCCATCTAGGAGTGGCACTGCAGTGTCACGCAGGATGGCCCTTCAAAAAAATACTCCCCAAACAGCACATGATGCAAAGAAAAATGAAAGAAAAAAGAGGTGCAAGAGGGAATTGTCCTTGGGCCCTCCCACCCACCCTTATGTTGTATAAACAGGACATGCACACTTTAACGAACCCATCATTTCAGCGACAGGGTCTGCCACACAACTGTGACTGAAATGACTGGTTGGTTTGGGCCCCCACCAAAAAAGAAGCAATCAATCTCTCCTTGCACAAACTGGCTCTACAGAGGCAAGATGTCCACCTCCTCCTCATCCTACGATTCATCACCCCTTTCACTGTGTACATCCCCCTCCTCACAGATTATTAATTCGTCCCCACTGGAATCCACCATCTCAGGTCCCCGTGTACTTTCTGGAGGCAATTGCTGCTGGTGAATGTCTCCACGGAGGAATTGATTATAATTCATTTTAATGAACATCATCTTCTCCACATTTTCTGGAAGTAACCTCGTACGCCGATTGCTGACAAGGTGAGCGGCTGCACTAAACACTCTTTCGGAGTACACACTGGAGGGAGGGCAACTTAGGTAGAATAAAGCCAGTTTCTGCAAGGGCCTCCAAATTGCCTCTTTTTCCTGCCAGTTTACGTACGGACTGTCTGATGTGCCTACTTGGATGCGGTCACTCATATAATCCTCCACCATTCTTTCAATGGTGAGAGAATCATATGCAGTGACAGTAGACGACATGTCAGTAATCGTTGCCAGGTCCTTCAGTCCGGACAATATGTCATCACTCGCTCCAGACTGCCCTGCATCACCGCCAGCGGGTGGGCTCGGAATTCTTAGCCTTTTCCTCGCACCCCCAGTTGCGAGAGAATGTGAAGTAGGAGCTGTTGACGGGTCACGTTGCGCTTGACTTGACAATTTTCTCACCAGCAGGTCTTTGAACCCCTGCAGACTTGTGTCTGCTGGAAAGAGAGATACAACGTAGGTTTTAAATCTAGGATCGAGCACGGTGGCCAAAATATAGTGCTCTGATTTCAACAGATTGACCACCCGTGAATCCTGTTTAAGCGAATCAAGGGCTCCATCCACAAGTCCCACATGCCTAGCGGAATCGCTCTGTTTTAGCTCCTCCTTCAATGTCTCCAGCTTCTTCTGCAAAAGCCTGATGAGAGGAATGACCTGACTCAGGCTGGCAGTGTCTGAACTGACTTCACGTGTGGCAAGTTCAAAGGGTTGCAGAACCTTGCACAACGTTGAAATCATTCTCCACTGCGCTTGAGACAGGTGCATTCCACCTCCTTTGCCTATATCGTGGCCAGATGTATAGGCTTGAATGGCCTTTTGCTGCTCCTCCATCCTCTGAAGCATATAGAGGGTTGAATTCCACCTCGTTACCACCTCTTGCTTCAGATGATGGCAGGGCAGGTTCAGGTATTTTTGGTGGTACTCCAGTCTTCTGTACGCGGTGCCTGAACGCCGAAAGTGGCCCGCAATTCTTCGGGCCACCGACAGCATCTCTTGCATGCCCCTGTCGTTTTTTAAATAATTCTGCACCACCAAATTCAAGGTATGTGCAAAACATGGGACGTGCTGGAATTTGCCCAGATGTAATGCACGCACAATATTGCTGGCGTTGTCCGATGTCACAAATCCCCAGGAGAGTCCAATTGGGGTAAGCCATTCTGCGATGATCTTCCTCAGTTGCCGTAAGAGTTTTTCAGCTGTGTGCGTATTCTGGAAAGCGGTGATACAAAGCGTAGCCTGCCTAGGAACGAGTTGGCATTTGCGAGATGCTGCTACTGGGGCCGCCGCTGCTGTTCTTGCATCGGGAGGCAATACATCTACCCAGTGGGCTGTCACAGTCATATAGTCCTGAGTCTGCCCTGCTCCATTTGTCCACATGTCCGTGGTTAAGTGGAAATTGGGTACAACTGCATTTTTTAGGACACTGGTGAGTCTTTTTCTGAGGTCTGTGTACATTTTCGGTATCACCTGCCTAGAGAAATGGAACCTAGATGGTATTTGGTACCGGGGACACAGTACCTCAATCAAGTCTATAGTTGGCTCTGAATTAACGATGGATACCGGAACCACGTTTCTCACCGCCCAGGCTGCCAAGGCCTCAGTTATCCGCTTTGCAGCAGGATGACTGTGTGATATTTCATCTTCCTCGCAAAGGACTGTTGTACAGTCAATTGCTTACTGGAAGTAGTACAAGTGGTCTTCCGACTTCCCCTCTGGGATGACGATCAACTCCCAGCAGCAACAACAGCAGCGCCAGCAGCAGTAGGCGTTACACTCAAGGATGCATCGGAGGAATCCCAGGCAGGAGAGGACTCGTCAGACTTGCCAGTGACATGGCCTGCAGGACTATTGGCTTTCCTGGGTAAGGAGGAAATTGACACTGAGGGAGTTGGTGGTGTGGTTTGCAGGAGCTTGGTTACAAGAGGAAGGGATTTACTGGTCAGTGAACTGCTTCCGCTGTCGCCCAAAGTTTTTGAACTTGTCACTGACTTATGATGAATGCGCTGCAGGTGACGTATAAGGGAGGATGTTCCGAGGTGGTTAACGTCCTTTCCCCTACTTATTACAGCTTGACAAAGGCAACACATGGCTTGACACCTGTTGTCCGCATTTGTGTTGAAATAATTTCACACCGAAGAGCTGATTTTTTTTGTATTTTGACCAGGCATGTCAATGGCCATATTCTTCCCACGGACAACAGGCGTCTCCCCGGGTGCCTGACTTAAACAAACCACCTCACCATCAGAATCCTCCTTGTCAATTTCCTCCCCAGCGCCAGCAACACCCATATCCTCATCCTGGTGTACTTCAACACTGACATCTTCAATTTGACTATCAGGAACTGGACTGCGGGTGCTCCTTCCAGCACTTGCAGGGGGCGTGCAAATGGTGGAAGGCGCAAGCTCTTCCTGTCCAGTGTTGGGAAGGTCAGGCATCGCAACCGACACAATTGGACTCTCCTTGGGGATTTGTAATTTCGAAGAACGCACAGTTCTTTGCTGTGCTTTTGCCAGCTTAAGTCTTTTCTTTTTTCTAGCGAGAGGATGAGTGCTTCCATCCTCAAGTGAAGCTGAACCACTAGCCATGAACATAGGCCAGGGCCTCAGCCGTACCTTGCCACTCCGTGTCGTAAATGGCATATTGGCAAGTTTACGCTTCTCCTCAGACGCTTTTAATTTTGATTTTTGGGTCATTTTACTGATCTTTTGTGTTTTGGATTTTACATGCTCTGTACTATGACATTGGGCATCGGCCTTGGCAGACGACGTTGATGGCATTTCATCGTCTCGGCCATGACTAGTGGCAGCAGCTTCAGCACGAGGTGGAAGTGGATCTTGATCTTTCCCTATTTTTTTAACCTCCACATTTTTGTTCTCCATATTTTAATGCGCACAACTAAAAGGCACCACAGGTATACAATGTAGATGGATGGATAGTATACTTATGGACGACGAGTGACGACACAGAGGTAGGTACAGCAGTGGCCTACCGTACTGCTATATACAGTATAATGGACCTGGTGGACACTGTCAGCAGACTGCTAAACTAGTACTACTAGTATAAAGAAAAAAGCCACCACAGTTATACAATGTAGATGGATGGATAGTATACTTATGGACGACGAGTGACGACACAGAGGTAGGTACAGCAGTGGCCTACCATACTGCTATATACAGTATAATAAATGGACCTGGTGGACACTGTCAGCAAACTGCTAAACTAGTATAAAGAAAAAAAGGCACCACAGGTATACAATGTAGATGGATGGATAGTATACTTATGGATGACGAGTGACGACACAGAGGTAGGTACAGCAGTGGCCTACCGTACTGCTATATACAGTATAATAAATGGACCTGGTGGACACTGTCAGCAGACTGCTAAACTAGTACTACTAGTATAAAGAAAAAAAGGCACCACAGGTATACAATGTAGATGGATGGATAGTATACTTATGGACGACGAGTGACGACACAGAGGTAGGTACAGCAGTGGCCTACCGTACTGCTATATACAGTAAAATAAATGGACCTGGTGGACACTGTCAGCAAACTGCTAAACTAGTATAAAGAAAAAAAGGCACCACAGGTATACAATGTAGATGGATTGATAGTATACTTATGGACGATGAGTGACGACACAGAGGTAGGTACAGCAGTGGCCTACCGTACTGCTATATACAGTATAATAAATGGACCTGGTGGACACTGTCAGCAAACTGCTAAACTAGTATAAAGAAAAAAAGCCACCACAGGTATACAATGTAGATGGATGGATATTATACTTCTTATTATTATTAATGGATGACGAGTGACTGACGACACAGAGGTAGGTACAGCAGTGGCCTACCGTACTGCTATATACAGTATAATGGACCTGGTCGACACTGTCAGCAGACTGCTAAACTAGTATAAAAAAAAGCCACCACAGGAGTGTTTTTCAGGCCGACAAACGTATACTGGTGGTCACTGTCAGCAAAACTGTGCACTGTACTCCTGCTATAGCTGCTCCCCAGTCCCCACAATTAAGCAGTGTGAGCACTCAGCACAGATATATCATGCAGCACACTGAGCACAGATATGGTATGGAGCATTTTTTTCAGGCAGAGAACGGATAAAAAAAAACTGGTGGTAACTATCAGCAAAACTCTGCACTCTACTCCGAGTCCTAACAGCTGCTCCCCAATCCTCCCCACAATTAGTAATAAAACAAGCAATCAACTGTCTCTTCTACAATTATAAACGGAGAGGACGCCAGCCACGTCCTCTCCCTATCAATCTCAATGTACGTGTGAAAATGGCAGCGACGCGCGGCTGCTTATATAGAATCCGAATCTCGCGAGAATCCGACAGCGGGATGATGACGTTCGGGCGCGCTCGGGTTAACCGAGCCATACGGGAGAATCCGAGTATGGCTCGGACCCGTGTAAAAAGGGTGAAGTTCGGGGGGGTTCAGTTTCTCGGAAACCGAACCCGCTCATCACTAATGTGTCACGATCCGGGTATCTGGACGCCATTTCTTACCCATCAGATGCCTCCTAAGGCTGGCTCAGCGCTCCAGGACCGGATTCCATCTGTTATCCTGATGTGTACATTCCTGTATCCTCTCCTGTCACTCTGGGACGCTGTCACAGTAAACGCCATATTACACCTGGCATGGCGTCTCCCGCGGCCTCCGCCGCCGTCCCTGAACTTCTGCATGCAGAGTGTCTGAGTGGCGATTACGTCAGCCGCGGCCTCTGCTGTGTCCGCGTGGTTGGATGTGCATCTGTCAGCCTGGCGCCTCCTGTCTCCGGTGGCCGGCGCCGCCATTACTGTTTTCATTACCACATGGATTACAAACCAAACTTCCCTCCAAGTGTCTGCATGGGCGCAGCCATCTTGGATTCTGTCAGCTGATCATTTCCACCAATCTGTTCTCAGTATTGATAATCTGCATAATTGCCTAGCCAATCCCTTCCTTGCTGCAGGTATAAATACACTGTGCCTGAGCAAGGAAGGCGTCAGTGCTTTGGTTGTCAAACCTAGTTCCTGTTTGTCTCTCTCCTGTGATTGTCTTCCAGGTTCCAGCTCCTGTCTCAAGACTTCCACCATAGAGACCCGCACCAGCATTCCACCTGCGGTGTAGCCTGACTCTCCAATCCATTGTGGATTCATCTGTTTCCAGCTACAACATTACCTGCTTCCAGCTCAGCTTCCAGCAGAGTACAGCTTCCCTTAAAGGGCCGGTGTCCTTTCTACACTTTACCACTCTCCACCGGTATTATTATTTCTCCGCTCTCAAGTTCTACATTTCAGTTCATATTTCATCGCTCCCAAGTTCATTTATTATTTAACTGGTTCCAGCCAGTATCCACTCCGTGCTAACAACAGTCTGGTTCCAGCCAGTATCCACAGCAGCTGTTTTATCTTCAGCAACCCAGCTTTTCCTGGAACACCAGCTGGCACAATCCTGGGTTATCTCCATTGCTACAGTCGGGCCTGGTAAGGACTTTCCATCTAGAAGATCATAAGAACTATCTCACACTACCAGTGCCCTGTGGCTCCTGCCATCCTGTAGTACCCAGGAACTGTATTTATTCTTTGCTGACTTTTACGTTTTCTTTTACTGCTGCTGTGTTGCGGGGTTGTCATAATAAACATCATTGACTTTTATCCAAGTTGTCGTGGTCACGCCTTCGGGCAGTTATTATTCATGTTACTTACATGTCCAGGGGTCTGATACAACCTCCCAGGTTCCGGTACATCTCAGCCCTACAACTGAGGCTGCCTCCCGTCAGCTCAGGCCCTCAGTTGTGACAGTAAGCACTGACCTAATGAATCCAGCCGGAGACCAGGATCAAGCGGCCAGGCCGATGCAAGAACTGGCAGCCCGACTAGAACATCAGGAGGCTGCACAGGGCCACATCATCCGCTGTCTCCAGGATCTCTCTACTCGGCTGGATGGGATTCAGACAACTCTCCGTGGATCAGGCGCGTCTGGTGCGTCAACCACAGTGACTCCAGCTATAACCCCACCCACCTTACCCATTTCTGCTCCACGTCTTCATCTTCCAACGCCAGCAAAATTTGACGGATCTCCAAGATTCTGCAGGGGATTTCTCAACCAGTGTGAGATTCAGTTTGAGCTACAACCTGGCAATTTTCCCAGTGACCGTACAAAAATTGCCTACATTATTTCTCTTCTCAGTGGCTCAGCCCTTGATTGGGCATCACCGTTATGGGAGAGGTCCGACACCCTGCTATCTTCCTACACTGCCTTCGTGTCAACATTCAGGCGCATCTTCGACGAGCCAGGCCGGGTAACCTCAGCTTCATCCGAGATTCTCCGTTTACGCCAGGGGTCACTTACTGTAGGACAATATCTGATACAGTTCCAGATCCTGGCGTCCGAACTGGCATGGAACGACGAGGCCCTGTATGCTGCATTCTGGCATGGCTTATCTGAGCGTATTAAAGATGAGTTAGCTACCAGAGACTTACCTTCTAAGTTAGATGAGCTAATCTCACTCTGCACGAAAGTTGATTTACGTTTCAGAGAGAGAGCAACTGAGCGTGGAAGATCATCTGCTCCAAATTCTTCTGCTCCTCCTCCTCGTCAACTGTCACCATCTAAAGATGAGCCCATGCAACTTGGCCGTTCCCGTTTAACTCCTGCTGAGCGCCGAAGACGTCTCTCCGAGTTTCTCTGTCTCTATTGTGCAGCTCCGTCTCACACCATTAATGCCTGTCCCAAACGTCCGGGAAACTCCAAATCCTAGCTCGCCAAGGAGAGGGCCGGCTAGGAGTAATGATCTCCTCTCCATCTCCTCAAGATTGTAATCTCCCAGTCTCGCTTCCAGTTGCTCAACGTTATCGGAACGTCATTGCCCTCCTTGATTCCGGAGCAGCTGGGAACTTTATTACCGAAGCCTATGTTAAACGGTGGTCCCTACCCACCGAGAGACTTCCTTCGTCCATTTCTTTAACTGCCGTGGATGGCAGCAAAATTTTTGATGCAGTTATTTCTTTAAGGACTCTACCAGTTCGTCTGAGAGTGGGAGTTCTTCATTCCGAACTTATTTCTTTTTTAGTGATTCCAAGAGCCACACATCCTGTGGTCCTGGGCCTTCCATGGCTCCGTCTTCACAATCCTACAATTGATTGGACGACTACGCAAATCCTGGCATGGGGTTCCTCCTGTGCTGAGACATGTTTGTTTAAAGTATTGCCTGTCTGTTCTTCCTTCCCCAGGTCGTCTGATGTTCCACCTCCTCCATATCAAGATTTCACGGATGTGTTCAGTAAAGCTTCTGCTGATATCCTTCCTCCTCATAGAGAATGGGACAGTCCGATTGATCTCGTTCCAGGGAAGGTTCCACCTCGAGGCCGAACTTATCCGTTGTCTCTGCCTGAGACGCATTCTATGGAGGAATATATTAAAGAGAACCTAGCAAAGGGGTTCATTCGACCTTCTTCTTCTCCAGCCGGCGCAGGCTTCTTTTTTGTAAAAAAGAAAGATGGTGGTCTGCGGCCGTGCATCGACTACAGAGGTTTGAACGACATTACCATCAAGAACCGTTATCCTTTACCCCTGATTACTGAGCTCTTTGACAGAGTTAGCGGAGCTACCATCTTTACAAAGCTGGACTTGCGAGGTGCATACAATCTCATCCGGATCCGTGAGGGTGACGAGTGGAAGACCGCCTTTAACACCCGTGACGGACATTATGAGTACCTCGTCATGCCCTTCGGATTGAGCAATGCTCCAGCTGTCTTCCAGCATTTTGTCAATGAGATCTTCAGAGACATTCTATACCGTCATGTCGTGGTCTATCTAGACGATATCCTCATTTTTGCCAACGATTTAGAGGAACATCGTTTTTGGGTTAAAGAGGTTCTGTCCCGTCTCCGTGTCAATCATCTCTATTGCAAATTAGAAAAATGCGTCTTTGAAGTCAAGTCCATTCCGTTTCTAGGGTACATTGTGTCCGGTTCCGGACTAGAGATGGATCCTGAGAAACTACAAGCAATCCAAAATTGGCCGGTACCCTTAACCCTCAAAGGGGTCCAGAGGTTCTTAGGGTTCGCCAACTATTACCGAAAGTTTATACGAGACTTTTCCACCATTGTGGCGCCTATTACTGCTTTCACTAAGAAGGGTGCTAACCCGTCCAAGTGGTCTGAAGAAGCCATGCAAGCATTTCATCTTTTAAAACAAAGGTTCATCTCTGCGCCTGTTCTGAAACAGCCTGACATCGACTCTCCTTTCATCTTAGAGGTGGATGCCTCCTCCGTTGGAGTAGGAGCGGTGTTATCTCAGAGGGCTAAAGATGGCCATTTACACCCTTGCAGTTTCTTCTCCCGGAAGTTCTCCCCAGCTGAGCGCAACTATGCCATTGGCGACCAGGAGTTGCTAGCCATCAAGCTCGCTCTAGAAGAGTGGAGGTATCTGTTGGAGGGAGCTTCTCATTCAATCACCATACTTACAGACCACAAGAACCTTTTATACCTGAAGGGCGCACAATGTCTCAACCCTCGTCAGGCCAGATGGGCACTTTTCTTTTCCAGGTTCGACTTTAAACTCCAGTTCTGTCCGGGCTCTCAGAATCGCAAGGCCGATGCCCTTTCCCGCTCATGGGAGCAAGAAAATGAGTCAGAGTCTTCAGACAAGCATCCTATTATAAATCCGTTGGCATTCTCCACGGTAGGGATGGACTCTACGCCCCCATCAGGGAAAAGTTTTGTGAAGCCGATGCTAAGGAAGAAGCTCATGCATTGGGCCCATGCTTCCCGTTTTGCCGGACATACAGGTATCCAAAAAACCCTGGAGTTTATCTCTAGGTCCTATTGGTGGCCAACTCTGAAAAAGGACGTCTTGGAGTTTATTGCATCTTGCCCAAAGTGTGCCCAACATAAAGTATCTGTTAGGAATATTTGTGTTTGTTTTGCCTTGCATTACCTCATTCCTGTCTCTAGGGGTCTCACTTGTTGCCTCAGGTCTGAATGGCAGTTGCACACTGCCTCTGCAGGGTAATTACCTGATTGTGTGCACCTGGAGCACAACACCCTGCTGCTATTTAACTCCAGCTCACAGGCACCTAGTTGCAGATCATTGCGGTTCCGTATGGAGTGAGACTGGGCTCTCTCCAGTAACCCTGTCCAGATTCTGCCTTATTTGCTTCTTGGAGACTTCCCTGCAGTTTGCTAAAACGCATGTGCCTTGCTTCTGGACTTCTTACCCTGCCGGTTCAACATCTACATTTCTGGACTATTATTTGCAGTTTGTTTCCATTCCTGCCTGATCACTTCATTTTTGGGTATGTTATTTTTCCCCTGCTTGATTTAAACCCGGATTTCTTCATGTTTATTTTGCATCTATGTTTAACCTGAAATATTCCATTTATCGTGTTTTGTTCCATGTAATCAAGCATCCAGTTTATATTTATTTTTACCACCACTTTTTCCACAATAAACTTTACTTAATTTTCACCTGGCTTCAGCTGACATCTTTCCAAGCACGCACACACAGAGAACTCTAGAAATCGTTACAGAATGATCTGCCAAAATAAACGTGTGCAGGAGTTTTGTTTTGATTCAGCTGAATCTCATACAATGGCTTCACTTCAGAAAGGTTCCCTGCCTCTCAAGTTTTTGCCGTTTTTGAGTTCTGCATTGCTGGTGGATTTCAGAGAGAAACTGGAGGGTATTCAAATCCTATCTTCAGAGATACTGTCTGCTCTGCCTGAAGATTCAGTAAGATTACCTGCTCCCTTTAAGGAGACGCAGGAAAAAAGGGGAAAAGATCAGTCTGGTGCTCTCAATTCTGGCTGCTGTTTTTCTAGCGTAAGCAAAGGCAAGTTTTGGAGTTTTCCACGACCCAGTCTCTCTGAGGAAGAAAGGAGACATAGAAGGGATAAGAAGCTCTGTTTTTATTGCGGCAGGTCGGGACATTTTATTCAGTTATGTCCTGCTCGCAAACATAAAAAGAGCTTTCCTCATTCTGCCATAGTGCCAAATTCTGCTCAGTTATGCCACTGTGGTGCTCAAATTTCGAAAGGAGGGGTGTCCGGCCAAGCGACCCCAGGAGGGGTGTCCGGCCAAGCGACCCCAGGAGGGGTGTCCGGCCCAGCGACCCCAGGAGGGGTGTCCGGCCCAGCGACCCCAGGAGGGGTGTCCGGCCCAGCGACCCCAGGAGGGGTGTCCGGCCCAGCGACCCCAGGAGGGGTGTCCGGCCCAGCGACCCCAGGAGGGGTGTCCGGCCCAGCGACCCCAGGAGGGGTGTCCGGCCCTGCGACCCCAGGAGGGGTGTCCGGCCCTGCGACCCCAGGAGGGGTGTCCGGCCCTGCGACCCCAGGAGGGGTGTCCGGCCCTGCGACCCCAGGAGGGGTGTCGGTCCCTGCTGCCCTTGCCTTCGGGCATGAGGTCCCTGCTGCCCTTGCCTTCGGGCATGAGGTCCCTGCTGCCCTTGCCTTCGGGCATGAGGTCCCTGCTGCCCTTGCCTTCGGGCATGAGGTCCCTGCTGCCCTTGCCTTCGGGCATGAGGTCCCTGCTGCCCTTGCCTTCGGGCATGAGGTCCCTGCTGCCCTTGCCTCACGGCATGAGGTCCCCGCTGCCCTTGCCTCACGGCATGAGGTCCCCGTTGCCCTTGCCTCACGGCATGAGGTCCCCGTTGCCCTTGCCTCACGGCATGAGGTCCCCGTTGCCCTTGCCTCACGGCATGAGGTTTCCGTTGCCCTTGCCTCACGGCATGAGGTCCCCGTTGCCCTTGCCTCACGGCATGAGGTCCGAGAGGTGCCCGCTTCGCCAGAGGTCCGAGAGGTGCCCGCTTCGCCAGAGGTCCGAGAGGTGCCCGCTTCGCCAGAGGTCCGAGAGGTGCCCGCCTTGCCAGAGGTCCACGCCTTGCCAGAGGTCCGAGAGGTGTCCACCTTGCCAGAGGTCCGGCCAAGACCTGTCCAGCCCCAGGAGGGGGTTCTGCCTGTCCAGCCCCAGGAGGGGGTTCTGCCTGTCCAGCCCCAGGAGGGGGTTCTGCCTGTCCAGCCCCAGGAGGGGGTTCTGCCTGTCCAGCCCCAGGAGGGGGTTCTGCCTGCCCAGCCCCAGGAGGGGGTTCTGCCTGCCCAGCCCCAGGAGGGGGTTCTGCCTGCACAGCCCCAGGAGGGGGTTCCGCCTGTCCAGCCCCAGGAGGGGGTTCCGCCTGTCCAACACCAGATAGAGGTGCCTGCCATGCCCGAGATCCAAGATTTGCCCGAGGATCTGCCTTACTTTTATGGAAATATCTCTCACTGTTTAGCTCTCTTCAGATATTATCTGAGTTTTGATGACTTGTCCCCTATTGATATCATTGCTAACGTATGTATGAGATTCAGAGGGAGGGCCTTGAAGTGGGTAAATGGTCTTATAGATAAGGGAGATCCAGTGTTACAAGATTTGCCCGGTTTTCTCAAGGCTGTGACCGAAAGATTCTGTCCATCAACTGTCCTCACTCTCCTAGATGAGTCTATAAAGGTGTGCCCGTCTGAGAACCTGCCTTTGCAGTCTGGGGAGCACCCTCAGTTTTTCAGATGTGGGCAGGTATCTCTAGGTGTTCACGCAGATTGCTCGGCAAGTTTAGCATCTTCAAATTTACCTTCCGTTCTTGATTCCATCCAGGAAAATAAGAAGGCAGTTCTACCGCTGGGTTGTGGCTCCGACTCTGAGAGTGAGCTTCTGTATGATCCTAGACTTGTTATTGATGGACCTGTATTGCCAAGTAGTGTCTTTGTGACACCTTCTAGTAAGTCTAGGCAACCCAAAAAGAAAGGAGGAAAAAAGAAGAGAAGATGAACTTTGAGGCATCTGGAATCCGCCTGTTTAAAGGGGGGGATAATGTTAGGAATATTTGTGTTTGTTTTGCCTTGCATTACCTCATTCCTGTCTCTAGGGGTCTCACTTGTTGCCTCAGGTCTGAATGGCAGTTGCACACTGCCTCTGCAGGGTAATTACCTGATTGTGTGCACCTGGAGCCCAACACCCTGCTGCTATTTAACTCCAGCTCACAGGCACCTAGTTGCAGATCATTGCGGTTCCGTATGGAGTGAGACTGGGCTCTCTCCAGTAACCCTGTCCAGATTCTGCCTTATTTGCTTCTTGGAGACTTCCCTGCAGTTTGCTAAAACGCATGTGCCTTGCTTCTGGACTTCTTACCCTGCCGGTTCAACATCTACATTTCTGGACTATTATTTGCAGTTTGTTTCCATTCCTGCCTGATCACTTCATTTTTGGGTATGTTATTTTTCCCCTGCTTGATTTAAACCCGGATTTCTTCATGTTTATTTTGCATCTATGTTTAACCTGAAATATTCCATTTATCGTGTTTTGTTCCATGTAATCAAGCATCCAGTTTATATTTATTTTTACCACCACTTTTTCCACAATAAACTTTACTTAATTTTCACCTGGCTTCAGCTGACATCTTTCCAAGCACGCACACACAGAGAACTCTAGAAATCGTTACAGTATCCCGCCAGTCGCCTGCGGGGCAACTGGTTCCACTATCCGTTCCCCGTCGACCATGGACCCACTTGTCGATGGATTTCATTACAGACTTACCCATGTGCAACAAGTTCAATACCATCTGGGTGGTAGTTGACCGGTTCACCAAGATGGCACACTTCATTCCTCTCACCGGTCTTCCGTCAGCTTCCAAGTTGGCTCAAGTATTCATACAAGAGATCTTCCGACTCCACGGTCTTCCTGAAGAAATTATCTCAGATCGAGGAGTTCAATTCACAGCCAAATTCTGGCGAAGTTTATGTCAAGTCCTCCAAGTCAAGCTAAAGTTTTCCACGGCTTACCATCCTCAGACCAATGGTCAAACCGAGAGGGTGAATCAGGACTTGGAGGCCTTCCTCCGCATCTATGTGTCCTCCTCTCAAGATGACTGGGTTCAATTACTTCCCTGGGCCGAGTTCTGTCATAACAACCAGTATCATTCTTCATCTGCTTCAACACCATTCTTCACTAACTTTGGATTCCACCCTAAAGTCCCTGAGTTCCAACCGCTTCCAGCAACTTCTGTCCCCGCAGTGGATATCACCTTGCATCAGTTTGCCAATATCTGGAAGAGCGTACGATCAGCTCTGCTCAAGGCATCGTTCAGGTACAAGAAGTTTGCGGATAAGAAGCGTCGAGCAGTTCCTGCTCTCAAGGTGGGTGATCGGGTATGGTTATCCACGAAGAATTTGAGGTTAAGAGTTCCCAGTATGAAGTGTGCACCTCGCTATATCGGTCCTTTCAAGATTGAACAAGTCATCAATCCTGTTGCTTACAGACTCCAGTTGCCTCCCTTCTTAAAAATACCCAGGACATTCCATGTTTCCCTGTTGAAACCGCTGATCTTGAATCGGTTTCATTTCTCACTTCCTCCAACTCCGAAAGTCCAAACTCAACGAGGCGTTGAGTATGAAGTGGCCAAGATCCTGGACTCACGTCACCGTTACGGTCAACTACAATATCTTATTGACTGGAAAGGTTATGGTCCTGAGGAACGTTCATGGACCAATGCTTCTGATGTCCATGCTCCTGCCTTGGTCCGGAGATTCCATTCCAAGTTTCCTCAAAAGCCAAAGAAGTGTCCTGGAGCCACTCCTAAAGGGGGGGGTGCTGTCACGATCCGGGTATCTGGACGCCATTTCTTACCCATCAGATGCCTCCTAAGGCTGGCTCAGCGCTCCAGGACCGGATTCCATCTGTTATCCTGATGTGTACATTCCTGTATCCTCTCCTGTCACTCTGGGACGCTGTCACAGTAAACGCCATATTACACCTGGCATGGCGTCTCCCGCGGCCTCCGCCGCCGTCCCTGAACTTCTGCATGCAGAGTGTCTGAGTGGCGATTACGTCAGCCGCGGCCTCCGCTGTGTCCGCGTGGTTGGATGTGCATCTGTCAGCCTGGCGCCTCCTGTCTCCGGTGGCCGGCGCCGCCATTACTGTTTTTATTACCACATGGATTACAAACCAAACTTCCCTCCAAGTGTCTGCATGGGCGCAGCCATCTTGGATTCTGTCAGCTGATCATTTCCACCAATCTGTTCTCAGTATTGATAATCTGCATAATTGCCTAGCCAATCCCTTCCTTGCTGCAGGTATAAATACACTGTGCCTGAGCAAGGAAGGCGTCAGTGCTTTGGTTGTCAAACCTAGTTCCTGTTTGTCTCTCTCCTGTGATTGTCTTCCAGGTTCCAGCTCCTGTCTCAAGACTTCCACCATAGAGACCCGCACCAGCATTCCACCTGCGGTGTAGCCTGACTCTCCAATCCATTGTGGATTCATCTGTTTCCAGCTACAACATTACCTGCTTCCAGCTCAGCTTCCAGCAGAGTACAGCTTCCCTTAAAGGGCCGGTGTCCTTTCTACACTTTACCACTCTCCACCGGTATTATTATTTCTCCGCTCTCAAGTTCTACATTTCAGTTCATATTTCATCGCTCCCAAGTTCATTTATTATTTAACTGGTTCCAGCCAGTATCCACTCCGTGCTAACAACAGTCTGGTTCCAGCCAGTATCCACAGCAGCTGTTTTATCTTCAGCAACCCAGCTTTTCCTGGAACACCAGCTGGCACAATCCTGGGTTATCTCCATTGCTACAGTCGGGCCTGGTAAGGACTTTCCATCTAGAAGATCATAAGAACTATCTCACACTACCAGTGCCCTGTGGCTCCTGCCATCCTGTAGTACCCAGGAACTGTATTTATTCTTTGCTGACTTTTACGTTTTCTTTTACTGCTGCTGTGTTGCGGGGTTGTCATAATAAACATCATTGACTTTTATCCAAGTTGTCGTGGTCACGCCTTCGGGCAGTTATTATTCATGTTACTTACATGTCCAGGGGTCTGATACAACCTCCCAGGTTCCGGTACATCTCAGCCCCTACAACTGAGGCTGCCTCCCGTCAGCTCAGGCCCTCAGTTGTGACATAATGATTGCCATCACCTGTGGTGAGCTAGTTATTTAATTGATAAGAAAGGTGTTTCACCACAGGTGATGGCAATCATACATTACCAGGAAAGTCCAGGAACAGAGCATTTTCTCCCTCATGGAGAGGGTCAGGTAGGCAAGTATGCCTTTTATGTCTGGTTATTTATTGGTGGAGAGTTTGCAGCACAGGTACAGTAGTTGCTAGGTATGCGCTCTAAAAGCGTGTATCTAGCAAATCATTTGACATAGGGATTATATTTAAACAATAGATTAAGTGTCTGTTTTGCATATGCAATACCTACCAAAATCTACTATGGGTGACTTTTTACATTGAATGTATTGGCTTCAATATATCCGTTTATTCACTAGGCTTATACTGTGTCTGTATCTAATTTCAAATTAATTATAATAACAAAAGAAGCAACAGTTTGGCATTTAGTTTCAAATGTTATAAAAAATCCCAGATCCTTGCAACCTGGAAACTCCAGAATTTTCAGGGCATTCACCTGGACATTAATATATACCTGATATTTTTTCCTATTTAATAATAGCAACTGAGGTCCTGATTTTAAGCTGTATGCTGTTTGCATCGTTGCTGCATATTTTGATGCAGCAACAATGTGGAAAGATCTGCAGGAGGCATCTGAGGACAAAAGGCATCCACTGCCGGCATTTCAGATCCGAGTACTGCATCCAAAGATTCAGCGTGGGATCACCATTGGGCAGGCATAGGCCATCAGAGTAAGCCCAATTTTATTCAGGATGGAAACCGGATTTACGCAGCCGAGGCCATTAAATCTATGTCTGAAGGCGTAGACACTGACCTTTGTATGCCCAGAACATGGGGCCAGCAGGCCCCTGTTTTCTGAAACAGCTTCCCTACAAGCCCTCAAATTGACACAGCCTGTCAATCAGACTATGGTTTCCCTGACTCCGTGACCATAGCTGAATCGCAGCATACAGTGTGCACACTGGCACTTGCCCACTCCAACCACCATCAGAGTTGTACACATACCACTGTTTGTGCGTACTCATCAGGCCATAACTCCACTATACTATAAGATTCTACTCAATGGCATTCAATTACAGTGGCAATCATTTACTATTGATTATTATTATCCTTTATTGATATGACACCAAAAGAGGTCTGTAGCAGCTTACAGAAAAAGTATGAACAAGTCAAGAAAAAAGCGACGTACTGTACAAAATATTGCAGAACATGGACATGGTTTATAAACATTGCTGCAACAGCAGTCATATTCCACGAATGAACATCAGGGTAGCCAAACCCAAAGGTTTGGTGCAGTTGTTGTCAGTGGGAAGAAGATGATGGTAAAAGGAAAAGAAGGGGAAAAGCACATAAATGAAGAGAGCTCTGCTTATGAGAGCTAACAATCTAAAAGGGAGTAGAAGACAGACTGGGTTTGCAGAGGGGAAAGAGTGTGAGCAAAGAGCATAGGGCCTGATTCAAATTGGTATGCAATGCCGATATCTATGCAGCTGAGCGATAAGTACACAACAAAGTACTTTTGCGATGCTGCTCGGAGGTAATGAGGAGGGGTGGCAAAAATGCAGGTGTTTTCCAACCGTTTAGAGGGCGTGTCTCGGTAAGTGAGTCTGATCTCATACACAGAAAACATGGAGCCAGTATCACAGTTCCTGTGACCATTCTCCGGGAGCAGGGCCAGATTAACAATGGGGCGGATGGACAGCATGATGATCACTAGCCAACAGCTGGCCACATGGTCTACCATAAATCATAACTATTAAGATTGCATTTCAGATTTTTTTCACAAAATGACGCTTTTTTAAATATTTTTACATATTTAGGGACACATTGGAGCTGATAGCGTAGGGGTGTACACTCCCACATGTCTCTGGCCACACCCACACTGCACTGATCACACCTCCCCATTTCTCACAATATGCCTTTGAATATTTTTAGCTCCAGGCCCATGTGGCCCTTAATCCGGCCCTGTCTGGGAGTCGATGTTCTTCGCATCTGCATCACGGTTGTGAATGTCTACTCAGTTGCTTAGATGTTGCATTGGCTGAGTGATGGGAGTCTCTGCTAAATTCTGGGCGTCTACTGCATTTGCATTATTTTCCAGAGCCTGGAAAATTTGGACCACACAAAGGCAGCACCAGATGCCTTTGTGTCGAGAGATGTGAGCACAAGAGTTCTGGGTTAAGGGTTAGTGTATACAATATAATCCATTATTATGTAATTTTTGTTCCCACTCATTGCTATATTTATGTGTTTTTACAGTTTATCATTCAAAATTGACATTTTAATTTAAATGGAAACAGCACTTAATGAATAATCAATTCTGAGGGAACTTTCCTGTATTTCATTTCACAATTTAATTTGAGACTCCTTAAATGGCCAAAATCCAATGAATTATGAAAATTAAATGGTAAATTATTTTGCTCATCTCTAAATCAGTCAGTGCCTAATTACACATGGGGCAGCAGAGGCTAGCAGGACATTCTGTTTAACTAGTACATATTCAAATAACTTCCTGATTGATCTGCCTTTCTGTGAAGAATGGTATGTTCTGTGACATCTCCTGCGTCAGGCTGATCGTATATAGCGCTGATACATAAAATTATGCAGTAACTGGAGTTTTTACATAATTTTGACAAAACTGCCTTGATAAATAAACCCCATAAAGATAACAATAACAGAAGCAAAGGACAAAGGGGCTGATTCAGCATCAGCTGCTATTGTACTGAAATCGCTATTAGGTGATTTCAGCACATGCGCGCATGGCGGTAAACACATGTGCAAGGTCTTAAACTGCGATCGCATGCGAATGCAGTCTACGTCCTGTGGGGGGTAGTGATGGAGCATCAATGCACCGTTTGATGGGTGTGGACAACACAGGCACACGGGGCGGGCTGCGGCAGCTGCTGCGACCCAAAAGATGGCGGCCCTCCGTCTGCCTTCGCAGCTGGTCCGTGAAGGCAGGGGCCACCTTAATGATGCAAGCGCATCGCTGTTTAGCATGGGGGGGCAGGACCTGGCATGTGGGGTGGACTTTCCCTGTGCTGGGTGTCCTGCTGCATGTTAGTATACTATAAAGGGTTGTAGTTGTGCAATTTTTTGCACAACTACAATCCATGCTTATTCGGACCAAAATATTGTAAAGATGTGCTAAATAAGTGCAATATTGCAATACAAAATAGAGATAAAAGTAGCATAACACTATAATAATTAGTGAAAAGTGAAGAAGAGATATTTAACATGGGGGAATTCAAGTAGGCATAAGAAAAAAATCCTCACGTACGGATGTAGCTACGCGGATGTTTCCTGCAGAGCATCTTATCCATGGCAAAGCTGGCGTGGCTAGTGTGCCCGTGACTATAATGCACACGTGTGTATGCACATGCATGACAATAGGAATGGATGGGTGGTGTACCCAGGTGCAGCTTATCATGCTAAGATGTGGCTTGGCGGCAGCACAGCATGTGTGCCTGTACGGCCATGCCACGGGTAAGATAACCGTGACTACATCTGTACCTTGTGTTCAGTTTTCGATTACTCATTGATTTGCGCACTCTTGATACCCACAGTATCCAATTTTTAAAAAAATGGTCGCAGGGTGCACAGCGCTCAAAACCTTGCAGCACATGACAAAAAAAAAAAGATACCTCTCTGGCAGTCTCTGGTGGTGTCCACAGCTCGTGGTTGTCTCCCCTCCATCTTCCTGGTGGGGAGCAGGCAGCTGTGAGGCCCTGGGGCTGCTGAGAGGCTTCCTCTATGGGAAATACACTCACATGGGGGGGTTACACATGCACACACTCATACATACATACAGACATACTTACAAACACAGACTCACATACACTTTACACTGCTGCAGAAGACATGGGTCCAAGTGCTTGAAAAAGAAGTTACTGCTTCAGAAGGTGAGTAATTACGGACTATTTAATGTTATTGTAAACTTCCAATTGCTCAATTAGTCCAACGTGGTGGTGGTGGTGGGGGGGGGGGGGGGGGGGTTGGGGGCCAGAAGACAAAGTCCCAGTAATTTTTCCTAAAAATAACAATTTTAGAAAAAAATTACACTTGATCTGAGGTTGCTAGAAAAAAGATGTGGTCATTTGTATAGAAATTGGTGCATCTCTTTTATAGTCCTCTAATTGAATAGCAAAGCCCAACACCACAGGGTTTTTTAATTTCCCTCTGGCAATTGAATTCACCCCCACAAAGTATATTATTCTCTCATACAGTATTGTAAATTAGCCAGTGGCAGAGTGCAGAGCATTCAAAAGTCTGTGATTGGAAGGAGTGGGTAGCAGGGAAGAAATTAATGTATAGTGCAACATTACTGTACAGCAATCACTAGAGAGTAAAAAAGTCCCTGTCATTTTTCCTAAAAATAACAATTTTAGAAAACAATTACACTTGATCTGGGGATTGCTAGAAAAAAGATGTGGTCATTTGTATAGAAATTGGTGCATCTCTTTTTTAGTCCTCTAATTGAATAGCAAAGCCCCACACCACAGGGTTTTTTGAATTTCCCTCTGGCAATTTAATTCACCCCCACAAAGCATATTATTCTCTCATACTGTATTGTAAATTAGCAGAGTGCAGAGCATTCAAAAGTCTGTGATTGGAAGGAGTGGGTAGCAGGGAAGAAAAGAATGTGTAGTGCAACATTACTGTACAGCAAACACTACAGAGTAAAAACACTGGCATAAATACAGAATATAAGATTACACAGTGTAATTAAAGTAAAGAAATGTAAAAGAGCACATAAATACTGACAAGGTATTCGATTCTTGAAAGTTCAATGAAAAATGTAGACACATAAAAATATACCTGTAAAGAATATAGGGCCTATTTCAGACCTGATCACAACAGCAAAATTTTCTCTAATGGGCAAAACCATGTGCACTGCAGATGGGGCAGATATAACATGTGCAGAGAGAGTTAGATTTGGGTGGGGTATGTTCTAACTGAATACTAAATTGTAGTGTAAAAATAAAGCAGACAGTATTTACCCTGCACAGAAACAAAATAACCCCCAAATCTAAATCTCTCTGCACATGTCATATCTGCTCCCCTGCACTGCACATGGGGGGTCATTCCGAGTTGTACGCTCGCAAGCTGCTTTTAGCAGCTTTGCACACGCTAAGCCTCCGCCTACTGGGAGTGAATCTTAGCATATTAAAATTGCGAACGAAAGATTAGCAGAATTGCGAATAGACACTTCTTAGCAGTTTCTGAGTAGCTCCAGACTTACTCGGCATCTGCGATCAGTTCAGTGCTTGTCGTTCCTGGTTTGACGTCACAAACACACCCAGCGTTCGCCCAGACACTCCGCCGTTTCTTCAGACACTCCCGCGTTTTTCCCAGAAATGGCAGCGTTTTTTCGCACACTCCCATAAAACGGCCAGTTTCCGCCCAGAAACACCCACTTCCTGTCAATCACATTAAGATCACCAGAACGAAGAAAAAACCTCGTAATGCTGTGAGTAAAATTCCTAACTGCATAGCAAATTTACTTGGCGCAGTCGCACTGTGGACATTGCGCATGCGCATTAGCGACTATTCGCTCCGTTGCGACAAAAAAATAACGAGCGAATAACTCGGAATGACCCCCATGGTTTTGCCCATTAGAGAAAAAGTTTGCTTTTGCAATCAGGTCTCAATTAGGCCCATAGTCAATAATATATGTAAAGGGATTAGTTCTACAGTATACTATTGAAAGTAATAATAAGAAAAATATTATGAAGTTCTATTTGCTTTATTGTGGGAAATGTCATAATATACTACCTTACGGGATATAAGGGCAAAAAAGGTTAAAATAAAACTGCTCAACCAGGAATATGCTCTCTTATGTTGCAAACTTTCAGAATCCCTATCTCCTGGCTGGAGTGGATGAGCCTGCACTGCATGCTGAAATTTTAAATCACCTGGGACTGTTTAGTATTTGCGCAGACTTCATCTATAATATATATATATATATATATATATATATGTGCGTTGGAGTGAATATAGCACCTAATGGTGTGGAAAAATGATAAAAAATTGGGATACAAAGATACACTTAGCTTTTTTTTATAGTAAAGTCTTCAGTCAAATGACCATGGTGGAATTCACGTTATATGCAAAACAAACAAAGAACAATAAAACATAGTGTAACCTGTTATGCTGCAAGGAATGGTTGTCCATATATACATTTTTCTCATATAAAGATCTGTATTTAGAAACTGTTCCAAGTTCCAAAAAAACAGTGTAGAATGCTTTTTATATATAAAAACAATCATTTATTCTACATAATATTCCAAGTGGCAACCGAAAGGTATTGCATGTACAAGATAAAAAAAACAATAACAAGCTTATCTGCTCAAGCACTGGGTCCAGTGATAACCAGTTCCTTAATCACTGATATTCCAAACAGTAACCAATAGGTAGAATAGGGATACTCTAGTTTTCCATAAACCAAAAGAAACAACCAATATTGATACAGTCAGGTTTATAGGAGATTTCTGTGATGAATGGAGGGATGTTAGAAACATTGTCAACAAACATTGGTCTGTATTACAACTCGACTCTGACTTGAAAGAATAGGAACATCATTCTCCACAAGCTGGAGGAGAAGTAAGAATCTCAAAGACTCTCTGGTGCATAGCCACTTTGAAAGAACAAAGAGAAGATCATCTGTACTCATGGGAACATTCCTGTGTGGAGAGTGTAAGGCCTGCACATATATCAGGAAAACAAACAAGGTAACAGACAAACAGGGAAATTAAGTTCTTGTGCATGACTTCATGAATTGTAAAACAATTGGGGTAGTGTATTGTTTACAGTGCACATGTAACCTCAAATATGTGGGCATAACTACATAAGTGATGAAAGTGAGAATACTGGAACACGTGAATAACATACGGAATGCCCAATCGGATATTGGGAAAAATAAAAAATTGACATCAGTGGCCAGGCATTTCTTACAAGAGCATAACAGTCATCCTGGACAAATGTGGGATCTTGGTCTGGAAAGGGTTCATTTAGGTATGAGGGGAGGTGATTTGAGCAATACCATCCTCAAGAAGGAGATTTATTGGATCTTCAAACTAGGAACTGTGACACCATTTGGTATGAATGACTATAATAGTTTCAGCCCCTTTTTGACCAAATGAGAGATTAATTTATTTCATTATTCCAATCCTTCATATTATACTAAGTCTCGGCACTTTGGTCTTTACATTTTACGACATCCTAGTTAGTTGTTTTTTATTTATATATTTTTGTTCACTCATGTATTCACCATTAAGCTTACAATAATTCAGCTCACACCATCACATCATAATGTATACACATTTTTACTTTCCAATTTTGGTCACACTGTTTTTCATTTATTACCGGATAGGCTCACTTACATAATACAGTACACGGTCAACATACAGAATAACCTTTATTCACCTTTATAATATATGCTGTTCTATAATGTAAAATCGCAAACCGGCACAACAGTGTTATTTGTGATAAATTTTACAGCAATTATCATATTTTCACATAACACATTTTATTAATTTCAAGGACACAGACTGCACTTTTGACTTCGATAATTTGTATTACACATGATGCTTTTTCACATAAACAAATGTTTTTTTTTTCTTCTTTCTTCTTTCTCTCTTTTTTTAATGCCTTTCTTTTGCTTTTTCCTTTTCCTGTATCTTTCTATTGTTCGATTTAGTGTTTATGTACTTTTATATTTTGTATTTTTTATTTATTATTTGAAACACTACGGGATATTTATTCACATATGCATACAGTGATATCATTCTTATTTTCATCTTATTATTGACTCATCTTAGTAAACTATTATTCCATGCATATTTATGTACACACAAGTACAGTATCTGTTACTTTTATTTCATCACTTTGCAATATAAATTTATATTTAGTTTATATTTTGCAATATGGGAAATCAAGCCTCCTTTACTAGACTACCTTTTTTTTATTTTTTTTATTCTATATATTCTTTAGCTTTATAATATTGTCTAGGTGATTTTTTTGAACATAGGATTTTTAATTATTAGTGGACACTCAAAATATGTATCTATAGTTTAGATACTCATATAATTAATAACTGATCAATTCATTTAACAGTGCAGCAGCAAAGATTGCCCCATATTTGTTAGACATAGAATTTGATTTATATGTTTTCGGTAAAAATTCTTACTTCGAGTGTGCAGTACTTACATTGGATGCATATCTAAACATGGTAGCCCATCAGATCAAAGTTTGAAACTGGAGTGACATGTTTTTTCCTCTGACAGACTAGGGCTCTATGTGGTTACCGCCCAATCACGGCTATAAGTGATGCATAGGTGCAGTTATGTTCACTATGCTGAGGATCACATTAACTAGACTAATGTGAATTTTGTGATTTTTTTTTTCAACTGCAAATCAGTGCTCTGAAATGTATACATTATTGAACTAGGCTAAGATAACGATAATG
This sequence comes from Pseudophryne corroboree, assembly GCF_028390025.1. NCBI lineage: Eukaryota > Metazoa > Chordata > Amphibia > Anura > Myobatrachidae > Pseudophryne > Pseudophryne corroboree. The sequence goes on along the minus strand of NC_086447.1, from coordinate 384,441,180 downwards.
ACAAGCTGCTAAACAAATGTGTATATCTTTTAGCAATGAACCATATTTAATTAAAAGGGATAATATCCCATTATACGTGTCTTTCCTCCTTCTCCCCCCCGATTATGAATTCCACTAGAAAAGAAACAAGTAGTTTCTGACTTTAGAAAATACTTTATCAATAGGACTCCCTGTAACAACATGGATCGATTGTAATCAATTTACTTACCGATATACGACCATTTTGCAATTGTTATAGACACATTTTTAATACCATCGTACGTTTGTCTCCCGGCGTTGGCTAATAGAAATGCAGAGCTTATTAATTTATTAAATACAGGACACTTGCCACATTAGAACTACACACTAGGTGAATGGAAACCCCTTCATAATGATGTCATTAACCAGAAGCATTAGGTATAAATGTGCAGAATGGAGCTCCAGTCTCTGTGAGCTCTTTCCATGTGAACAAGCACCCCACCTGGTGAAACGTACGTCAGGACTCGAGAGGGTATGCCCGTGATTTTTGCATAGCGGAATACCCCGATGTTCAGGTCCAGTATGCCACCCAATATTATATTTAATGCCTAAAGCTAATTATCACTCCTTTAACAGTCACCGTGTGATTTGGCACACAGATATCTGAATTAGGCTTATTATAGCCGTGACCAGTAATCTATCTCTTAGGCTACATGTGATTTGGTTTGATCCAGAATTTATCTGTATATATTAAAGAGATCTGGGATTTCACATAATACCCACTGGTCGAATATATATCTTTTTGACCAAAGTTGCTAGAGAAACTTATTGAGTTGCACTGTTACCGCTGGTGTATATGTTGGCACATACACTGACTATTACTATTTTGGAAATGACCTTATAAGCTACGTGTGATTCATTTTGATCTACTGAATAATGTGGGATCAATAGGTCAGCTACAATTAAGAGACAACCTGTTGGTAATATTTTACACTGACTTATGCTGCTCCAAATAGATTAGGGTTTCTTTACCTGTTGATAAAATACATTTTTCTGACCAATATTGCATGTAAAAATACTATGTGACATTGTAACTGCTGGTTAATATGCTAATGTGCTGGCATATACACTGATTATTAGATTGTGTATGATCTTTTATCTCTCATCTCAGTCAAAGTATAGGTTACCCAGTAGTTCTCTCATTGGCTGCACTGATTTTTATCAACAGCCAAAAGCAGAAACGAAACAGTTTCCTTAATCTTTGACTCTACTATTGTTTCCAAGGACTGGCATTAGTAACAATCTCTCATCCCCCATGCGATGCTTCAGCAGATAGGGGACAGCAGAATTCTGAAAGTGCTGTAACAAGTCCTGCCTATCTATTTCTATTCCAGCAGTTTACAGCACACTGGGAAATTGCAACAATTGGTTTCATTTATGGGAATGGCAACAGAACCTGGACATATTTTATTATTGTGTTGTCACTGTGTATGTTTGTTCATTGTCTCAATATTTCACCTCACAACTATTTTATTTTCAGGAATAAAAGTTAAGTTTTAATTACATATTCATAAATTGCTACCATTAATGTATGAGTGCTTGACCATCTCAGAGTCATAACCTATACAGGTTATAGGTATCCTTTTTTCTCTGTTGTATTTATTACTCTGTGAGAGCATCACCACTGTGAAATATGCTCAAATGGATTATTCCCTGGACTATCCGAAATGTGGTATCAATTCTGATAAATATATATTAGACCTGTGCAGTGAGACACTTCTTCCTCTATCTTTCATAAAATGTATGAAATCTAATGGATAGCTTGCCTCCTTTTAGTTGGTGACTGTCCTTATTTTAGTAAAAAGCCTTCAGAGATCTTGGGCATGCTCATTTTTACTTGATTTCCCTTATATGATCCAAATTTGCTAATGCTGCTTTCTCTGCTCCTCATTCAGATGATGTTATTTGCTGCTTACCTCTAGAGCAGTGGTACCAAAACTATACTCAAGGCACACTAACAGTTCAAGTTTTAAGGATACCCATGCTTGAGCACTGGTGGTTCAATTAGTACCTCAATCAATTCAACTTAACCATGTGTTTTCAAGCTGTGATCAAGACACAGTAGGATATACATAAATCCTGGGAAACATTGCCCTAGAGATTGTTAGCCTGAGTCAGTTCCATTTTGACTCTCTGGGACTGATTTAGAGCAACGCACTGCTGCAACCACTTTAGCATATTTTGCAATGGTTGTTTCTGTGACTTTATGTGTCTGAATATGCAGGGACTGATACACCTTTTGAGTGTATTTAGAAACAATCTTCGGTCGCATCATCAAAACTTGCACCAGCTCCATGGTAGGTACAGAATGTCTATCAGAGTATGGCCTCCAATGTGAACAACTGAGCGCCTAAATTCGCAACCACTTCAGCGATGTGCCCACAGCACTCCCATGCCTATAGAATGGTGCACCTCCGTGCATCTGAATAGCCACCTCCTAGGAATGCCCAATACATTTCCAATACATTTCACACACACATGCAACTCAATCGCTACTGAGTGTCCGTGCATACACGCAGTATAACACATGTGCCATATCAGTATTTAGGAATTTTTGTGCAGGTGCTGTTGCAAAAAATTGCTCAACTTTGTGAACTTTATCATTGCATGTGATGTAGAATCAGGCCCGCTATGTGCATTCTGCGAGCTTTCCACCTGATCCAGTTCCAATGCTTCATTTGTGTTTTTTCTTTCCTTCTGAAGAAACGGCCAGCATCACAGGCCGAGAAATGTGTCAAGGATATTGGATATTATGGGCAAAAACAGCTGCTATCCACTGTGATTCTTACAGATCCACTGCTGAAGCCCCAGCTTTCATTTCTATCGGCCTTTTCGATCCAACACTCCGTTGCTGATTACCTCCCGCTGAATGCTCGATCCATCGTGGCTCATGCATTGGCATCTACCTGCCCTATTGAGGGAATCCCGACAGCGGTTGCCGGATTTCACCAGCTTTCCAGTCAGTGGTTGCATGGCTGGATAAAGAACTGTTGATCAGGAGCGGCTTTCACTCTACAATTAATCATTTTTCACGGAGTGTCCGTCATTCAGCAGGAGTATTCCTATCCTCTGTGGGTAAGATATTTATTACACTAAAACACCCAAGTGGTATTATGCTCTACGGATGCCTTTTAATATGCGATTTTAACTTGCATAAACATTTTAAAGACTTGCATTACTTTGTATCCACGTACTAGTCTATTGACTGTTTCGAATACCACAGTTCAGTGTGATACACCATTTGTTACATTATTGTTAGCAGTATGATACGTTTTTGTCCCAATTAAAGGTAATTATATATCATGTGTTTTTAGTATTACTTTTACCTGTGTCACGCTATCTCATGTTACATTGTTTAAATAAATACATTCATGTGATATACTGTACTCTCACAGTGCACCCACCTTTTTCTTTTGATCACTTCATCTGTGAGACTCCTTTAGCTCAATTATGTTATCTGTTCTCTACTCTGTGTGCTTCTATTTGAATATCAATTGCTTTGTTCTGAGTACAGTATTTTTGCCAGTGATCTTTCACTTATTAAGTCTGTTCTTTTCACAATAAAGGGCCTGATTCTGAGTGAGATGCAGCTGCAATGTCGGATGCAGTGGTGTCTGTACAGATTTGGACTCTGAAATATATTAGGTGGTCCTGGGCAGAGACTGGAAGGTAGTGTGTGTGTGTGTGTGTGTGTGTGTGTGTGTGTGTGTGTGCGTGTGTGTGTGTGTGTATGGGGGGTGTCTAAACAGATGCACAGAGTGTTGCAGGTGTGTTGTGGGCATGTTGCAGGAAGAGACACTCAACTGCTCACGTAGAAAGACAGAGACTGGAAGGTAGTGTGTGTGTGTGTGTGTGTGTGTGTGTGTGTGTGTGTGTGTATGGGGGGGTGTCTAAACAGATGCACAGAGTGTTGTAGGTGTGTTGTGGGCATTTTGTTGGAAGAGACACTCAAATGCTCACATAGAAAGCCATACTCAAGTGGAGAAACTACACTTGCTGTAGCATCGATGGCATGACTGATGGTGCATCTAAAATTCAAAGATGCACCAAGAGGTATTTTAGCATCTATGGAAACTGACAGCAGCTTGTACATTGATACAGAAGGATGTACACTAGGAAAGGGCTTTGTAGCAACATAAACTGTGGCAAAAGACACAAGAACAGCTGCAACCAGGTGTGGTTGCAGAGGTGGGGCTGCAGCTCAGTTCAAATTTCAAATAGGGAAGCCACACCAACTGCCAGTGAGGTAAGTTTAAAATGACAGTTGGTGTGGCTCCCCTATTTGAAATTTGAACTGACCTGCAGCCCCTTCTCTGGAACCGCCACTGTCTGCGACTGTATCTGATTTAGAATCGGAACCAAATGGTGATTTTTAAACTTTCCTTCTGCCTCAGCCTGAGTTCCTGACATATACTTAAAATGTCTTTACAGGTTTGTTTCATTTTAGGTACAAAGATATATACATACACAACTAGGATACGATAAAGACATATATCCCAACATCTAGATTTTGGTGGCACAGACCCTTTTTCAGGTACTGTCCCGACATTTCAACTGTGGAAGAAGGGAGGCTCTCTCTCCCCTTTGTTCTGCATAGCACTATAAAGAGAAGCTGGGGGCAGCTCAGCAGATCAGGGAGTGCTGAGCATGCACCTGTGCACAAAGCAAAAATCTCCAAAATATTGGGAGGTATGATAAAAGGTTAAAACATATACCTTTTCAGCATCCCTTTAGCGAGCTAATGGAGGTGTTTATCTATGCAGATCTATGTATCAGACAAATATACTGTATGGTCAGAAACAATGGTGAAAAAAAGGGATTTCAATGGGTCAGGTATCAAACTACAGGGCTGGTTTGACATATACCATATATTGAAATAATAATGATCCCAATGGGGCAATTCAATTTGCATTGATATGCGGTCACAATGTGAACTTATTACAGCACCCCTCCTATGCATGTCTATGCAATTTTGGTGGTCGCTAGTAGCAGAGAAATGGTTGGAATGCGGACACCTGACTGCTATCACCGCTTTTAGTTTACTGATTTCAAGTTGTTGGGATTACTTATGTTTTGCGTCCTACCATTATGTAAAAAATATTATTAGATTTTTAATATCAGATATTTTTATTGTTTTATTGTGTCTACACAAATTGTAATGGATTTTATTTTGTAGTTTAAATGTAAATATAAACTTAGGAGTGAAACAATGCTGCCACTATTAAAAGTATACTAAACAATCATTTCACATTTATTGCTATCATGAATTATGAGGCAGCACATATTAAAAAACTACACATCAAAATGTTGATCCACAACAAAAGAATTGTCATTGTTGATGCCTCAGGCTCATATTTTATATGAAGGTTTTTCATTTGCATTTGCTGAATGGAATACTACATTTTGGGAGATGTTCAATGTTATATTTATTCATAATATATAATTGTGCAAAACACATGCAGTACTATAGCTTCTTGAAGTTTGAACTTTAATTAGTTTATTTTGTGTAACTGAAATGGTCTTATTAATGAATTCCTATTTTAATAAATGAAAATAAATTATAGAGTCCTATCAAATCAAACTTTGTAATCCATTTATTTAAAAGACAAGTATTAAATGTGCATCATGGAAGTTTTAAATGTTTTACTGCATGTGCATATAATTTTTCTTAAATATTTAATTGTTTGAGTAAAATTTTTCTATATTTTGTTTTAATCAGACAAATGGTGGATCATTTTTATTAGAGTATACTCTCCAAAAGCTGCTTATAGTAAATACATAAATACATAGTTTTCCTTGGACCAATCAAAGGTTTAGTCATTTATTTCACAAAATTATTTAACCCGACCAATAGAAATTGCATTCCCTTGTCTTATTGTTCAAAACTAAACTAAATGCTGTTTATTAGAAATATGGAGTTTTGTATTCTGAAGCCAATATGATTCTATTTCTCTGGGAGAGATCTTTTACGTTTCATTTTTTTACCAAATGTCATTTACATGAAAAACAACTAATTTATTAAAGGAAAATTGCACTGTAAATAATTGCTTTTTCAGATTACACATAGAATTCTGAAGAAATACTCTCCCTGATTTGAAGGCATGTCATCATTTTCATAAACTTCAATAGAGTTCAAAAACCTCACAGAAATACATTCCCAATTGAAATGAACGTATGGAAAAACTGTGAAGTAAATAAATATTATGTTAAATAAATACCATTTTTGAACTACTGTACAAGTCCCAACAAATTCTAGCAGCCATTGACTGCTTGAAAATGGGGGAACTCAGTGTCACACTAGTGCATAAAGGGACCACCTAGAGAATGTAGGTATGGATCCATGCTTAAGGAATGAGATCAGCCACTAGAAGGGTGTGGTCAACACCACAGATATTTGTCTAACCATTAGAGATTGCACGGTCTAGGCCCCTTTATAAATATACATAGTAAATACTGCTAGTGCATGCATGATAATGTACCATATTTATAACAGCAATGCTCTGTAGTGAATTCACCATAGTCCTGGGAATGTAGTATAATGTAATATATGTATAATACTTAAGGACATGGTGATAGCATCTATACTGTATATATCACATTAATGGACTGTACATGTGATAGAAAACCACGGTACTGACTGGCCAGTGTGTAAACTCAATACAAACTCCATTGGATCTAGTAAAGGCAAAATACATGCCATTCAGCTATCTGATTCAGAGGTGCATGCAATTGAATTTGCAAATGCGTATTCAGACGTAGAAGATCTGTGATAATATGCTAATGATGATTCCGCAGGGATTTGTATATAGATGCTTTATGATGGCACCTCTGATCCACTGCTTGCATCCAAAGACACCCCCATCAGTCGTACTCTATGGTTGCTCAGGATGTCCATCCCAAGTAGTGTAAGCCAACAGAGCCTTTACAACTGCATATAAAGATACGGTGAGAGGCTCAGTCACTCTGAAATGGTTGCAACACGCTTGCATTTTTGTAGCTACTCCTATTACCTTCCACAAACACTCACTACCTGCCACTCACTCTGCAAATAAGTCCTCATTGCATCCACAATCGGTAATCCATCAGGATGCATGTGTAGCATGACTATGATGTATCTGCATTGCGTTGATCTCTGAAAGGTTCTTGCTACTAGAATGACTTCATTGTAGGTTATGAATAAATGTGGAGCTCCAATGCCATTCCAATCACTTGCAGGAACTATGCTCATTATGTTACAGCTTTAAGCCAACAAGGGTTGTGTTGTGACCATCCACTTTGATTGGCAGAATGGCTAATCTTGATGTCGTTTCTAGAGAAGTAAACCAATCACCCAGGGTCATCAGTGGTCCTGCTCAAATAAGTTTCTTACTCTCTAATAAAGCAACAATGTATAATTTGTTTGGAACCTGACTCATAGAGATGGGGACTAACCCTCAGGCAGTGGGGCGCACCAGGGATTTTCTATCTACTCCTGTGGACCAATCCAACCCTGGCGTTCTTGTAGAATACATGTCCCAAATGCTGGAAAAATTTGAAAATAGTATTTCTTTGCCATAGCTACACTGTTCAATAAGGTTAGTGGTTTAGTATCAGCTCAACCAATCACAGGCAGAAAGCATGAAGCATTGGTTATGATGGCTGAGCTTTCCCATTCATGTTAATGCGCAACACATCTCAATGTCAATCATAATTTCTTACCATTACAGGAACTCTGATGCACAAAATAGTGGAAATCACATTTTTGTGATGTGGCTACTACTACTATTGCTACTACTACTACTACTTCTTCTACTACTACTACTAGTACTTTCAATTATTATTATAATTGAAATTGATTTATCATTTCTGGAGGAGAAATAATTATGGCATGTATTATTTGGACAACTACTACTACTACTACTTTCAATTGTTATTATAATTGAAATTGATTTAGCATTTCTGGAGGAGCGTAATTATGGCATGTATTATTTGGATATTACTTGAAGCTTTTATGCTTGTAACAGCTGTCACTGTCTAGTTGCATAAATGATGGAGGGGGTGATTCTGATTTCTTCTCATATTATTTCGTTTTAGAATTTGTCTGGTCATTACACATTGTATTGTCTTCCCACCTGCACCTTAGCCTGGATGATGTTGCCATAGTCAGTTCTTATAGCTCTTTTCCCCCAGCTGGAACCTTATTTTGCCTTGTTGAAGCTCAAGGCTCCTACAAAAAAATAAATCTTGGCAACAGATTTTTTTTAGGTGGTTCTCCTAATGAGTAAGCTATTACAATTATAATGGTATTCCCATATGCAAAATGCCCAGGCTGCAGATACAGTTCTCAAACCCAATTCAAGATTACTAAAGGGAGAGATGGGGAGGGCACCGTTAAGTATAATTAAAAGTACAATTCACTGTTTATGTGTCACAGAAAAATATTGGCAGTGGTTCTCAAACTGTGTGCCGTGGCACCCTGGTGTGCCTCAGAACACTGGCAGGGGTGTCTTGGATTGGTGGTCCAGGACCAATTTTAATTATTTTTGGTCAATGTAATAGGCAAAACCAGAGCTGGTGGCTGTCAACCATAAAACATTTGGACAAACAGAAGCAAATCCTGTCCTCAACACATAACTGAACCTAAGGATGACATATAAACACAATTTACTTAATTGAATATTTATTTTAAAATTTCTCAATAAGAAACTTTTGGCCTAGGGGTGCCGTGGAAAAAAATTCTGATACTCTGGGGCGCTGTGATTCAAAAAAGTTTGAGAACCACTGCTCTAATTGGTTAAGGATAATCGTATCCTATAATCTCTATGCAAAATTGACCTGTGTACAGATGGTGTAATAATAATGTAATTTATCAGTTATTGGTGATTTACAGTGATAAGGATATACAATTAATGGTAAATTGGTAGAAAAAAAAATGGGCTGGTATAAAGCATTATGCCATAATGCCTCTTCTTCTACTGCTTTGATCGTAAAACTGTCCTTCCATTTGCTTACCTTTACCATATTATCACTTCTAAATTTATACTTTAGCCACTGCTCAGAGCCCTGCAGAAAATCTCCATCTCTAGCACAAACAGTACATCATTTGGAAATGTAACATACAGTATACTTTATGAAAACACAAAGTATCTGCAGTACAGGCTGCTGCCTGACTGATCTTAAATGAGGTGCATGTTGCAAAGCAAGACATTGCATTAATATATCTTCTGCAATCAGTTCCAATAGAGAACCCTTATTTTCTGGAACTCTACTCACTTTCCATCTTAGAGATACATATCCTTACATTGCTATTTATGCTGTGATCTCCTTCCCTCTACGGACCTGATTCAGCATGGGTTGTAGCTGTGCAACAAATTGCCTAACTACAACCTTTTACTCTAACATGCAGGGGGACGCCCAGCACAGGGTATGTCTGCCCCGCATGCCGGGTCCACCCCGCCCACTAACGTGATCACATTGCTCACATGATTAGGGATGCCCCTTGCCTACACAGTCCAGCTGCGAAGGCAGTCGGAGGGCATCCATCTTTTGGGTCGCAGCAGCTGCATGTGATGTCATGCAGCTGCCACGGCCCGCACCGCATATGGTTTGGACACATCTGCATTGTCCAGACCGCCCCCCCGAACAGTGTGTCGATGCCCACAAAACACATAGCGTCGATGCTCTGTCACCGCCCCCCCCCCCCCCCCCCCCCACAGGACTGAAGAGAACGCAGTTTAGGACCTTGCACATACTCCCATCAACATGCATACATGTGCTGAAATCACCATGATAGCGATTTCAGGACAATTGTGATTCATGCTAAATCGCCCCCTATGTCTGTTATAACCACTTCTCACTTACACCTCCAAAACATCATCCATGCATTCATTAGCACTCCAAAACTTTCCTTCATTTCTGTGATCTATTCAGATACAACTCTTTAGAGAGGCCAATTCCCTCTTTCAAGTCTCTCTCAACTTATTTTCTCAAACTGGCGTATTCTCTGTCAGTCCTAACCAGTCATCATTTCTTACAAAATCCAACACCCTTCTAGATTCTTGGACAGATCAATTATTAAAAATATACTTTTGAAGTAAATCATTTTTGTTATCAGAACTCCAGCAATACATAATCTGTCTTAAGAAATGTCATTGTTTTGGAAATATATAAATTATAAAAATATAAATAACTAACCACAGGCATGAAAGTCACAGTGATTAAATAAAAATGACTGCAAAAAGCAGAAAACCCGTATTTTGTTATGAAAAATTAAACAAGAGAAGTTTATGGCATTGACAGTCAAATGTAATGTAGATGAGTGGAATGTGCCCAGGTATTAATTTACTGATGTTCCTATAAGATAGCAAATCTAATATTATATTGCTTGATCTGAGCCTTATGTCATCAAAGCTAACAATAGAAAATTAGCTAATATTATATTGCTTGATCTGAGCCGTTATTGTATCAAAGATAACAATAGAAAAGCTAGAATTTACATGAACTATATCTGTTACTATAACACACACACACACACACACACACACACACACACACATACACACACACACACACACACACACACACACGCATATATAGCACTTGAACAGCTATCACACTCCTTCCCCATTATATATACCACGGTGCACATTACTTTAATTAATAATAATTCTCCAGGATACGGCACTCAGCGGTCTCCCCAGTCATTCAAAATGAATAATTAGTTAAGCAATGTCTTACCTTAGGTACCCAAGCCAAGACTGTAACAGGAGATTATAATTATACAGTGTATATATATATGTGCACTATATATATATATATATATATATATATATATGGTGCATATCATGTCAAATGACCTGAGATTGTTGCTGCTAATGGCAAAGCTGATGGTAGTAACATCAGTACATACCTCCCTATTTTATATTATTATTATTATTATTATTATTATTATGATGATTATTATGATGATTATTATAATCCTTTATTTATATGGTGCCACGTGGGATCTGCAGAGACAAATTATAGAGCAAAAAAATAAGCAAAACATGAAGACAGTGACTTACAGTTCAATACAATATAGGACAAGTATAGGGTATATAAACATAGCTGCATCAGTAAACAGCACTGAAATAAGGTTTTGGTGCCATCAAAGGGAGTATTGAAAAGAAGATAAGTTAAGTAAGAGACGTACAAGCACATGAGGGAAGAGGACCCTGCTTGTGAGAGCTTACATTCTAAAGGGGAGGGGCACACAGACGGGGTGACACAAATGGGGTAGCAAGTGAGCATGGGCCACAGAAGGCTTAGGATGAGAGACGGCTGGGTTTGGTGATGAAGTGTGTCTTGAGAGCCCACTTGAAGTTTTGTAGAGAGGTGGAGAGTCTGAGGGGGTGAGGTAGAAAATTCCAGAAAAAGGGAGCAACACGTGCAAAATCTTGTAAGTAGGAGTGGGAGGAGGTAATCAGAAGGCAGGAGAGGCAGCGTGCATTAGCAGAGCAAAGAGGATGGGTGGGAGTGTAAAAGGAGATAAGGTCAGAGATGTAACTGGGAGAGGAGAGAGTGAGGGCTTTGTGAGTGTGAGAAGCTTGAAATAGATTCTGAAGGGGAGCCAGTGAAGGGCTGGTAAGAGAGGTGAGGTGATGTAGTGCGTTTGGTGAGAAAGATGATCCGGGCAGCAGCATTGAGGGGAGTTTACCGATGTATGTGTTAGGGATGCCAGTCAGAAGGAGATTACAGTAGTCCAGTCTGGAGATGACCAGTGAGTGGATAATGGTCTTAGTGGCATCCTAGGTGAGAAATGGTCTGGTCCTGGAAATATTTTTGAGATGAAAGTGACAGGTTTGTTATAGGTGCTGAATTTGTGGTTTGAAGGAGAGGGAGGAGTCAAGGATTACTCCAGGACAGCACACTTTGGGGCTAGAGGAGATAATAGTGCCATCTATAGATAGTGAAATTGTGGGAGGTGAGGTTGTGCGGGAGGGAGGGAAGATGATCAGCTCAGCCTGAGACATGTTAAGTTTAAGAAAGTGCTGGGACATCCAGGAAGAGATAGCAGGGAGACAGTTGGATACACGAGTGAGGAGTTCAGGAGAGAGGTCAGGGGAGGAAAGGTAGATTTAAGTATCATCAGCATAGAGATGATATTGTAAGTCAAAAGAGCTAATGAGATCTCCTAAGGAGGATGTATATAGAGAGAAAATGACAGGACAAAGAACAGAGCCTAGGGGGACACCTACAGTTAGTGGAAGTGGGGGTGGGGAGGTGGAGCCATGAAAGGAGACAGAAAATGGAACCGTCAGAGAGTTAGGAATTCAGCCAGGAGAGGGCAGTATCACACAGACCAAGGATTTGCAGAAGGAGAGGGTGGTCCACAGTGTCAAAAGCAGCAGAGAGGTCAAGAAGAATAAGCAAAGAGTAGTGACCCTTGGGTTAAGCAGATAGGAGGTCATTGTAGACTTTTGTGAGGGAAGTTTCAGTAGAGTGGAGATGACGGAAGGCAGACTGGAATGGGTCAAGTAGTGAGTGGGAGAAAAGAAAGGCAGTAAGGTGGTTATAGACAATACGAAGAAGTTTGGAGGCAGAAGGAAGGAGAGTGATGGGTCAATAGTTGGAGAGAGCATGTGGATCAAGGATAGGTTTTTTAAGAATAGGGGAGATGAGTGCATGCTTGAAGGAAGAGGGGACAGTGCTGATGAGAGGGAGAGATTGAGGAGGTGGGCAAGATGGGAGCAGGCAGAGAGAGAGAGAGGTAGCAGAGGAGGCGGGAGGGGATAGGGTCAAGTGGGGAGATGGAGGGGTGTGAGGAATGAATGAGGGCCATGACTTCCTCACCAGATACATGGGAGAAAGATGTCATAGTTGGTAACAGGGAAGGAGAGGGGTGGTAAGGGATAGGCGGTGGCTGGTTGTTGATCTTTTTGTGGGATGCGATGTCCTGATGTATGGAGTCAATTTTGGATGTCAAGAGCAGAGAGTGATGGGGGGAGACGAGGTAGGGGGGAGCAGAGGCGGGAGTTGAGAGTGGCAAAGAGGCACCGGGGGTTTAAAGACTGGGAGGATATGAGGTTCTTGAAGTATGACTGTTTAGTGAGGGAAAGGGCAGCACTGAATGATGAGAGCACAAGTTTGAAATGGAGGAAGTCTGTCTTAGAGCGCAATTTCCACCACTGTCGCTCATTTGGTGTGCCAGGGTAGAGGTGTTGATCTGCGGCGGTGAATAGTGGTTGGTGGAGTGACAGAGTCAAGAGCAGAAGAAAAGGAAGCATTGTATAGAGATGTGGCTTGTTCAGGGCATGAGAGAGACAGTATAGGAGAAAGAAGTGAGTCGAGTAGGGAGGATAGGGAAGTGCCTTTGCAATGACTTACACAGTGGAAAACTCCAGGCAATGCTTTGAAGATTAAGGCATAGAAAGGAAAATTATAGCAGGGATCAGTTTCTTGGGGTGCACTCCATCCCATTTACAAATAATTTAATAATTTCATAGATTCGTTACTGAGTGCATATTCTCGAACAGAAATCACCAATATCCACGTGGAATATTCCTGGATTATATTCCACCTATGATATATTATTATGGCCTAATTATTCGGCCATACTAAAGCGAAGTATTAAAAACAATATAGAAATAGAAAAACGTGAAGAAAATAAAATCTTTATTAGACAGATTTCTGTCTTGTGTAAAAATGAAATATGATTAAAACCAAATCGTGTGCCACCTATTATTTCTTATATATTCGATATGCTCTTATGATGAGTACATATGTTTAAAGCTCCAACTATTTATATATATATATATATCCACTTATAGGTAATAATGTACTGTTGTCCTTGCCATGGAATTCTATATATAATATATACTTGCACCTATACCCGAATAGTATTCCACTTGTTATATATGTTGTAATGGATTAACCACAGAAATTGGAGGAGTAACCATAAATTTTAACATATAAATCACAGCCTTAATGCTTATAATATGTCCATTCACTTTCTTATGCTAATACCAGCTATTTTCAGTATAGTATTACCTAGTATGTAGGAAGTGGCAACAAATGTTTAATAACAGCCTTGGTATTTATAATGTATCCATTCAATGTTATCTACAGAGAATGGCAACAAATGTTGCCATATATGTAGTATTTCAAGTTCTCAGCACTCTGCCCTTATTTATATACTAGGGACATTGTGCAGATATTACATATACCAGGCTTCTTGGCTGCGCATGAAATTAATACCCCGGATGTTTTCCTGTATATATAACTGCGTGGTGCAGGTGTATATGATTACAAACCTGTAATTACTGACATTATCCCCCAATAGGGAAAATACGTGCCAGATAATATGTCAGTCTATTAATATCAGGTATGTTAAATGTCCCAGTGTGTTTCCACACACTGATTGCGGCAGGGACTTTTATTTATAATGTACACAAGCTGTAATAGGGTTTGCAGGAGTCAGCAATTTATATATATATATATATATATATATATATATTTTTTTTTTTTTTTTTTTTATTAGTACTCCACACCCTGTTTACTGCAGGGACTGTTGTATATTGCTAATACACACAAGCTGTAATAAGATCTGCAGGGGTCAGTGGTTAGTATGTATATATTTATTAGCGGTGATATTTAGAATCAAGATATACCTATAATTACTGACATTATCCCACAACAAAGGAAATATGTCCCAAATGGTATGTGGGTCCGTTTAATTATTCCCATACACTTCCAAATGCCTCTGATCTTGTGTTTTTAGGCTCAGCGTTTTATAATAAGGTGTGCAGAAATTCGCAATATATATGAGATTATTAACAGTTGTGCTTCAGTATGCTGACCCTGCTTATTACAGCTATCTGCTATTCAGCATAGCCATACATCATGAGATGATACGTGGGCAACTGACAGATTTTTGGTATGCACGCACAGCCGGGCTTCCTATAATCAAGTCTCCTCCATATACTAAACGGTATAAGGGTATACAGTACAAGCAAGTAATTACTGAGCTAAAACATTAGGCATGCATTGGCGGCACACGGCTAACCAATGCGCATTTCGCTCTAGCGTGCGGCACCCGCCTCCTACCAGAATTTTATACGGTGAAGAGACCAATCGATTTCCCCCTCCTGATTATATCTCATTTTCATTGGCAGGCGGGGGATTTTTAAACCTCCCGTCCGTTCCCCAATTCTGAACATAGGAGATTGGTTTTAACTCCTAATGGTTTTACCCATCACAGGTGAATTGAGTAAAGCCATCTTCCAATACTACCATGCACTCATCAGACTAGAATGTCCCATAACATGTGTCCTATTGATTTTAGATGTTAGTAGCTATGGATCGTATGCTAAACTCATGATACCACATATCCCCATTACCCATATAGGTGAGGAGAAAAGAGAGAAAGGAAAGCAGGGGATAATATAGATCCCTGATTTTATATCTAATACAAGACTATAATGCACACAAATCTTCATGTATAACCAATACACCTTCTAAATTTTAAGTGATATCTTATATCTGTATATATTATTATTCAAAATGTCCTTCCTTCTTAAAAAGATGTGTACTTTATAAAAATGTAATTGCAAATTTATGTGAGATACAGATGCAATGAATGTATTTTGTATTTTCTATTTTATGTTTTTGTGTATCATATTAAATTCCTAAAAAATTATAACAGTGTTGATATGTATATATATCATGATGAATACTCATCCATCCTGTATTATTCCCATCCAACATGTACTTAAAGTATATGTGTTTACTGTGCTTATTAAAAAGTGCCTATCTTTGTCACCTCTATTGTGAATGTGCCAAAATATTAAATGCCCACTATACTTTATTAGTGCTGAAAAATGTCTTCGTGCACAATTAGAAAATTATATATATATAAAGATTATTTTTTTTTAAATTTATTGTGTATAGATGAATTGAATGTGATCCTATAAATAAAACTGATGAAATATGTCAGCAGGTATTCCCACTACATAATCATTTAAAAATGATGTGCAAAAATAAATGGTGTCACACCACAAACTAAAAAACAAAAGTGTAAAATAACATGCCAAAACAGAAAAATGTACTGGATTATTGATAATTCCATTAACGTAATTATGTACGATGTTAATCACATATCATAAATTATTTTCCCTCATCTATCTTATATAATTTTATTCATATTGCACTTCCTTTCTATTTACATCTGTGCATGTTCTTGATATTCATCCTATATAGTGATTATTTTCCCATTGTCTATTATACATGATTTTATCCACGTTCCATTCTCTCTTTAATCACACCTATACCAGTGTATAAGCTACCTATTGTATACTCCATAGGCTACAACATATCCTATATTCGATAATATATACTATCCCCTTGTATGCCCATCCTTCCATATATATATATATCTTCCAACAACTTTTTATATATTATTATTAGCATGTTTGTCATTCCTAGTTCTATAGGGTGACTATGTCAAACCTAAATGCTCGAATGCATGTTATCCCCCTACGTGTGAGTCCATATATATATATATATCCCACAAATAGGGAGTTTGTTTATAATCACCTGGTTCTATAAGGTAAGTATATCACATCTACATCCCTTGTGTCCATAATATCATCATACCTATCTATCTGTATCCATGTACACTTTGTGTCCATAATTATAGACACTCTATAAGAGATACATGCCTCGATGTCATTTTTGATATGAGTATCTAATCAAATAATGTACAGTACATTGTTCTACTGTCACTTCAATTTATACTTTGCATAGATCATATGGATTTGTTCTATATTTCCATAAAGGATGGACACAAAGGATGATATTTTACTTCTGTAAATTTCATGTAAAGATGTCACAACAATTAATTAATCATATTAACTGTATTTACTCCATATTCATACAGCAGGTAAATGTGAAATCAAAATTATTATTTTTTGTTCTTGGTATGGAAAACATCATATACGTCTTTATTGCAAGATTAAGGCATAACAGGATTCTTTTAAATCATTTATCTGCTGTCTTGAGTTTTGGGAAAAAAGATATATTAATGAAATAGTTCTAGTTAAGTATCAAAGAACCTATTTTTAAATTATTATAACTCTTTAGTGTTCTGCACAAAAACAGTTTATCTACTCAAATTGTCTTCATAAATGTTACAGAAATTATTTTGAGGTAGTTTTTAGTTCTATCTTGTACTGTAGTTCAAAAATGATGGAAGCAAATAAAACATATACTGCAATAAAAGTTTTGATAAAGCATTCAAAGACTGTGTCAGATACAGAAATGCCCACACAGTGCCAGATATGCCCCCAGTGCCATGTACACATGTCCTTACAGTGCACCCCCCCTTCCCTTGCTGCTTACCGTGCTGCTGCTGCTGCCCTGTGTGTGAGGGGAGGAGAGCACAGCGTGTGCCTCTCCTGCTCCTCAGTCTCTGGCGGCGGTCCGGGTGTCTTCCTTCAATTAGGCGCCAAGCTGTGAGCCAATCAAAGCTCGCAGTCCAGCAGCCAATCAGGAGCCTTGGCTGCCAGTCCGCAAGCTCTGAATGGCTCATGGGGCGGTGCTGAATTGAAGGTAGACTTTAAGGGGCAGGAGAGGCGCACGCTGCGCTCTCCTCCCCTCAAGCAGCAGAGGTGCAGTGAGCAGCAGCGGAGGGAGGGAGCGGCGGCCCGGCAGCGGTGGGTACGGCGTACCAATGGCTAAATTCTTAAGGGTATGCCATACCCACATGTACCCGCTTACTTGCACTGCTGTACAGTACATGTCATGAAAGTAGAAAAAAAATCATATCAGGTGCAATAAAGGGATTTGAAAGCTGTTATACAAATAGGTGAGTCCTAGCAGCCTGTGTAAATTGGATAATCTATCCTTCCCAGAGGCCACCACCAGCACTTACCATAGAAGTAAATTGGAGAAATCATCATCTGGTGGAGCCGGGAAGCGCTGGCCGCTATTGTTCTTGCTACCCAGGGTGAAGGTTCTGCCCCCAGCCTCCTCCTCAGGCTCCAGCAGCTTCTCGTCCTCACATGACTTGGCGGCAGGAGCGGATCTTCTACCTGGTCATCGGGGAGGCAGGGAAGGGAGAGCAAGCGATGTAGGAGTGAAAGGCGGGGACCAGGTCCGTATCATGTGGCTCTGACCCACCATAATAGATAACGGGTGAGCAGGGTGTGGGCGCCTCACAGTCTGCGTAGCGCACATCCTATGACATACATAATTTTTAAACTATATTCAGCACCGCCCCCCCAAGTGCTGTTGCCCATAATGGTAGCACCGGCCCTGGGTAGACACTGAGGGGCAGGAGAGGCACACGCTGCGCTCTCCTCCCCTCAAGTAGCAGCCGCGTGGTGAGCACCAGTGGAGGGAGGGAGCGACAGCCCGGCGGCGGTGGGTATGGCGTACCCACAGCTAAATTCTTAAGGGTACGTCTTACCTACCTGTACCTGCCGACTTGCACCGCTGATCCTCCTCATCATCATACAATATTAATTCCTCCCCGCTGGAATCCCCCATTACAGATGTCTTTGTATTTCGATGTAATTGCTGGGACAGGTCTTCCGAGTGGAATTTCCAGTTCATTTTGATGAACATCATCTTTTCCACATTTTGAGGAAGTAGCCTCCTACGTTGTTTACTTACAAAGTTCCTAGTTATGCTGAAAACTCTCTCCGAGTACACACTGGAGGGTGGGCAGCTTAAGTAATACAAAACCAGTTTGTACAAGGGCCTCCATATTGACTATTTTTCCTTTCAGTATGCCAAGGGACTCTGTGACATGCCTACTTTGATGGTGTTGTGAAAGTAATCCTCCACTATTCTTTGGAGGAATGGTGACCGCATCAGATGGAGTTACAGTAGAGGTGTCACTACTGGGGAATTCATCTAGACTCAACCAGATGTCAAAATGGTCTTCATACCCACTAGGTCTTTTGGGAAAATGTAGTTTTTTCCTGTCTGTTTCAGAAGAAATTGAAGGAGGAGACATTACTTCAGCTGCCATCTTGCTCACCGGGAGCTCTTTACCTCTCTTAATATCTGTTTCATTTGGAAAGAAAGACAATGCATACAACTTGAACCTAGGATCAAGCATGGTTGCCAAAATGTAGTGATCCAATTTCAAGATATTGTCATCCCTTGTATCTTCGCTGGGTGTAGTATTGTATGCCGGCGGCTGGGCTCCCGGCGACCAGCATATTGGCGCCGGAATCTCGACCGCCGGCATACCGACAGCATGGTGAGCGCAAATGAGCCCCTTGTGGACCCCCAAGAGGAAGATAAACTGTCGGTATGCCGGCTGTCGGGATTCCGGCACCAGTATACTGTGCGCCGGGATCCCGACAGCCGGCAAACTGAAGACCACCCTCCTCGCTTAGCAAAAAAAAGGGCTTGATCTACAAGTCCGACATATTTTGCAGATTCGCCTTGTTTTATCTCCTCCTTTAATTTCTCCAGTTATTTTTCCAAAAGCCTAATTAGGGGAACCACCTAGCTTAAGCTAGCAGTGTCAGAATTGACTTCACAGGTGGCTTCGAAGGTTTTGAGCACCTTGCACAAGACAGAAAGTAATTTTCAGTGTGCTGGACTGAGGTACATATCACCCCCTCCTCTCCCAAAGTCATGGCTTGTTGTATAAATATGAATGGCTTTCTGCTGCTCCTCCATCCGCTGAAGCATATGAAGGGTGGAGTTCCACCTTGTCACCACCTCTTACTTCAGTTGATGGAAGGGCAGATTCAACTTTTCTTGCAGCTGCTGCAATCTCCTGCATACTGTTGTGGAATGCCAAAAATGCTCCAAAATCTTTTGGGCCACAGACAGCATCTCTTGCACGCCCCTGTCATTTTTAAAAAAAAATCTGAACCACCAGGTTTATCGTGTGAGCAAAAACAGGGGATGTGATGGAATTTACCCAGCTGTAATTCTTTCAAAATATTATTGTCATTATCCAAAATTACAAATCCTGAGGAGAGTCCAAGTGGGTTAAGCCATGTCGCTATTACATCCCTTAGTTTCTCTAAGAGGTTGTCAGAGGTATGCATCTTAGCAAAGCCAGTGATACACAGAGTAGCCTGCCTTTGAATGAGCTTGCAATGTTTGCTAGATATTTCCACAGAAGGGTTTTGGATCCTGCACCGACCTAGATTCAAAGTACACACGTAATCATACAGGGGCCAGAAATGGACAATAATTATTGGAAATTCCTATCTGTCCGTATGGCGGTGCGCCCAGAGTCACAAGAAGAAAAGCAATTGTATATGTACAAGGAGAAAAGTATGACTCTTGTTTGGGCGCACTCTTATTAAATTATCTAAGTGATAGTCGATAAGTGATGTGCCTAAAAATTGATAACGTAGTCTTTTAATTCTGCTCTTTAAAATACATGAGAACTCAACAAGACAAATTACACATAAGTAGCCATTAATATGTCTTATGGAAAGTATTTCTCCCAAAAATTTGTAAAATGTTCAGATCTTAATTATGCCTGGATAATTGCATATCAGAAGATAGCTACATCTAAAGCTGCTTCCGTCTGCCAAAGATCTGTACAAACTGTGTTTGTATTAATGCGGCCCTAAATAGGGTTAGGTTCGTGAGTGGAAGAGCCCACACACTAATTAACAATTCTAATAGTTTGCCACTAATGTAGATAAATAGATTGTGACGAATAAAGGTTCAAGAGGTAGTAGGATTGAGTATAAGTGGTGATGCTGCTGTTGGTGTTGTTTCTATAGGGAAGGGAGTCTTCCTACTTCACCGGGTATTCCCTAGCAGTCGCCTGTCTAGGTACTGACCCAGCCCACCTCCGTTTAGCTTCCAAGATCGGACGAGATTGGGCGTGAACGTAGGGGTATGGTCGTAGAAATAACTGACCCTATACCACCAATGAGAGTGCACCGAAACAGAAGGATTGGTTCCTCCTCAAGAAAGAATAAGGGATGATAGGACTGTGTTGAGAAGAAATACCGCAGTAGGGTAGGTGTGAATCTGCTGTCCACGTTAGACTGGCGAGATGCGTCCCCTAGGGGGACACGCTCACCAGAATCGTGGATGAGAGTTCACGGAAGGAAGAAAAGCAAGAAAACGGTTAAGGGGTAGATGAGATAGTGGAATGAAAAATTGAATTGATTGTTGCAAGTTCCTTTCGGTCACCTATGTGCCCACAATGAGATAAGTAAGGCATTAAATATCACCCATTCATCTGTCAGACAGGCAAGGTGCCCACTAGGAAAACGCGTTTCACCCGGTCACGGGCTTGTTCACTTCCTCTTGGTACCTGCCTGGTCATCTGTCACAGATACTAGGATCCATCAGTAAATAAAAAAACATAGGTGACCGAAAGGAACTTGCAACAATCAATTCAATTTTTCATTCCACTATCTCATCTACCCCTTAACCGTTTTCTTGCTTTTCATCCTTCCGTGAACTCTCATCCACGATTCTGGTGAGCGTGTCCCCCTAGGGGACACATCTCGCCAGTCTAACATGGACAGCATATTCACACCTACCCTACTGCGGTATTTCTTCTCAACACAGTCCTATCATCCCTTATTCTTTCTTGAGGAGGAACCAATCCTTCTGTTTCGGTGCACTCTCATTGGTGGTATAGGGTCAGTTATTTCTACGACCATACCCCTACGTTCACGCCCAATCTCGTCCGATCTTGGAAGCTAAACGGAGGTGGGCTGGGTCAGTACCTAGACAGGCGACTGCTAGGGAATACCCGGTGAAGTAGGAAGACTCCCTTCCCTATAGAAACAACACCAACAGCAGCATCACCACTTATACTCAATCCTACTACCTCTTGAACCTTTATTCGACACAATCTATTTATCTACATTAGTGGCAAACTATTAGAATTGTTAATTAGTGTGTGGGCTCTTCCACTCACGAACCTAACCCTATTCAGGGCCGCATTAATACAAACACAGTTTGTACAGATCTTTGGCAGACGGAAGCAGCTTAAGATGTAGCTATCTTCCGATATGCAATTATCCAGGCATAATTAAGATCTGAACATTTTACAAATTTTTGGGAGAAATACTTTCCATAAGACATATCAATGGCTACTTATGTGTAATTTGTCTTGTTGAGTTCTCATGTATTTTAAAGAGCAGAATTAAAAGACTACGTTATCAATTTTTAGGCACATCACTTATCGACTATCACTTAGATAATTTAATAAGAGTGCGCCCAAATAAGAGTCATACCTTTCTCCTTGTACATATACAATGTTTGCTAGATAGTACTGCTGCTGCTGCTGCTGCTAAAGATGATTCAACCATCCAGTGGGCTGTCACACTCATATAATCTTTAGTTTTCCCACTACTGCTTGTCCACATATCTGTAGTTAGGTGGACATTGGCTACAATGGCATTTTTTAGGCAGTGAATGAGGTTTTTCTTAACGTTCTGGTACAGCCGAGGAATGGCCTTACTGGTGAAATGAAACCGAGATGGAATTTGGTACCGTGGACACGCAGCCTCCATTAACTGCGTAAAGCCCACTGAATTGATGGCAGATATTGGATGCAGAGCGGTTACTATCCAAGCAGTCATGGCATCAGTGATATGGTGTGCGACTGGGGTGAGAACAGACATACTTGTTTCTCATTGCCAAGCATTGCTAAACAGTCAATTGTTTTTGGGAAATACTACTAGTACTAGCAGTTTTCTTGGTCCACTTCTGGGATGATGAACTACCCCGAGCAGCAGCAGCAGGACCAGCATCAGCAGGCCTTGCACTTAAGGGTTCTTCTGCGGAATCCTGGAAAGGGGAGGATTCACCTAGTATTAACAAATTGGTTTCAAGACCATCTCTGGTCAAAACTGAGGATACTGAGGTTGAGGATGAAGGTGTTGGTGGTGGAGATCGCAGGTGCTGGGTTCTAGTAGAGAGAAGGGAGACATTTGCTGCTGGACTGCTTGTTGTTATTTTCTTAGCAACAGTTCTGACACCCTACACCTGCCATGAGCTCACTGCAGATGATGTAATAGGGTGGAGGTTCCTAAATGCTTATTGCCCGTACCTCAACTTATTTTGTTTCCACAAAGGCTACAGATGGCTTGGCAAATGTTGTCAGGATTTCATTCAAAATTATTCCACACATAGGAGGTGGATTTCTTGGTCCGATGCCTAGGCATGACAATGGCTGTCTTATCATGACCAACAGATGCTTTCACTTGTGCCTGACTTATACACACAGCATCCTCATTCTCATCCTCAAGATCCTCATTAGTGCCATCGTCTGCTATACAAATACCCCCCTCATCCTCTTGTATCTCCCGGAGGCATCATCAACAGCTACTGTAGGTCACCAGCAATACTTATGTTGCTCATCTCCACACATACAAAGGGAGCAGTAACAGTGGAAGGCAGCTTCTCTGAGAGTTTAGGCTCACACATAGGATTTGGGGACGCAATTGGATTCTCCATCACTTTACAACTTTCTGTTTCTGAAGTTCGCACAGTTTGTTTTGCTGCCTTAGTGGTTTTCAGTTTTTGACACCTTTAAAGTTTGAGTGACAAGGTCTTTTATTGTCTTGAGAGGCAGAAGATGCCTCACTAACAGTTGCAGAATCATCAGTCATAAATATAGGCCAAGCCCTGAGTCTTTCCTTGCCACTGCGTGATGTGAATGGCATGTTGGCAATTTAAAGTTTTTCAGCATGAACCAACTTTATTTCTCTTACTGCTTGAGGTCTTTTTTTCTTTACCAGTTCTGTAAACTGTCTATGCCCTTGAGCATCAACTTTAGTACTGGATGACATTAAATCGGCATCATGACTGGTGGAAGCAGCTGGAGCGCTAGTATTTGGTTCTGTAAACTGATTGTTATACATTTTTTAATTCACAGATCACAGTTCACAAATCAGTAATGCAGTGCACACAACGAACAATGCAAAGATAAGCAAATTATTTTTATTTGTTTTATTTTTGGGGACGACGCAGATTGTGCCACACTGCGTTGAGTCAGACCTCTTTAACACACGGTACTAAATACAAGTAACTATGGTGTACTAGTGTGCATTTATTTTGCACACAACAAACAATGTAAAAAAGCAAAAAAAAAAAGATTTTTGTTTTATTTTTTGGGGGGACGCACTGACAGACTCTGATAGCCACTGACTGACAGCACTGTGATAGATGTCTGACACAGCCCTGATTGACCCTGACACACCCTGATAGCAATGTGATGGATGCACTGAGACAGCCTGGTTGAACCTGACAGACCATGATGGCCATTGACTGACATCACTGTGATTGACGTTCCACTTCTGACACAGCCCTGATTGACCCTAATGGCCAGTGACAGCTGAGACTCTGACAGCCTGCCCTGAAAAGGACAGACTGACAGCACCCCACAGCACAGCCCCTCACAGCTTGGAAGCATGCAGGAAAATGGTGCCGAGCCGTGTGACGTTGAGCCTTTATAGACTCAAAGTCTCGCGAGAAATCCGAAGCGGGATGATGACGTTCGTCCTCTTGCATGCTCCCGAGCTTGTCATGACGTTTGTGGGCCGGTCTTACGAGCTCTCAAGCCAGGCATGTTCAGAGCTGTTCTGATTCCAGAACATCTCTAGTGATTTCACACTTACAGTAGCAGTGGTTCTCAAACTCGGTCATCAGGACCCCAAACAGTTCTATGAGGAGACCTGGAAAACATGAACTGTTTGGGTTCCTGCAAACTGAGTTTGAGAACCTATTATCTATTGAATGGGATAATCAGTAAAATCTCAAGCAGTGACGAGTTAAGATTGCCGCTGTTTGCTAATTACTGAATGGTTACCATAACCCCTTTTAGCATCAAAAACGAATGCTAAAGAGTGTATGATTCATTCTTAAAAAGAGCTTTAAGTGTTAAGAAACCATGTTTTGATTAGGTTTTAATAAGGTATTATTATATAGTGCATGATATATTGAATGGTACCTAATGAGCAAATGTCTGGTTTTATAATGGAACTTTGAGACTGCTGTAAAATATAATTTTAAAGACTGAATTTCCTGGCAGACTCACATTATTGTGGATGGATTGTGTGCTTAAATAATTACTATATCTATATGTCATTCAAAAAATCCATGTCTTACGGTTTGCGAATGGCACACAATATGATTTACAGAAACCCTCAAAAAAAGAGTAATCTATTCTGAGAATCTAATATCCCTGTTGAAATATATGCGTTTAATTACATCACCGATAAAATATTCGACTTCTGTACACATAACCATGCATCAGCTGAACCTTGTTTTGGACTGTTTAATAAAATATGTTCACTTTTATACAAACTACAGTAGATTTTGTTTAACAATGCATTGAACAATAAGGAACATTGCCAGAGGAGACAGAAGAAAAAAAAATAGGATAGGCCATTCTGAACAATGAAATAATAATGTCAGCTTTTTTTGTACATTAAATTATAGCCAAGGCTTTATTTCAAATTGTGATAAACATTGTTTAATCTCAATACAGAAAGCAGCAGGGCAGTACTTTTTTTGTTCTGTGATAAAACACACTGTGAATACTGCTCCAGCTCTTTCTGTAACATTAATTACAATAACTTCTCATTTACCAATGTCACTCTTTGCTTTATGCTCCATGATAATAGTCCAGTAATTTCTTGCCAGATCATGATTCACTTTGTTTTTATAGAGAGGCAAACTGCATGGTTTATATTTTCTTTTTTAAGATTGTAAGACACGTTTGTAAAATAAAATATGTGCATTTGAAAATAAATCCAAGAAAACGTACTAAAAAAATCATAAACATTTTTTAAAAATGCAGTGACTGCCATATAATATTGTTTTTAATCTAAACAACAGTGGTAATAAATGTGATGAAAGCGTTAAAGATAATAGTATAAGATCTGGGGAAAAAAGTGTTATGATTTTGATAATGTACAGTTTTAAATGTTTTAAGCCTGATTTACGGGTATATTTACTAAGCAGGGGTTTTGGCTCCTCTGTGGTTTTCAGGCAGGATTGCATCCTGCTGATATACTACAAGCCAAACCGCCAGACAACTGCTGAGAAGTTGGTCTTTAGAATGCAAGTGAACATTGGCTCATCATCAATGTTTTTAACATTAGAAGTACTGAATGGAAAACCTACATTTACTAAGTGGCAGCTTTAGAAACTGCTGAAAAACCATAATTAAACCTTCCCAAATAAATGGCCTGCCTCAGACAAGCATGTTTATACTGTATATAGCACTGCGCAGTGCATGTCATGGGGTCCAACTAATTGATAACCAACCCTAGGTTCTTAAGCCTAGATTGGTAGTGAATTAGTCAGGGAAACAATGAGACTGGGGTCACTCAATTGTACATAAATCAGCACTACTATTTTGACCAGCTAGAGCTGGTGGAACCATAGAGAAAAGACCTGTAGTGTTGAGATTTCCCACCATGATTCCACCAGCTACAGTATAAACTGCTTGGCACCAGGACTGGTTTACCCATGAGGTTTGGGCCTGTAAATAAATGTGTATGCCTCCCTCCTGAGTTCAACCAGCCCTAGTGTAAATAGCCCTGAGGTTCTTCTCCATACCTGAGTATAGTGGGTACAGAGATAATGAATAGTTAATAGCATTTATAATATTATCCTTTGCTGATGCACTACAGGTCCCTGAAAGCTCTGTCAATCCCAACTTTTAGGGCTGCCATGGCATGCTGCCACTTGGAGAACCACATGCCAGCCTGCCCTAACAACCAGGGTCTGCTTGAAGGGTACCTGTGAAAGAGCTACTAAAATAAAAACAGTAGACACACACACCAAATTTCAAAACTGTTTTATTAAAATGAAGCACCCTCTGCTGCCTCATTTACCCATTTATTACTTACAGTATACTTATGAATTGGTTCTCCTCGGCCCATGTAAGCAACAAAGAACACTTAGCATAACACAAAAAGGTTGCTACTTTTTCTCTATGAGAGCCCAACACAAATGAGATGTCACTCTTGGACACTTTCATAGGAATGCATGCGAATGCTGTGATTGGTCAGACCAATAACTGGCTACCTAAACTGGAAAAACAATTGGACAGACACCAATGTAATTTAATCCATTTTAAAAATAAATACTCAACAAAGTCAATAGCGACTATGACCAATAAAAATTATATACAGTATATGGCTACATGGGGTGCAACCACCCAGAAATCCAGTTAGAAAACCAAATCCAAGAAACATACTAAGGATACTGGACATCTGAAAAGTTAGGCACATCTTACAGTTAGGGGGAATCACACACCTCTCTTGATAAGCCATCTGCAGAGATGTCTCTTCCAGGATGTACACCAAAGCACAGATGCTAGAAAGATATAACACACATGTAGAAGTAAACAGTGGAAGAGGCAGAGGTATGTTCCAGGAGTCCTCCAGTGCAGAGAAAGTTTAATATTTAATCTCTCTTCCTAGTAGTTTACCATTCATGAATTAAACGTGTTAAATAAAGGACTATCCTTTATTCTAACAAAGCACTTTGATTTCTATAAGTGGAAAATAGAGGTTTTCAAGCTCAACTGTCAAATACTAAGAGAGTTCTCTGGTAACCTCCCAGGAGCTACTTTGACCATATCAATAGGTGACTTACCATATAAAATAATCAAAATTGGCCAAAAAATTCACCTTACAAGCTTTCTTCCAATAACTCCTTGATGAAAGTTTTCTCCAGGTTACTCAAAATCCAGGCTTTACATGACCAGTACACTCCAACTTGCCCAAGAAGATTTCCAGACATTAATAGCATACTGATATAATTGTATGGCTGATGAAATCAGAGCAATAGTTATTTAAGATCTTTGTCACTATAAGCAAAATATCCTCCAATTTAATTACCCTTTGACAAACAAAAAGCTGCCTTAACACCCCACAATAATACTAAAAATTGAATTAGATACTTTACTTCTTTGACAGTGGTTAACAAATATATTAACAACAACATAATGTAAGACTTTTCAAAATAACCCCTTATATACATAGTCCACAAGATACACATCATCAGGATCCCCGGTCAAGCCTATTATCTCTGCTCAGGTGTTTGTTGTATTCGAATGTATCCACTTATTTTGACATACATCTCCAACCATTCATGAAGGACACCACAACACTTTTCTTAAAACTGCAAGCATGTAATCTATGCAGTATATGGGTATTTCCCACAGATATGGGCCCTAGGCCACCAGGTGACCTAATTACTGACAACATCTACTATCAGGGTCCCATGATTCCATTCTTTATTGAGTTATTGGAACTCACAATTACTTATATGTTGGGGGTTTCTATCTGCAGTTAGCAGGATAATGATAGGGTACAAAGTGGCCCTATCATGTGCCAACTCCTACATGTTTAAGACAGAAGTGACATCTTTTTATCTAAGTCTGAATTTACATCATACATTGTACTTTATATCAGGTATATAGATGTGTTGATCTTTTGGACTGGTTCAAGGAATGAGTTCTCTGCAATAATTGAACAACATAATATTTCATCTAGCCCAGTTAAACTTGCCTACAATATGGATTCTGATTGGATCCACTTTCTGGATGTCTGTATTACTAAAACCAAACAGGAAATTAAAACTTCATTATACAGTAAACCCAATGATAGAAATACATGTTTCCAGTATCAGAGCTTTCATACTAAGGTGCACATATATTGGCAAGCTGCTCAATCAGATTGTGATGTCACTCAGGTTCTAAAAGGGAGGGGTAATTCTGTGTAAGAAAAAACATTTTGTTATCCCTAATGCACACAGATAATATGGAGATCTTAGTTGTGTATATCTGCAGATATAGGGTTAAGCCCCCAGGCTGATCGGCAAGGGGGCTTAACCCTATATCTGCAGATATATACGCAACTAAGATCTCCGTATTATTTGATTATTATGTAGTATTATTTTTCACTCAGTGTGCATTAGAGATAACAAAATGTTTTTTCTTTCATACTAAGGGCCTGATTTAGATATGTACACTAATGCATTCACAGCTGCGATCTCGTATGCAGTGGATGTGCGAAAACATGCTAATACTGTAGCTCCCTGGAAGTGTACTCAGATGCCCACTGGCGGTTTTGCAGATCCAAGCAACTGTATACAAACACACATCAGTGGTAACAGACCGATCATCTCAGTAACCCTGTGGTTGCGCAGAATGGCTGTGGGAATTGATATGCTGATGCCATGATTTTCGTGCATGGGATTGCATTTATTGCCCTGAAAACAAAAGTGACAAACCCGGCAATCACTCAACTCTATAATATTAGTATTGATTACATCTCCGAATCAGGCCTTAAGCCATTAAAAATGGGCTGCCATATGTCCCATTTTTAAAAGTCATCAGGCTTTCAAACAGATGAATGTAATGGCCTCCAAGATATATCAGCAAGGTTAATGTTGTAATTGTTGGAAGTCACTAATCTTAAGGTATTAGACTTATCATACAAGTTTATATTTACATCAAATAAAGTTACTCACAATTCCATTAAATTGTGAGTCTACCAGTCTAATCTATATAATGCTAAATAATCCATCATAAAAATAAAAAACCCAGCAAACATTTTTGGCCCAATCTGATCCAAATTAAGACATGCTGCAGAGGGTTGAAATCCTGCCCTGTTACTCTATGGGACACAATATAATGAAAGCTGCGCTGACCAATATCGGGCATGTAAGCACAACAACATGATGCCTCTCATGATCTAGAGACAAATTTTGTACTGTGCATGCACAGTGGCCATTTTGGGTCTGATTTTTGCTGAAGTGGCTGCAGCGCCCATTGCGGGACTCTGGAAAGGTAAGTATTAAAACAACATGGGTGCAGTGCGTACAGTGTGGGCCCCCCCTGAAACCAGGTGCCTGTGTGCACTGCACACATTGCACCCATGATAGAAACGCCAATGCATGAGGCATAGATCCAGTTGATAATAATAGAAGAAAAATGTCACTCATCATTTCTGAAATACAAATAGCTTTTGTTGATACACACATCCAGTAAAATGGTGAATATCAACATTTCTGTCCCCATATGGGACCTTTGACAAGATACCAGCAGTACAGTGACATCCCACAGTGGAAGACACATCCATATACTAAACCATACTTGCTTTAGGTTCAGGGAGATTCCAATTAATGATAGAATCATATGTCACGCGGTAAAGGGAGCGTGTCCTGCTCCACCCAAAGGTTAGCAACCAGTGGCAGCGGGAGGTGTTATCAGGTGAATACATGGTAAGGTGGGGGCAGTTGAGTACTCAGTAATGAGGGTGAGGTGAGAACCCAGTACCAGGGAAGAAGGGAGGGAGGTGAGCACCCAGTAGCTGACCGGGAGGAAGGAGGGCGGAAGAGAGCACCCAGCGACAGGGAAAGTAGGGGGAGGTGAGCATGCAGAGACAGGGGTTTGTTAAAGGGTGACAGGGGAAGGTGTGGGGAGGTGAGTACCCAGTGGATGGAAGGCAGGGAGTGAGAGGGGAGTGTGAGCATGCTGACTGGCAGGCGGGGAGTTAGGGGGGAGGTGAGCATCCAGTGGCAGAGGAGTGTAAGCAGGTGAGTACAGAGGAAGGTAGGGGTAGGTGGTTACCCAGTGGCAGAAGGGGTGGGGGCGGGGACAGGTTAGTATCCAGTAACAATGAGGGGGGAAGGTGAGCACCCAGTAGTTTGCAGACTGGGAAGGAGGGAAAAGGTGAGAACCAAGTATATACTTGATATGATACATACATACATACATTGTCTTACTTCATGATGATGCTCCTGCAGACTACTGATAAGATCAGGCACAATATACTTAGGCCCTATCCCTTGTGCCATAATGCCATAATTTGTGGGGATACGTGAAAGGGGCAGGGCTTGTCATAGTGGTCCTCCACCCTGTTAACAGACAATTGTTGGTCAGGGAGTCCCTCTGAATGAGTCAGTGCATTAACTATGAAGTACTGTACATGTGACCCAAAACAAATAATAGATCATATCAGATACCTAAAAGAAGGGATGACATAAGCAGTTGGAACACAGAAAACTATAGGAAACAAGGTTACCAAACCCATTCTCCACAAAACTGGAGAAAAAATCAAAATAGATCCGGACTATAATATAGAAAGGAAGATGATCCTAACTTAATTCCTACAGTATATGGAATAGATGTTAAAAAGAGATAATATCACACAGACCCGCACCATTTTTTAGGAAGGGGCAGGCAGGAGTGGCCTTTAAGATAATTTATTAAACTTAGAGGGGAAAAAGGGTAGGGGTGAAAAAAACCCACAAAGTAAACCGCATAAACGTAGAAACATGGGAATAAGAATTACAGTAATGGATACTACTAAGGATTAGGAACCACCAAAACTAGAACATATGGCAACAAAAAAATTTCAATATATGTTCCCATCAATTAAATCAACATGAGAGGTCAGCCCTAGAAAAGGGATTGAAACATGCACCTTCATCAAAAATAAATGATTTACATTATTATATTTATCTAAAGAAATATATAAAAAAAAATGAAAGAAATTATTCTTGAACAAAGAAGCAAACACAGGTTCGGGCGAAAAAGAGGTGGGGTCCACCTCCACATTTAGACCTAAATTGTATATGAAGGGTAGTTTCTTAAAGACCTTTTCTGCAAATGTCTTAAAGGATATGATAGATGTTAGTATGAAAAAAATAAAAATAAATTTAAATTAGAAAGAAAGAGCAACGCTAAAAGACCTCAAAAAGAATGAGACCATTATAATCAAGCCTGCTGATAAGGAAGGTGGAGTGGTCCTAACTAGGTGATGTAAAGGTCTATAAAAAAATAAGAGAGAACCCTATAGATACTTTCTTAGTAGAGATTAAATCTATCATAGATATGTACCATCTAAAAGGTACATTAAGTGAAAAAAAGGCTACATTTATCAACAAAAAAGTGAGGCTGGCACTTTTTTTTGTGTTTTGTGTTTTGGTTTTGGTTCTGGTTCCATGCTCGTGTTTTGGATCCGGATTGGTTTTGCCAAAACCACCCTTTTGTGTTTTGGTTTTGGATCTGGATGATTTTTGAAAAAGACATAAATACAGCTAAAATCACAGAATTTGGAGGTCATTTTGATCCGACGGTATTATTAACCTCAATAACATTCATTTCCACTCATTTCCATTCTATTCTGAACACCTCACAATATTGTTTTTAGGCCAAAAGGTTGCACCAAGGTGGCTGGATGACTAAGCTAAGCAACACAAGTGTGCGGCACAAACACCTGGCCCATCTAGGTGTGTCACTGCAGTGGCAGACAAGATGGCAGATTTAAAAAATAGACCCCAAACAGCACATGATGCAAAGAAGACAAAGAGGTGCAATGAGGTAGCTGGATGACTAAGCTAAGTGACACAAGAGTGCGGCACAAACACCTGGCCCATCTAGGAGTGGCACTGCAATGGCAGACAGGATGGCACTTAAAAAAATTAGGCCCCAAACAGCACATCATGCAAAGAAGAAAAAGAGGAGCAATGAGGTAGCTGTATGACTAAGCTAAGCGATACAAGTGTGCGGCACAAACAACATGGGATGTGCTGGAATTTGCCCAGATGTAATACACTCACGATATTGGTGGAACAGGAGAGCATACCACTAAACCACACACACACACACACACACACACACACACACACACACACACACACACACACGGCAAAGCCTGTAAAATTTATTTGGATATTAATAACCCTTTTATTTGGAGCTATTATAATAATATGCAGCACAGTCGAGCGTACCCCTACACCAAACAGGGCAATCCCTGTAAAAATTATTTGGATAATAATATAAGTAATGTATATAACCCTTTTATTTGGAGTAAATAATATACAGCACAGGACACCCCCACTGGACTTATGGCAGCACAAGACACCACCACTGGACTGATGCAGCACAAGACAGCACCACTGGTCTGGACTTATTCGGCAGTACCCCTGGACTTATATGGCAGTACCCCTGGAGTTCTACGGCAGTGTCAGACAGGATGGCACTTTTAAAAACTAGTCCCCAAACAGCACATGATGCAAAGAAGAAAAAGAGGTGCAAGACCCTTATGTTGTATAAATAGGACATGCACACTTTAACAAACCAATAATTTCAATGACAGGGTCTGCCACACGCCTGTGGCTGAAATGACTGGTTTGTTTGGGCCCCCACTAAAAAAGAAGCAATTCATCTCTCCTTGCACAAACTGGCTCTACAGAGGCAAGATGTCGACCTCATCCTCATCCTCCAATTTCTCACCCCTTTCACTGTGTACATCCTCCTCCTCACAGAGTATTAATTCGTCCCCACTGGAATCCACCATCACAGGTCCCTGTGTACTTTCTGGAGGCAATTGCTGGTACAGGTGTTCCTAGAGGAATTTATAATTCATTTTGATGAACATAAATTTCTCCACATTTTGTGGAAGTAACCTCCTACACTGATCGCTGTCAAGAGTACACACTGGAGGGGGGCACCTTAGGTAAAATAAAGCCAGTTTGTGCAAGGGCATCCAAATTGCTTCTTTTTCCTACCAGTACGGACTGTCTAACATGCCTACTTGGATGCTGTCACTCATAAAATCCTCCACCATTCTTTCAATGGTGACAGAATCATATGCAATGACAATAGACATGTCAGTAATCGTTGACAGGTCTTTCAGTCCGGACCAACTGTCTGACTACCCTGCATCACCACCACCGGGTGGGCTAGGAATTCTTATCCTTTTCCTTGCAGCCCCAGTCTCGGGACAAAATGAAGGAGGAGCTGTTGATGGGTCATGTTCCGCTTGAGTTGACAATTTTCTCACCAGCAGGTCTTTGAACCTCTGCAGGCTTGTGTCTGCCGGAAAGAGAGATACAATGTAGGCTTTAAACCTAGGGTCGAGCACGGTGGCCAAAATGTAGTGTTCTGATTTCAACAGATTGACCAGCCTTGAATCCTGGCAAAGCAAATGAAGGGCTCCATCCACAAGTCCCCCCCACAAACTTTGCAGAATTGCTCCATCTTAATTCCTCCTTCAATTTCTCTAGCTGCTTCTGCAAAAGCCTGATGAGGGGAATGACCTGACTCAAGCTGGCAGTGTCTGAACTGACTTCATGTGTGGCAAGTTTGAAGGGTTGGAGAACCTTGCACAAGATGGAAATTATTTTCCACTGCACTTAAGTAAGGTGCATTCCCCCTCCTTTGCTTATATCGTAGGTGGATGTATAGAATTGAATGGCCTTTTTCTGCTCCTCCATCCTCTGAAGCATATAGAGTGTTGAATTCCACCTCGTTACCACCTCTTGCTTCAGGTGATGGCAGGGCAGGTTCAGGAGTGTTAGCTGGCGCTCCAGTCTTCGGCACACCGTGGCTGAATGTCGAAAGTGGCCCGTAATTTTTCTGGCCACCGACAGCATCTACTGCACACCCCTGTCATTTTTCAAAAAATTCTGCACCACCAAATTAATTGTATGTGCAAAACATGGGACGTGCTGGACGTGCTGGAATTTGCCCAGATGCAATGCACGCACAATATTGGTGGCATTGTCCAATATCACAAATCCCCAGGAGAGTCTAAGTGGGGTAAGCCATTGTGCAATGATGTCCCTCAGTTTCCGTAAGAGGTTGTCAGTGGTGCGCCTCTTACGGAAAACAGTGTTGCATAGCTTAGCCTACCTAGGAATGAGTTGGCATTTGTGAAATGCTGCTACTGGTGCCGCTGCTGCTGTTGTTGCTGCGGGAGGCAATACATCTACCCAGTTGGCTGACACGGTCATATAGTCCTTAGTATGCCCTGTTCCACTTGTCCACATGTCCTTGGTTAAGTGGACAGTGGGTACAACTGCATTTTTTAGGACACTGAGGACACTTTTTCTGATGTCTCTGTACATTCTCGGTATAGCCTGCTTAGTTATGTGGAATCTAGATGGGATTTGGTACCGGGGACCCACTACCTCCATCAATTCTATAAATCCCACTGAACTAATGGCAGATACCGGATGCACATCTAACACCAAAATAGCTGTCAAGGCCTCAGTTATCCGCTTTGCAACAGGATGAAGCTGTCATATTTCATCTTCCTCGCAAAGTACTGTTGGACAGTCAATTGATTAATTGAAGTAGTACAAGTGGTCTTCCAACTTCCCCTCTGGAATGACGATCAACTCCCAGCAGCAACAACAGCAGCGGCACCAACAGCAGCAGTAGGCGTACCACTCAAGGATCCTCCGGCAGAATCCCGGTTAGAAGAAGACTCCTCAGTCTTGACAGTGACATGGCCTGCAGGACTACTGACTTTCCTGACTGAGGAGAAAGTTGACATTGAGGGAGTTGGTGGTGTGGCTTGCAGGAGCTTGGGTACAAGAGGAAGAAGGTATTTAGGTGTCAGTGGACTGCTTACACTCCTACTCAAAGTTTCAGAACTTGACACTGACTTCTGATGAATGCGCAGCAGGTGACGTATAAGGGAGGATGTTTCTAGGTGGTTAACATCCTTACTCCTACTTATTACGGATTGACAGAGGTAACAGGCCTGACACCTGTTGTCCGGATTTGTGAACAAATAATTCCACACCAAAGAGGTGGCTTTTTTGGTATTTTGCCCAGGCATCAAAATGGGCTTATTCATCCCATGGACAAGAACTGGCTCCCTCGGTGCCTGAATTAAACAAACCACATCACCATCAGAATCCTCATCGTCAACTTCCTCCTCAGTGCCGGCAACACCCGTATCCTCATCCTGGTGTACTTCAACAGTGACATTTTCAATTTGAATATCAGAAACTGGACTGTGGGTACTACTTCCAGCACTTGCAGAGGGCATGCAAATGGAGAAAGGAGCCACCTCTTCCTGTCCAGTGTTGGGAAGGTCAGGCATCACAACCGCCGACACACTTGGACTCTCCTTGGGGATTTGTGATACCATCTTAGAACGCACAGTTCTTTGCTTTGTTTTGGTCAGCTTAACTCTTTTCATTTTTCTAGCAGGAGGATGAGGGCTTCCATCATCATGTGAAGCTGAACCACTAGTCATGAACATAGGCTAGGGCCTTAGCCATTCCTTGCCACTCTGTGTTGCAAATGGCATATTGGCAAGTTTACGTTTATCCTCAGACCATTTAAAATTATTTTTGGGTCTTTTTACTGAACTTGGCTTTTTGGATTTTACATGCTCTGTACTATCACATTGGGCATCGGCCTTGGCAGATGACGTTGATGGCATTTCAACATCTATGTCATGACTAGTGGCAGCAGCTTCAGCACTAGGAGAAAGTGGTTCTTGATCTTTCCCTATTTTATAATCCAAATATTTGTTCTCCATTATTTTTCTGGAGTTTTATAACACAATATGTGGCACAGGACAGCGTATCCCTACACCACACAGGGCAAACCCTGTAAAAATTATTTGGATTAAATATTAATAACTCCTTTAAATGGTGTAAATAATATTCAGCACATGACAGTACCACTGGACTTATATGGCAGTACCATTGGAATTATATGGCAGTATCACTGCAATTATAAAGCAGTACCATTGGAATTATATGGTAGTATCACTGGAATTATATGGCAGTAACACTGGACATATACGGCAGTATCATTGGAATTATATGGCAGTACCACTAGACTTATATGGAAGTACCACTGGACTTATATGGAAGAACCAAAGGACTGGAGTTACATGGCAGTATCACTGGAATTATACGGCAGTACCACTGGACTGGATTCATACGTCAGTATCACTGGACTTATACGTCAGTACAACTGGAATTAGACAGCAGTACCACTGAACAGGATTTATATGGCAGTATCACTGAAATTATACGGCAGTATCACTGGAATTATACGGCACTACCACTAGACTTTCACACCAGTACCACTGGATTTATATGGCA